>NW_027185761.1:19860322-19898123 GCF_028583685.1 Petaurus breviceps papuanus
GAGAGAGAGAGAGAGAGAGAGAGAGAGAGAGAGAGAGAGAACACGCTTGGTTGGACTGTTACAGACTCCCTTCCTAGTTCTCTATTTTCTAGTTCAGAAACACCTAGGGATACAGATATTTCTATCTGCCAAGCCTATAAGATGTATGCTGATATAGTCCCCATGGAGATGCCATATCACCCAGGACTCCTAACCTCTCTGGTTGGATACATAGGCATGGGTCACTAGCCAGACCTGGTCTGGCCTTGGATTCTGTTTCCTACCATCCTTCTATGTGGACTGTACTCCAAAGATCTGCTCTGATATGCCCCTCCTTCCTTACCCTCCTTGCTCCTTTGCCCCTCCCCTTCAGTCCTGCACCACACATCCTCAATAAGGAATCTGAAGTCCTCTCTCAGCAAAAATAGAGGCAGCAATGGGAGGGCCCAGAAATGAGCTGAGGTCGCCTGAACCTGGATCAGAACAAAACCCAGGTTTGCATCAATGAGAGAAAGAACATATCTGGCAGAAATAAGGACTGATGCTCCTTCTCCCTGGTGGTCCAGCTCTCCATGAACCAGAAGGAGGTTTCATCTTAGACCTTATTAGACCTTAGACCTTTTGACTGAGTCCAAGTTTTACAGAACAAATCCTTTTATTAAGGGGTTTTGTTCTGTTAAGTTTGGATTCAGTCAAAGGGCTGCACTTGAGGGCCTAGAGGGCCACATATGGCCTCAACGCCTCAGATTCCCTGATACTGGACTAGACCTCCTCTGAGGTCCTTTCCAGCTCCAGCTCCATGATCCCATGGACAGCTCCTTCTTATTATCCGAGAACCATTCACCTCCCAGTGAATGAAGCTCACCTCTGGCTGAGCCCCGCTCACTCGTCAGAGGAGATGGGAAAAGAGAAGGTTAGAATAGAGGTCTCCCTTCCCTTCCTTAGTCAGTGTCCTTTGTAGGTCATTAATGCCTTCTGAAGAAAACAGGCATTTAGAAGTACATTATTCAAAGGATCCGATGTGACTGAAGTTTAGGAATTTATAGACCATAATAAAGTCATAGACTCATAAAGGTCATCTATTCCACCCAGTCAATACAAGAATTCTGTCTCCAACACTCCCATCAGAGGCGGAACAGAGGCATCCCACAACTGCTCAAAGAGGGGTTAGTTAGAAAAATTCTGATTTTGGAGTCAGAGACCCTGGGTTGAAGTCCCACTTCTGATACTTAATATTGTTGTGATCTGGGACAAATCACATCATTCTCTGGGACTCAACTCTCTCATCTGTAAAAAGGAGTAGATGAGGTCCCTTTCAGCTCTGGATGTGTGATCTTAGGACTTCCAGTGACAGGGATCAACTCTCTACAAAGGCAGCTCATCCTCTGTGGGACGCTGCCCTGTTTAAGAAATGCTTCTTTCTGTTGAGTTGGTCTGCCTTTCTGTAACTCCCATGCAAAGCTCCTTGGTTTTTTCCCTTAAAAGCTACAAAGAACAAATCTACTCCTTGTCACACACGGCTGCCCTCCCAATATTTGAAGATATTATGCACTCATTATATTCTCTTCTACATTCTAAACATCCCCAAGTCTTTCGAAGCAACCAATATTTCTCACACACTTAACCATGGACTCTCCCAGGGAAAAAGACTAAATATGTAACACAATACACAGAAGAATTGAGGGAACCCTCAAGATCTGGGGGCCCCATTCCTGGGGCTGCTCCACATCCTCACCATTAATATCAAAAGGAGATTTGCTACTCTGTGGTCGACACATAATCAATATTTATCTCATACACTGGAATAACTATTCTCTGTAGTGTTCCCTTAACAGCAGACTCTTTGCTAAAAGAAAGAAGAACAGGCTTGAGGGCAGGTAGGTAGCCCACTGGAGAGAAGCACAACTGCTCAAATAGGGTTTAGTTGGAATCGGCAACACTCCAAGAAAAAGTCAAACCCTGTCTTAGACACTTATTAGTCAGGTATTTGTACTGGATTCCCCCCACTCCTGGAATGTCCTTTCTGTTCATCTCCATCTCTCAGCTTCTCTGACTTCCTTCAAGTCCCAGCTAAAATTTCACCTTCTACAGGAAACCTTCCTCATCCCCTTTAATTCTAGTGCCTTCCCTGTGGTAAATATTTCTAATTTATTTTGTAATTGGTACATAGTCATCTTCATGCTATTATATTGGGAGCTCTTCAAGGGCAGGAATTGTCATTTGCCTTTCATTGCATCTCCAGTCCTTAGAATAGTGTCTGGTGCATAGTAGGCACTTAAATGTTTATTAACTGATCATTTTGCCAAAATAATTGATTATTGATGGGCTAAACGATCACATAAACGCCAGTTATTAGAAAAGACCTAAAGATCATTAAATGAGATCCCTCATTTTATAAATGAAACTGAGGTACAGAGAGGATTAGCAAATTTGTCCAAGTTTCTACAAATGCTAAGAATCAGAAATAGGAATGTGAGCCCAAGACCTCTTTCCTTTGGGTATTAAAAACCATTAACACCTAACTGATGGAATTTCCCTTCTCCCATTCCCCAACAATGAAATCAACAAAACTCACAGAATTTTGAAGAGAACATAACCATTCAAAGTATTTCTTTAGGGGACAAACAGTGGAGAGTTTGTCTATTCACAGGACTCTCTAGAACCTCTCTTCAGTGAATAGAAAGGGCAGCCTGAGGTGGAACCTTCATGAGTACCAGTTGTTTGGGGGCACACGGATGATTCTGAAATGAATGGGAGTTTGATATACCCAGCATCTATCCATTGAACATGTTTTATCCATTGCTTTTGCCCCACTCTCACTAAGTGAAGGTTGCTTTTTCAGGTGATGGCTATTTCCATGAAGACAGCCTTCCAGGGGTTGGATATAACCATATTTCATATTTTGTCATCATCTGCCTTTCTGCAGAGAGCTCAGATTCTTTGATGGCCAATAGGTATAAGATACTCATGATGTTCTAATGAAATAGACTCCACTGCAGTTGGTGAAAGAACTAGTCCCAGGGAACAAAGTCCAGGGCTCTCTCCATTAAGCCAACTCATCTCAAAAAAGGAAACACACCTGGGTTCCATCTACTTTTGGGTCCGAAGCTTTTAACACCCAAGGCAAGAGAGGACCTGCTTCCAGACTATGCCATTTGGGTATTTTGTGGTGGGTGTGCCCACATCCATTAGTGCCATGGAAAGAAGACTCTCTGAGTTTATAAAATCATAGGTTATATAATTTGGGATCTCTGATGGATAAGATTTCCATGTGTGTTTTAGAGTTGAAAAGGACCTCGGAGATGACTTGGTCCAACATGACCTAAGCCCCTACTCCCAATTCCTGTACCCTTTTACAAGTTGTATGACCCTGAACAAGCCCCTACATTTCCATGTTTCAACATCCAGAAAATGGGCTTAATAACAATAGTACCTACCTCACAGGGTTGATATAATGATTGAATGAATTAATGTATGAGAAGCTCTAGAAACTTTAAAGCCTCAATAATGGAAGTATGTAAAAGAAAGTGAAGTAAATACCCATAGCCTTTGACCCTGAGACTCCACAGCTAGGTATAAACCTCTAGGCCCCTAGGCAGCGTAATGAGTAGAGTACTGGGCATGGAGTCATAAGGCCTGAATTCAAATCTGGCCTTAGACATTTACTAGTTGTGTAGCCCTGATAAGTCACTTACCCTCTGTATGCCTCAGTTTCCTCAGCTGTAAAATGGGGTTAATAATAGCACCTACCTTCCTAGAATTGTAGCGAGGATCAAATAGGATAATATTTACAAAACATTTAGCATAGTGCCCAGTACACAGAAGGTGCTTAATAAATGCCTATTTTCTTCTTTCCTTCCACAACGAAGTCAGTGACAGAAAGGTAAATTTCTTCCACAAATACACCAAAATATTTATGGCAGCCCTTTTTGCAGCCAAAAAGAATTGGAAACAACAAGAATACCTGTTGATTGAGAAATGTTTAAGCAAGCTGTGGTAAATGAATGTGATGAAGTATCACTATGCTGTAAGAAATGGTGAATACGCCGAATAAAGAAAAGCATGGGAAGACATAATGATACAATGATGCAAAGGAAAGGAAGCAGAACCACACAAACAATAGACACAATGACTACAATGATGGGAATGGAAAGAAAGTAGTGAGTCAATAGAAATGAAATGGGGCAAAATTATAGTGACCAAGCTTAGGTCCAAGGAGGAGACATGAGAAGGCATCTCTCCTTGTATCCTTGCAAAAATGGGGGGCAAGGAGGGGCAGCCAGGTGGCACAGTGAGTAAGAGCACCAGCCCCAGAGTCAGGATGACCTGGGATCGAATCCGGGCTCAGACACTTAGCACCACACCCAGAAATAACTGGCTGTGTAACCTTGAGCAAGTTACTTAACCCCAATTCTTTATAAAAAAAAAAATAAAAAAATAAAAAATAAAATAAAAAAACAGGGGGCAAGGAGCACAGGAAATCACAAATAATGTCAGAATTTGTCAATATATTGGCATGATTTCTTCCTCTTTTTTTCCTTTCTCATAATGAATTTATCTTGGAGAGGGTAGGCATTGAAAAATATGGATTATTTTTAAAAACATTAATAAAATTTTATTTGGAAAAGTTATAAATTATAGGTGGGAATTTATTATTATTTTATTATTATTCCTCCTCCTGCATCCCCTCCCTCCCAGAGAAACCTTTATAGGCATCCTCCCTCAAATCACCTGTTCTCCCAGATCTCTGGACCTGAGTGGGGCCCAGACCTCACCTCTCTGCCAGTCCTCGCTTGGTCAATCCTGAGATGACAATTGGATCGAAAGGTTCCTCCGTCCCTGAGATAGTTATACCCAGTGGGCCCCCGTACCTCTTCAACTCCACTGTGTAAATGATGGCACCTGTTGTTTCCTGTTCATCTGAAATGAGAAGAGGGAGGCTGAGCTTTAGAGAAATTGGCTCATTGGGAGGAGGTATTGAGGAAGGTACAGATGGGAGGGTCAGGGAAGGGAGCCAGTCAGTTTGGGGAGCAGAAATTTCAGACATATGAGGAAGGTTGACCTTGAAAGACAACATCTGTCCTCTGCTGCATTGTGGGGGAAGGGAAGATGGTCTATGGCTCTGTGATTGGGGGTGACAGAGTAGCTGCACTGGCTGCTGAAGGCTTCTGAAGTGGAGTGTTTCTTTGGGCTGTCAGCCGCTATAAATAGCACTTGGCTCTGGAACCAGAGAACCTGAGTTCAAATTCTATCTTCGATACTTCTTGTGTGACCTTGGGAAAGTCACTTAGCATTTTTGGGTCTCAGTTTTGAGTCTCAGTTTCCTTAGCTGTAAAATGAGAGGGTTGAACTTAATGGCTTGTGAGGCTCCTTCCATGTCTATGATGCCAGATGAATATAACTGATACCCAGAATGTTTTGTATTTAGTTGAAAAATAAAAGGTAAAATGTGTTTAATTCATTGGGTTAAATTGAATTAATTCACTAAAAAAAAAAGAAAGAAAATTTTATGTTTATGCAATTTTTTAGTACTTTTTGTCTTTGTATCTTAGGTGACCAGTATTGTAAATGGCACATAGTAGGTGCTTAATAAATGCTTCCTGATTGATTGATTGATTGATGGATGCCCTAAGTTTTTTCCTGTTGGCCTCCACTCTGGCCAGCATCCTCATCTCCTCCCTCCCCCCTCCCCCCATTTGGACTCAGTTCCTGGGTTACCTGACTCTGATAACCATCCCCTCCCACCCCCTGCATACCGCTCTCTTCCCCGTTAGACTATGAGCCCTATACTGGGGGTGGTGACTGTCTTGTTTGCTTTTACTTGTATTCCCAGTGTTTAACACAATTCCCAGCCCACAGTATTCACTTTTTATAATGCTTCATCTATTTATAAATCTAACTGTTATGATTCCATGATACTGTGACTTTAGCTCTTCTGAACCTCTCCAAACTCTGAGTCCTCTACATGGTCAGCCACAGACGGAGGGAGCTGCAAGGCAGAAATAACACCACACCCACACAATTAAGACCAGACCCAGGCCCGTCTGGACTCCATGCAGGGATATCTCTATCCATCTCTATCCAGGGATAGTTCCTTCAGAGAGCAAGGAGGAAACGCTTCACTTTTGGCGTGCATGCCTGTGTGTGTGTGTGTGTGTGTGTGTGTGTGTGTGTGTGTGTGTGTGTTGATCAGGGATGGGGGAGAGCATTAAATTTACGCAGGCATAACCTGCTAACCAGGACACCAGTCTAAGCTGGTGGCACATTTGCACCAGGGACTGGCGTGCTTTGGGGAACAGCTCCTTGCCTGAGTTGTCTTCGTCCTTCCTAATCTTCAGCTTCACCAGGTCCTCACACTGTCTCAGAATCTGCACAGCATCTTCCATGGAGCAGTTGTCCAATCGGATGTTGTCAATGGCGAGCAGCTTGTCCCCTGGCTCCAGCGTGCCCGTCCTAGGGGGAAAGGAAGGGGAGATGAGGAGGGAGCCTGCATACGGTGGCTGCTCACCCTTCCTCCTGTCCTCAGTGCCCCAGGACACTAACCTGTGTGCCACGCTCCCCTTCTTGATGTCAGAGATAATCAAGGGCTCCCCAGGCTTCCTGCTTGCAGCTGGGTGGGGTGCAAAGGAGAGAGGAAAAGAGGGTGGGTCAGACTCCTTCAGTCTGCTATAGGAAAATCCGAAGCTGCAGGAAGAAAGGCTATTCAAAAGGCAAAAGCAAGTGAAAGCATCCCTGGGCAAGATGGCCCTGGTGATGTTCTCTTCTATACCTTCTGAATAATTTTTTCTACCAGGGTTGACTTTAATGTTTGCCTTCATGGTGTGATTTTTGAGGTTTTCACAGTTCCCACATTTTCTCCCATATACTGCCTTGTGACTGAAATTCTAACATTAAACCTTTTTGTTTCAATTTGCTTTTTATTGTGAACTTAACAATAATAAAAACAGACACTGGGATTTTAATATATGCAAAAGAACAAGAAAGATGAGTGTTTAAAAAAATTCTCCTAGGTCTAGTTGCAGAGAGAAAAGCTGAAGGGCCCAAGGGCTGGCTATAAGGGAAAATTTTCAGTGACATCTCCAGAAATCACATTTAATAACAAAACAGATGATAAAAACAGCTTTGACTTTTTCATCACTTTGAAAAGGAGATGAATACCTTCACACTGGAATTCCAAAAAGCAGAGTACTTTTTGAGTCTGATGGCCTGAATTCAATTATGAGAACAATTATATCAAAGCAAGAATCATGAAAAAAAGCTGGCAGGTTCTATAACCACCATGAATGGATGCATTCTTGCATGATATTTGACTAAAAGTGAAAGAAGACTTCAAGATCTATATACAACAGCATGTACTTTGCCATCGTAAAAACCACAGGAGGAAAGGTGAAGCTATTAGGGAATCTTCCCAAAGATAGGTGTCAAATACCACCATGGCAAAAGTAGCTTGGGAGAGCTTTTGACTAATTACAGAAGGGCCTAATAACAGGGGGCTTCTTAATCCTTTTTGGTGCCATGGACCCCTTGAGCTGTCCATGAAGCCTATGGACTCCTTCTCAGAACACTGTTCTCATATGTATACAACAAAATACAGGGGATTACAAAGGAAACCAATCATAATATGTACAGTTTTAAGTGTGTGTGGGTGTACGCGTGCACGTATGTGCATGTGTGTGTACACACAATTATGTGTGTGTATAAGTGAAGTACATATGTAAAGAGTATGTGTGTATATATGTATGTGAAGTATATGTGTGTATGTGCATATGCATACACATACAGGCAATTCCATGAATCCAAGGTGAAGAACCCCAGTTAGAAGGCACTTAGTGACTCAATAAATAGAGTTTAGAGTCAAAAAGATCTGTTTTTAAAAAAAATCTTGCTTCAGACACTTATTAGCTATGTGACCCTGGGTACTTAACCTCTCTGTGGTTCAGTTTCCTAATCTGTAAGTGGGGATAAAAATAGCAGCTATCTCCATAGAGCTGTTATGAGGATTATAGGAGATAATATATGGAAAGCATTCTGTAAATCCTAAAATGCTCTATAAATGTTATTAGTTATAATAGAATAAAACAACACATGATATCTCAGATTATATTACATCACATCATATATCACATCATCATACCATACTATACATTATTATTGTTATTTTTAAATTTTTTATTAAAAGACATCAATGTCTTTGGTGGTCCATGTAGAAGAAATTGAAGAAAGGAATCTGGAAAACAAAAGCCTATCACAAATTTTAGATTCCCATGTAGAGGAAATGGAAAAAAGGAATCTGGAAAACAAAAGCCTATCACAAATTTTAGATTCCCCTAATCAGAAACTGAAAGCAAAAGTCAATAAGGACCAAGTGATAGAAGGAGGTAAAGTATGACACAAGCAATTTAACATTGACTCCAGAGGCTTGAGAGGCAAAGGTGAGGGGAAAAAAAGCTGTAAAAGAAGGAGGATGTGGAAAATTTCTGGTCATTTCTATGGTCAAATGAATGAATGAATGAATGAATGAATGAATGAATGAAGCATTTATCAAGAGTTTTCTGTGTGCAGAAAACTTTGATAAGCTTTGGGAATACAAAGAGAAAAGTCAGACAGTCTCTGCTCTCCAGGCATTCCCATTCTAATGGTGGACACAAAACACAGGGAAGATTTCAGCTGCAAATGATATGGAAAAGTCCAGTGGTCCTTAGGGGACTGTGGCAAAGCAGATATTAATGCCTCTTCTTTCCTGTCATTTCCACTGATCAGTTTCTGATGTTGAGCTACTAGACAGTACCAAGGACTTTAGTGACAAGAGGTTTCTCTTCTGGGTCTTCAGTGGCTGTGATTGTAGCGATTGTAGCTCCATAGGGGTCGCTTCCCAGAGTGATGGTTGAGGGCACTGGGATCTCATTTCTCTTCCCAAGCCTCTTCGGGTCAGTATCCTGGCTTGTCTCCATCAGGATTGAGAGAACAATAGAATAAGCAAGACAATAAAAATGAAATGGTAAACAGAATGTGAGGACACTGTTGACAGAATGGACAGAACAGTCGGATGCCGAGAAAGGCAACTTACATTTCAGTTTCTCCGCCCAAATACCTCACAGTGGTACATCAACTACTAGCAAGGTACTTTATCTACTTTCTCTTAGTCGCACGCCAGATACCGCCTTTCCTAACACAAGGTCTGAACGTATCTATTACCAAAAGATGGGAACGCTAGTGACCTCTCCAAATAAGAAGACCTACACATGCTTATATACTTCATGCACAGCATCTATACCATGTATCACTAAAATAATCTGTAAGCACTTACAAGAAAGCAATTTATTCTCCAAGGAACCAAAAGGTCCCAGGCAGATAAAGAACAATTTATGAATTGGGTAGTTATTGAATGAACTGCCTCAAAATGACATAAAGTTTGTGCTGCTTTTGTTGATTATCTCCAAGTCTTTGACTCAATTTTGCATTCATGACTCATTCATGTACTTCTAATATGGAAAACGATTCTCTTTTGAAAACACAATAATATTAAGAACAATTGGTCAATATAGTATTTTTCATGAACACAGTTCAATCCATGGTAATTCTGCTTAGGCTTATAGCCATTATTATCTCTACAAAACAGAACTAAGTATAGCTTCCAAAACATTGCACAAATCATTTGATGTACCTGAATGGTGTCAACCTATACAACTTCACAGAAAAACACATTCAACAGTGATTTCATCTTATGCAAACTTTCTGCAATGATATCAATATGCCATTTAAACTTGATAAATGAAAACTTATTAATGTATGAGGACTTAAGGCTTTAACTTAAGGTTTTGAACTTGAATCCAGAGGTTATATTGAGTCAATGAATGAAGGCGATACCTAAAAATATCTTGGTCTCTTCCAATCAAGGTACAATGAACATAAAAAAAATGTCAAATAGAAGGTTGTGGTTGAATACATTAAGAGACATTGACATCCTGAAGTAAAAAATAGAACAGGTTTAAGTCAATTAGCATGTATGCAGTACTAGTCTTTACATACAATTCTAGAAGTATAAAATGGACCATAACAGGTTTACAAAGTATCCTAGTCAAACTGTGTACAATGTTAATGAAAGAGATCCCCTGAAACAGCGGCTATAGAAAGAATATTATCTCTCCAAAAATGAGGAAGAAGGTTGATAATCATCCTTAGACTATAAGATTAGCAATCCAAAAGCCTGTAAAAATACTTTTGTATTAAATAGATGTTACTTCATTGGACAACAGTAAAAGCCAACAAAAGGTCTCTGTCATTGGATTTGTTGAATATAATCAAAAAGTGAATTCCCTTTATATGGAGCCTATGAAATTGACAAGTTCTATGAATGAATCAAAAGGCCCTCCATGGGTGACATCTGCATGAACTTGACCAGCAATATATTGGCAAAGAAACATCAAATAAATGGCTGAAGTGTGCAGCTTTGTTTGTGGAACCAGAGAGTGAATGTTTATGACAGCAAGTCAGAACCTAATTGCTGTCAATTGAAAGTACAGAAGAATTATCCTTAAGGAACCTGGACTTGGTGATCAATGCTGCTTATGCTAGGAAATGGTAAAATTTGCGCAACACAACAGTATAGGCTACAAAAATTTATCAGCTATCCAAAGCCTAGCAAGATGCATCAGAAACTTACTGTCCTTCATGGACTGACAGATGGCAAATCACCACACTACAAATGAAGATCTCAAAATATGATAGAGGACTCAATCAATAAAGGGTGCTAGACTTGAATCATCATCACAGATTGAAATGTCGCCTGCATTTGCAGACATAATATTGATCCATAAACATTTTACTTAAGAATAATATTTTAAATCAATGACACCATCCCAAGTACTCATGATTTTCAAGCTACATGGATTTAAAGAGTGTTTACAGTATAGAGACTGAGCAGAGGAGACCAAAATCATGGGAACAGGATGGGGTATATGGGCAATCCTTATGGTCCTCTCCTCTAGTAGGTTTGTACCAAGGATGCTTTTAGAGACCCTACAAAGGATAAATTTATACCCTAATATTTTAATTCAGCTACAAAAAGCAGTTACTTTATTCACCTGTGCAATAAGGGGTGAATGGGAGAAGCAGGACTCAATTCCCATGTCACCTAAGTACCAGGACAGATCTCTTTCTAGCACAGTGGTCAGGTTAAAAGCAAATAGCCTTTGACAGTCTCTTTTGGGGGAGGCTGTAGCTATCACCTCAGCAGCCAACTCCACCCAGCAAGGACACCAGGCATGGCTTGCTTATCCAAACTCTTCCTGCTACCTTGAAACATCATATGGATTTAGAATTATTAAAGACAGAGAAGGTTGTGTTTCTTTTCCATGGCGTGTTAATTAAATTTTGAAAAAGTAGTTATTTAAAACCAATTTATAACTTCCCAGATGTGTAAATATTTGGTACTCGGTTGTTCTACAATTCATAATTGTTCTATTACCTTTAAAACTAATATTATAGAATGAGGCCTGGTTTGTGAGAAGGAGAAGAATTGCAAGACATTTCCTTTGGATGCTTTTAGTAAAGAAGCACTATATGGGAGAGAAGGAATTTATAAGAGAAGGAATTATTATAGTGGAAAGAATGTGGAAATAAGGAGTGAGGGGGCCTAGGGTTAAGACCAGGTTCTTTCTGATATCACCAAGCTATACGATCATAAACAAATTAATCTTCCTCTATGGGCTGCAGTTTCCTTCCCTAGTAAAAAATGAAGGAGTTTTTCCTTTCTTTGGAGGCATTTGGAGTTAAGTGACTTGCCCAGGGTCAGTAAGTATCTGAGGCCAAATTTAAACTCAGATCCTCCTGACTCCAAGGCTGCCCCTAAATAAAAAATGAAAGATTTCAAATAGGTTATTTCTAACAACGCTTCTAGCTCTGACATGCCATGTCTCAAGGTCCCTTCCAGCTCTGACATTCTATGTCCTAAGGGCCCTTCCAGCCCTGACAGTCTATTAGTCTGTCATTTTCATGCTGTTCCATTAGGCTGAGTCAGCTGGTGACACAATAGATAAAATACTAGGTCTGGAGGCAAAAGATCTGAATTTGAATACAGCCTCAGACATTTACTAGTTGTGTGACTCTGGGCAAGTCGCTTAAGTTGTTTAAGTTTGTCTGGGCAAGTTGCCTCAGTTTTCTTATATATAAAATGGGGATAATAATGCCTCCCTCCCAAGGTTGTTGTGAGGAACAAATGAGAGAATATATATATGTATATATATATATAATATGTTTATTCTCCTTACATTTCCCCTTATACCAAGGCCAAGGAAAGACAACATAATGCCATGCTTAATAGACAGAATAGTTGCATCTAATAAAACCTCATCCATATGGAGCTGACTGATTAGAGATTCATTCTAGGAGGACGCCTGTCATTTCCCTTTGTGCATTAACCTTTTTGCATGTCATAGACCCCTTTGGAAACCAATCATGTTGAAAAACAGTGATCACAGTATTTTACAAAGCTTCAGTGATCAAGCTCAAGGTCCCCACATTAAGAACTGCTGCTATGCTATCTTTGGGGGAAAAAGAAACTTGCTCAGAAAATCCATAATAGAAGGATATCTAGGAAGGAATGTTTAATCTCCTTAACAACATAAGCATTTTAAAGCATTGTGACTCTACTATTTGCAAATAAAGAATCATGAAACTTATTAAAAATGAGTGCTCTATTTTCATTAAAGTAGACTGAGCCATGGTTCTACTTTGTAATGGTGGGACGGGCATCAGTTTCCTTTATAGTGTGTAGACTGATGTATGACCTCAAGCAAGTCACTCCGTGTCTTAGACTTGGCTTCCTTATCTGTATTAACAATTCCTGCCCTAACAAGGTTAATGTGGTAATCAAATGACTTAATGCATGGGAGAATACTTTGTAATCTTGTAAAGCTCTACAGATATAGTTGGGGTTCTTTTTCTTTCTTCTATGTATAACACTTGTAAGGGGGAAGGTTCAGGTGAAAAACAGGATGTTTACTTTGTGGGACATGTTCAGCGGCTTCCAGCACACCCACTTTATTTTTTTCCATACTTTATTAGTATTTTTTTTTCCAATTACATGATATAGGCTATACATGTACAGTCATATTAAACATATTTCCACATTAGTCCTGTTGTGAAAGAGCAATCAGAACAAAAGGTAAAGACATAAGAAATTTTAAAAAGAGGAAATGGTATGTTTCAGTCTGCACTCAGACTCCATAGTTCTTTCTCTGGGTGTAAATAGCATTTTCCATCATGAGTCTTTTGGAATTGTCTTAGATCATTGTATCAACATACCCACTTTAAAAGGTTAAGGGTAATCTATAGAATGGAGTGAGAGGTAGAAGCCTTAGGAGGAATCAGAGGCATAAGAAGGGAAGACGATAGTATGAAAGGGGAAGCTGGCAATGTGAAAGGAATATTTGGTGGCATGCAAGTTGCAGCCAGACATTGGTGGAGAGAGTCAGAGAAAGTGCCACTAACCTGGCCAATGTATGGAGCCCTGGTGCTTGAAGAGACAAGCTTGTTTGGTATTAGAGTAGTTTCTTTTCGGTCACTTTATTCTTGGTTTCAGAGCAACAGCTTGTGTATTGTCCCCTTGGGCACCGGAAGCCCAAACATTAGGACCAGGTCAACTTTGCCTTTCCAACTTTTCTTCCTCCAGGTCACTGGTTTCAGCTTTCCATGCCATGGCTCTCTTCCATGCTGCCACTTGCCCTTCTCACACCATCGGTTTCCCTTTCCACATTAGTACCCCTTCCCTTCTTACCATCCAAACTTTTCCTTGGAGGACTGCTCTTTCATCTCCTCCCTCGCCTATAGGTGTTCCATCATCCATTTTCAGTGAGCATACTAGAAACTGCTTCACTTATTTATGCCCAGGCTTTAGGGCGGGGGGTGGGGAGGGTCATATTTCTAAAAGTAAAGACAATATCCTCTCCATGGAACTGTCACTTTACACCTTTTATTTATACTTTCCCCATATATTCTCACATTCTGCATTCTGCTAGGGATATTTGTATCCACATATTGCAACCACCCTTTGGACTAAAAGCTCCATGAGGGCAGGAACCATAATGCCTTTTACCTTTGTATAGTCCATTGTGCCTTTCACAGGATCTCGTACACAGATTCTGATCAATACGTGCTTACTGAACAGTTATACTTTAGAAACAAGTCATCATAAATCAGTACTTGTTAAAGGGTGGGGGAAGGAAGCCACACTCCAGTAGCATGTGGGTGGGGGGTGGGTGGGTAGAACTAAAGATGATCAATGTCTTTGTTTGCTTTCTCTAAATTGCTTCCCAGCTCCTCACTCGCATCCCAATTGGGATCTGGATGTCCTTTGTGTGGCACCATGATGGATGAAGAAACTCCAAAGGCCAGTCTGTTTGGGGATTTTAATAGGAAGCCTAGTGTCAGCAACTGAGAATTATTTCCCTCAGAGGAGTTACATACCACAACTCATTGGAACCAGTGGCTCTGCGGGTACAGATGTATCTCCTTATTGATTGAGATAAAGCATTTGGCTGAAATGTAATTAAGTTGAATGCTGTAAAACCCAACTCACAAAAGTAAACATTACCAAGAGAGAGTGAGGATAATTCAGTTGAGCCAGGAGGATGACAAGGGATTCACTTTGCAAGCAAAGAGGAGGCTCGGATTGGCATCTGATGGCACCTATACCAGAGATGGCATACATGTCGACCTTCAGTGTCATGGTCCACCTGGTGCCACCATACCAATCCACGTACTCCATGGTCATTCTTCCCATACCTCTGAGAGCTGTCACCTCACCCTGGTCCATCTCTCCCATATCACACTGTAGGCTCACAGAAGGGACCTTAAGGAACATTTAGTCCAGTGCCCTCAGTTTACTGAAGAGAAAAAAGAAAGCCCACAGAGGTGAAATGATTTGGCCAGGATTTCAGAGTGTAGGCTTTGTACCCAGGTTCTCTGTTTCCAAATCCAGTGTCTTTGCCCCATACCATACTGCTTCCCTTCCAAGTCATGCCATGAGAAAGAATCGTCCCTCTATTAATTTCTAACCTATTCCTGAGTAAAGCATGTAGCATCACAGAAAGAGGACTGGCTTTTGAGCTTAAAGATCTCAGTTAGAAGCTTCACTCTATTCCCTACAATTTTCAGCATCTTCTCACCACTATAAAATGAAAGGGTTGGTGAACAAAGCGATCTCTAAAATCCTTTCCCTGCTAGCCTGTGTGTTTGCATTTTATCTTCTGGCAATTCTATTCTCACTGGAGCCACCGAAGGGTTTTGTAGAGGGAGTGGCTTGCTTTGACCAGTGCATTGGGAAAGATGACTGTGGCGTCTATGTGGACGATGTCAGGCAGGAAAAAGAGACTAGAGGCAGGGATCTCAATGAGCAGGCTTTCATGATGGTCTAGACAAGAGCAGATGAGCTAGGATTGTGGCAGTGTAAATAGAGGAGAGGGGATGGAACAGAGAAATATTATGGAGATAAAATGAACAGGTCTTGGTAACTGATTAGATGCAGAGAGTGAGGGAGAGGAAGCTGGGAAAGGGAAGGAAACAAGCATTTATTGAGCACTGACTATGTACCAGGTACTGTGCTATGTGTTTTACAAATATTATCTCATTTGTTCCTCTCAACAACCTAGGAAGTAGGTGTTGTTTTGAGCCCCATTTGGGAAAACTGAGGCAGACAGAGGTTAAGTGACTTGCCCAGGGTAATACAGCTAGTAAACTTCTGAGACCAGATTCAACTTAGGTCTTCTCCACTAAGGTTCCAGTGATCTGTGCACTATGGTGCCATCTAGCGGCCTCAAAAGGGTCAGAAATATGTGAGAGGTTTTAAATCTGAAAGATACTGTCCACAGATTGATACAAATTAGGAGGAAGGTAGTTTTTGTAGGGAAGATCGTGGCTACAGATTCTGGTGGGTTGAAAGAGAGACGGTACAGTGAAAAGAAGACTGGATCTGGAATTAGAAGATAGGAGTTCAAATCCTCCTTGGGCATCAATCTCTTTATCTGTAAAAACAAGGGGGTTGGGACCTCTGAGTCTTCTTCTAGCTCTAAAAAGAAAAGAAATTTTGGGGGATCCCCAGACTTTTATTTGGAAGACAATTCCTAACAGAGTAGAAGCAACACATTTTTAGGAAGTGCCTAAAGAAGCATACATCCTTATAATCACACAAATGACAGGCAGCAATCTTATATGTGAGGAGGAGACAGAAAAAACTACAAAAGTCAGGCACAAGCATTTTAAAAATCCCTGTAACCTGGGGCTACTTAGATCAAGGGCAAAGAGCCCTGCTCATCTCAGCATCGCCTGACAGTATGTATCACTGTATGAAATCCCAACCTAGTCTAATTATTGATGTTCTTAGCAACTTGGAGTCTTCAGGAAAAAAAAAAGTTTTATTTTGGTCAATGTTGTTAATAAGAATCATGAAGATGATGATAGCTAACATTTATAGAGTTCTTACTATACACCAGGCATTGTCCCAAGTTCTTTATAATTATTATCTCATTTGACCTCTCACAACCATGGGAAGTAGATGTTATTATTATCCCCATTTCACAGATAAGGAAACTTGAAGAAAATAGAGGTCAAGTGACTTGTCCAGGGTCACACAGCTAGTAAGTGTCTGAGGCTAGATTTGAACTCATATCTTCCTGACTGCAAGTCAATCACTCCATCCACTGTGTTACCTAGCTAGACCAGAGACAATCTATGAAGTTTATTCCAACTTTGTGGAATGAAGTGTTGCTGTCTTTTTTTTTTTTGGCCTTTTGGAGGGCAATTGGGGTCAAGTAACTTGCCCAGGGTTACATGGCTAGTTTTTGTGTGTGGGTGTTAAGTGTCTGAGGCCAGAACCAAACTCGGGTCCTCCTGACCTGGGGCTGGCGCTTTACTCACTGTGCCACCTTGTAATGCGAATGTAAATTTTAAAGATCTTCCCTGCCCCTAGGCTAAAGTGCACCTGGAGCCTGGGGTGGGAGGCTTGTTTTTCAGTAGATACTTTTTGATTGGCCAGTGAGTCAATAAGGTTGTTACATTCTCTGAGCCAGGAGAAGGCTATATAAGCCCTGATGTGAGGCTTTGTTTTGGGGCTTACTTTGAGAAGTGTTCTGTGATTTGATCTGTATTCTGGGAAGCCATTGTCCAGGGCCCCCCCGGCTTTGAAAAAACCAGATGTGGAAACCCAGATGTTGACTGGGTATGGATGTAATGGTTGGACAGTTTGGAAATCTGTCTACTTGATCTGTTTCTGTCTTGATAATTCTGCCTGTATAGTTTGAAGTTCGGGGTGCTGACCTTTTCCCCTGAACAAGGTAAACGATATATGTCTGACTGATTAAAGTAAGCTTATTAACCCATTTTGAGTTGCTTTCCTTTAACAAAGCAGATCCAAGAACCTGTGGTAGCAGCAAACCCTGAGGACGCTGGGGTGCTTGCTGCTACACACCTAGACGCCCCAAAATGTTGCTGTCTTCATGCATTAAAGTTAACCCACATCCCGAATGCTATCCCTTGTAACAGGCAAGTCTTGGGGCTGACCCTTGGCTCATCTGACCCATGAAGTCTGAGTGAGGAAAGCGCACTCTGTCTGATTGGCTATCATATTCCTTTTCTCTGCTTCAGGGTGAAGTTAATAACTTTTCTGCAGACCGGATATTGACTCTGAGATAAAATGAGGACATCATTTGATATTGTCAGAGTCCTGCTGCCTGGACCTAGTCAGGGGAATGAGGAGGGGAGGAGTGCAGTTTCATTTAAGGCAGCCAAAATTCCATGGCAGGACTATTCAAATGTTTGGAGATACTCTAGATCAACCTGGAGTCCAGGAACCTGTTTTGTTTTTGTTTTAATATTTTGATAACCACATTTTAACATGATTATTTTGCTTTTTATCCTATGTATTTTATTTATCTGCAGTTAAAAGCATCCTGAGAAGGGTCCATCCTGAGAAGGGCTTCACAGGACTGTGAAAGGAGCCCATAAAATGAAGAAGATTAAAAACCTTTGCCTCACAGAGGAAGCTATTGGCAGCTGATGGAGGCAAGGTAGGGATCTAGAAACAGACTCCTTCAGAAGGGAGTGTAAAAGGCAGGTGTGCAGAGGGAGAGCATTCTAGGCTCCGGGATCAGTTTGGGCAAAGGTACAGGGATGGGAGCTGGAGGGTCCATTCACTTACTGACGCATTCATTCATTCATTCATTCATTCATTCATTCATTCATTCATTCATTCATACATTTGTTTTAAGAATCTACTGAGGACAAAGCACTGACTTAGGTACTGGAGGAGAAAAAATATTGGAATATTGGGTAGTCTGTTTCCTCATAAAGTTTACATAAAGCACAGGTTGTACCCAGGAGGGACTGGAGGAAGTACGGAGATGTGACAAGAGGTCAAGGTCACAGTTAGAGAGTGGGGGCAAAGCCAGAGAAGGGGCCGTACCTCTATTCTCCCCACTGCCTCCTGCTCCCCACTGCTCTTGTATTTGGGGTGTTTGGTCCCCTCTGCTGTTCTGGATCCAATGAAGTGCTTAACCTTTACCCTGATACAATAGGAGGTGGGGAGCTTGCTTTCTGTCTAGGTTCACAGTCTCTAAGGAGGAAAGATCAATAGGGTCAAGAAAAAATTTTAAATGTCATTTTGGGGACAGATTTAAAGAGATTTCTTTTCCCCCTTTCTACTAGAAATAATAAAAGATCTAACTCATCTAATGCACAAAAATAAGAAATTTAAGATGATCCTTCATGCCTATAACCAATACTTTAAGGAATACTACTTTTAAATATCATAACTGGCCAATGTAGAAGATAAATGAGCAAAGGAAGGAAGAGAAAGGGAAAGGAAATGAAGGAGAGAAAGATACACAGAGAGGGAAGGGAAGAGAGATAGGCTTAGGGAGAGGAAAGACAGAGAGGGACAACAACAGAGAGAGAGACATACATGAGACATAAAATCAAGAGATATGAAAGTGAAGAGGAAGAGAGAACCCTAGAGTCTGGGGTAGATAGAAAGGAAGAGAGAGGTTCAGAGAGAAAAAGATGCAGAGAGATGGAAGGAGGCTGAGATTCTAGGGTAAGTTCTCTTGTCGTACTCTGTTGGCCACCCAGTGGGCAAGTGGGCTGTCACTTCTGTCTACTGAAATACTAATTTTCTGACTGTTGTTCAGTTTTCCAGGTGCTTTTTATCCCTGAATCTTTCACAGGTTCTGAATGAGATAACCCTAGCATCCTTCCAAGAAGAAAGCATTTTCTGAATTGCAATGGCAGTGACCATCATAGTACCAACCCCCCAGATGATGGATTGGGAGACAGATTTAGCCCTGGGAACAGAGGTGGCTCCATCCAGTTTATGTCAAATTACTTTAGGAGAAAAAGCAAAGTGATACTCACAACTTATGGTTATGCCCAACTCTACTCCTCTCTTCTTGGGCAGCTTCACGTGAAAGGTGCCACTACTCGGGATTACTGACTCTGGAAAACAAGGACACAGACACACCTACGTGTTGGAGTAGTTCGGATGCTCGTTAAAAATCATTGAGGCCTGGTGCTGGCCTCCTCAGTCACGAAAAGCAGACCACTTGGACTTCTGGTCCCAGGGCTTTCTTGTTTGGTTATTTTTAAAACTGGGAAGAAACTTGGCAATAATGAAGTCTAGTTATCTCATTTTACAAAAGAGGAAACTGAGGCTTACTCCCAACACACATTTAGTAAGTTCCTGTTTTATGTACATGGCACTGTGTTAAATGCTGAGATACAAAGATAAATAGCAAAACAGTCCCTGCCCCTAAGGGGCATACAACATGGAAAAGGCAACTGGATATACGATAATACGAAAAGAAGGGAGTGGGATCTAACAGGTAGGGGGATCATTATAGGGGATGACATATGAGCTAAACCGTAAAGGAAGCTGGGTTCTAAGAACATATATGTTCTATATAACACCCTATATAACCAGATAGCCATAAGAAGCAGGAAATAGCTATACGCCATAGCTGAAGTGCTATTGGTGGATAATGGTGGACTATGGCAGCCCTCCATGGTAACACTTGCACTTTAACTAGAGCCTACCAAGATTTAACTCAAAGGGAGTATATACTTGGTAATGTTGGAATTTGGGGCATTCTAACAGATCAGTTGGGGAGTTGTTTGAAGTTATCTGGATTCAAGCCCTGTCAAATAACACTATATAGTCAGCCTCCTACGTTGCTTAGATAACATTGGCTCAAGGAGAGTGCCTTCAAAAAGGGTCACCTTGTAATTGAGACTCTTTTAACTTCCTTCCATTCAACATTTCAAACTTTGAGTGTGCAGATTCTGGAAAACAGGACTTAGAAATCTCATAGACCACCTCCACCTCTTCTACTCCAACCCCATCCAACACCCAATGAGACTCAACCAGAAGATATTCTAGATCCTTCTCCAAGTTATCTGACCTACTCAGGGACAGTGACCCTGGTATAGATCTCCATCATGTTACTTGAACTGATCGATAGAATTAGAGAATCTAAGCCCTGAAAGTCAACCAGTTCAACCCATAACTGAGAATTTCCTCTACCCTAACTCCAAGTGGTCATCCAGTCTTTGTCTGCAGACCACTGTAAAAGCCCTCCATTCTATTGTTGGACAACTCTGATTGCTAGGAAGTTTTTGTATCTGTTGAACTAAAATCTGTCTCCCTGTCATTCCCCTCCCTATTTTCAGCCATCTTAGTTCTGTTTTCCGTAACTACATAGATAATAATGCTTCCACTGCCACACTTTAAGACAGGGACCAGACTTGCCCAATGAGTTTTATTTTCTCTCTGCAAAATAATACAGGCTGTTTAACTCTCCCTCTCCAGATTCTTCCCCATCCTGCTTACATTTCTGTGGATTTATTTCAGTTTGATAATATCTTTTTCAGAATGTAGTCCGAGAGCAGGACATACCAATCTAGACAGAGTGTGACCAGTGCAAAGCATGGTGGGACAACATTATATGGTTAGCCTAAGATGGATTTAACTTAAAAAAAAATTAAGCATCTACCTTACACTATAGTTCATATTGAGCCTGTGGGCAACTAAAATCCAAAGAATCATTTTTCCCACACGAATTACTAGCAAGCCATATTTCCCTCATCCTACCCTTGAACAAACTGATTTCTTGAGCCTAAATAGAGGATTTGACATTTATTCTTTCAAAATTTCACTTTATTGATCTTTGGTCCATTGTTCATCTTATTTTTTTAATGAAACTCTCAGATTCAAGGAATTTCAGAAGGGAGAAAGGATCTCTGTGGCCATTTAATTTAACCCATAAGCCTCAAAGAATTGCCTTTTATATACCTAACAAGAGACCCTGAAGATCTCCAATGGTGGATAACCCACTACTATGTGTTACCCACTAAGCTTCTTGAAAGTCTCATTGTTAAGAATTTTTTCCCTTATAATCTGCCATTCCTTCCTATATATTTTTCCTAGTTGCTGTCATTCACAAATATGGAATATTTTCTGAGGGAGGGGAGGCTTTGAGTGTAGCCCACTCTGAGTTCATGGAGAATGTACCACATTTTTTGTGGAGAGAAGTTCACACTCTCAACATTTTGACAAACTATTCTGTTGAACTTCTCTGCTGACATTCTATCTCCCATCTTCATGCCTTGATGAAGATTGTCTCCCGTGCCCTGAATGCACCCTTCTTCACCTCCATCTCTTGGAATCACCAATTTCCTTCAATTCTCAGGCCAAGTGTCTCTTCCTGAAGGAGACTTATTTTGATAGTCCTCCTCTCCCCACTGCTAATCTTCTCCTTGCACTTTGTACAAAATCTGTATACCTATGGTTTCCCTCTTAAGTAGAATATAAGCTCCTTGAAGGCAAAGGCTGTTTCATTTTTTGACTTTGTATCTCCAGTGCCTAAAACAATACCTGACATATGATAAATGCAAGCAAATATTTGCTGAATGAATAAATGAAAGTTGGGGTACCCCAGAGACCCTATGGTCTTTCATGGCTAACCTGGTTCTTAAGAAGACCCACCTTTAGCCCCTACTCTGCTTCCCCAGGATATTTACAGGTAAATACCAGCATGCAGGCTAGCAACATTGTGAGGTTCCTCTGTGGTCATGGGGTGGCCCACCATCTCTTGGCCATCCAATTGTCTCAAGGGCACTGAACTGACATGGAATCCACCCAGCCTAATAATAACCACTCAGCTGCCTCACCAGCTGTCAGGTCAAGAGGCTATATTAAGCCCAGGGAGACTGGGGTCTAGAATACTATGAGCAATAAGAATGTGTCTTCAGTTCAAGGGAGGGCACCACCCCAACAGTATGACTTGGCATGGCTAGTCAACATACAGTAGTTCATCACCTCTTTTTGATACGGAGACAGTCTTAATTTATATAACAGAGTAGAACTATCAATAAACCCTTGGACTAGGCAGCTACATAGCTCAGTAGCTAGAAAGCTGAACCTGGAGTCAGGAAGACCTGAGTTCAAATCCTACCTCAGACATTTGCTAGCTGTGTTACCCTGAGCAAGTCACTTAACCTCTCTTTGACTTAGTTTCCTCATCTGTGAAATGGGGATAATAATAATAATACCTTCCACATAGGGTTGCTGTAGGGATGAAGTGAGATAATATCTGCAAAGCACTTAGCATACTGCCTGGAACATAGTAGGTACTTTGCAAATGCTTAGTCTCCCCATCCCCACCCCTCCCTTAGATCAGTTCACATATATCTATTACCAATGTGCTTTCATATTCACTATTGCTTGAGATACTGCAGAGGTAGACAGGACAGAATTTGTTTATCCCTATTTTACAGATAAAGAAATTGATATTCAAAGTGATTTGTCCAAGGTCACCCAGATAGCAAGCACCAGAACTAGAAACTAGAAACAGGATTCCTTAGCTACTCTCTCCACACTCTTTATTGTACCACAGTCTTCTTTTTGAGAGCACCTGAGAGCACCTTGGGAGAGAGCAGAGATAAGTTTGTGAGGCATAGATGACAGGCATCATGGAATTGGGGAAAAGGCCTGAAAGAAAAGCCAATCCTCCTTTTGAATTCTGACACATAGTAGGCCCACTTTCAGCAGCATGCTTAAAGTCTAAGGGGTCTGATTACCTGCTACATCAAACTCAATCTCTAGGGAGACTTTGTTTGATAGTGCTGCATCCCGCAGGAGCTGGTTGGCCTCCTCCATGGTGCCATCTTCCGTGGCAATGCTGTTGATGGACAGTACTCTGTCTCCAACCTGAAGCAGGCCACATCTGGAATCCCCAAAAAGAAGGAGGGTGGGCAGTAAGGGTTGGGGGAGAGTGGGGAAGGTGGGAGACAAAGAACATGGGATGGGATCAAAGTGTCATATATGGAAGGGACCTTCAGGGTCCTCTCATTCCAACTCCATTGTGTGACCAGGACACAGATGAGCCCCAGAGAGGGGCCTTTATGGGGATAAAATATACGTCCACACCGAGGTGGAACATTAGTGAGAGAGTTTGGTTGAGAACCCAGGGATCCTAACTGCCAGCCCAGGGTTTTCTTCACAACACTATATTCTCCCAAGGCAACATTGTAGCCTACAGAGGGCCATTGAGAAAGTGTGTACAATGAGGGCATAAGGGCATTTACCAATGAATAAAATTTAGCTCTGATCCACAAGAGGCTCACAGCCCAGAGGGGGAATGAGACCCAGACAGAAATACAAGGCAACATTTGACAAGTATTCAAGAGAGGTATAGACCCTAAGAGGAATTCAGAAGAGCAAGTAATTACTGTGGGCTGAGATAGTGATAATTCATATACTTGAGCTGTGTCTAATAATAACAATAATAAGTAATAGCCAGTAGTAATCATCAGAGGCAGAGCTGGAATTAGGATTAGGTTTTAGAAGTGATGTCATTTGACTCTTATAATAACCTCATGAGGTCAGTGCTATTATTATCCACATTTTATTTTTTTATTTTTATTTTTTTAAAGCAATTGGAAGTAACTTGCTCAAGGTTACATGACCATTTTTTGTGTGTGTGTGTGGGTGTTAAGTATGTGAGGCCAGAACTGATCCCAGGTCCTCCCGACTCCAGGGCCACTCTCTTATTCACTGCACCACCTAGCACATTTTATTATCCACATTTTAGATGAAAAAAAAAACCTTGAATTTGGGAAAAGTGAAATGACTTGCCAGGGGTCACATAGCTAAGTAAGTATCTGAGGTGGGATTTGAACTCAGATCTTCCTGACTTCAAGCCAAGTATTCAAGACACCACCCCCATCTAATCAATGGCCTTTAGACCTTGAAAGATGACTAGGAATTAAATTGAGAGAGGGAAGAGGGAATTCTGGGAAGGTCAATTATGTGGACAAAGATACGGAGGTAGGAAAGGGTCAGAGGATGGTAGATTTAGAATGAGAAGGGAGCTTGAAGGCCACTAGACTCAACCTGCTCATTTTCTAAGAGACTGACCTCCAGAGAGTAAAAGGAGCTCCCCCAGGCACCCAGGGAGTCAGTGCCTGAGGTTGGACTTGGCCCCAGGTCTTCTGACTCCAGATTAATTTATCTTCCCCCTGTGCCATGGTACCTTCCAGAAAAAAATGTGTTAGGAAAATGTTGACTAGACAGTTTGGAGAAAAGTCTTTTAATTCACATTTAGGTAATTGTAGCTGTTTATATAGTTTATAGCTATAGTTTTACTGCTGGTAAATTTAGCCTTGATATAAAGCTAACACTTAGAGGTATATAAATGGCAGCCTTGGATGGTGTCAGTCAGTCCCGTAAAATTTATTAAGCACCTACTATGTTCCAGGCATTGTGCTAATAGCTGAGGAGACAAAGAAACAATCTCTGCTCTCAAGATTTCACAGCTTACTGACGGTCTTCTTTCAAATTCTGGGTGATTCCTCATCCAGAGGGACTTTCTGGACTAAATGGCCTTTGAAATGCCTTTAAACCATAAGATTTGATGGGAACAGGATAATGAACAGATAAATGCTTATGTCAAAGGCTTACCAGACCCATCAAGCTGTGTTGGCTTGGTGTTGCTATATGAGGGCTGTCTGAGCCTGTCCTCGTGGCTTGATAACAATGGGGATCATAAATGTGATTCTGGAAAGGGCTTCCCATGGTTAAGAAAATCAGACCACTTTTATTTCTGATTTTTAAGGTTTTCTTTTCTTTTTCTTTTTTTTAAGAGCTGGGAAGGACTTTGGAGGCCATTAGTTCAACCCCTTCACTTGATAGATGAGGACACTGAGTCCCAGGGAGGTTAAGTGATTTGCCTAGGGTTACACAGACTGAAGGTCAATGGTAGGATTTAAATCTGGATCCTCTCCCTCTTGAGCCTGTGCTCCTTCCCCTGTGTAAAAGTCAAATTTAAGTCATGTTTTAAGGTTCACAGAACAGACAACAAATGGGGAGAGCCTGCGTCCAACCTTTCTTTCACATTACACTTAGCAGAGTGTTGGGTCAGTTCCCTCTGTGACTTGAGAAGGGGGGGAGGGTTGTGACATTCTGGCTTGTTCCCATAGACAAGAGACACAAAACACTTCTCTGTCTGCAGGACGCCTTACAAGCCACAAAGCTAGAAAGACTTGGAGAACAGACCTGGTGAGCAGCCATGTGTCTCTTTTCCTAGGACTAACCAGGCTAAGTTTGGAGAGGATCCTCACCATTTTGGCTGTAGGACATGGGCTGATCTGGCCATGACAATAGTCAATAGTTGTCGACTCTCTACTGAATTACAGAAGATTTGAGATCTCCAGCATTAGAGGCAGACCCACATTAATGACATTACAGATCCCTGAAGAATTCAAATCTCCAGACATCATCATACAAGGAGACCAAGTGAATCACCCAACGGACCTGGAGTCAAGAGGACCTGAATTCAAATCCTGCTTTGGATGCTTCCTGACTTTGTAGCCTCAGGCAAATTGTTTCACCTATCTCAGCCTCATTTTACTCATTCATAAAATGGGGATAATAATAGCACCTACCTCACAAGGTTGTTTTTAATGCTAAATGAGACAGTATATGCAAGTTACTTTCTAAATCTGAAAACAATATATAAATGTTAGTTATCATCATCATTGGCACATCCCTTAATTTCTCAGTTCTTCATCTATATAAAATAGGGATGATAAAAGTACTTGACTCACTCAAGTTAGATCTTAAAGTGTGACACAAATGTGAACCTAGTACATCCCTTTAGTTCACTTTCACTCTTTCATTTTAGGTCTGAAAGGAACATTGGCGACCATCAAGCCCAAATTCTCCATTTTCCAGATGAGGAAACTGAGGAAACTTGTGTTAAAAATACCCAATCCTGTGAGTCTCCTGACTGCTTGTCTAGTGCCCTTTTCATTACTGTGATCTTGAAAACAATGCCCCCACTGCTTTTTAATGTAGCTTGGTCAGAAAGAGACCCAGAACTCTAGGCTCTTATGGGTTCATGTCAGGTAGTCAGGAACTCACTGGGTCCATTTTGAATGATATCTAGGGGTCAGAATAAACAGTCTTGTACTTCTATAGGCAGTTTCTCTCTTCTGCCTCCCAACACACACACACACACACACACACTCACACACACACACACAGAGTGATTTAAATTCCCTGCAGTTTCAGGGCGCCCCAGAAATACAGGCTAATTGGACCAATGGTTTTGGCCTTCAATCATGTACTCGAAAACCTTGGACCAGATGACTTCCAAGGGGTTCCTTTCAGGTTTAAATCTGTGATCTTATGACCCTAGAGTACAGAGGAATCAAAGCATTCAGAGCAGATAATTTCATCAAACGCTCATGCTTTACAAATGAGGAAACTGAGACCTGGAGAAGAGGAGAGAACTTGGCCAAGAATCACACAGTCAGAGCCAGGATTTGACTCACATGTCAAACAGAGACTGGATAGAATCAAGGGCCAAGTTCAAGATGAGCAGTGAGGCACTGTCTACAGCTCCGTGCTGTCTCAGAGGCTTCTCTGAATTGTCCCAAATAGCTGTCTCAGTAGGTCACTTGGCCTGATTTCCTACACTGCCTGGAGAATTTGATATCTTGATGTCCGACCTGTCTGGGGTGGCATTTTGGTAATAGGTCATGTTTTTCAGGTGAAATGACCCATGTGTGAGTCTGCAGAGAGGGAATAACTCCAAAGCAGCCTGGGATGATGACAGCCCCAGCTCTCATCAGTCTGACCTTGAACTTGGCATTGTTCTGAAGGCTGATTTTTATCTCATCTTTCAGGATTCTTAGGTATCTAGTCATGGTCCTTTGGACACCAACTTGGAGCAGAGATTGGCTTCCTCCCAGAGCTCCTCACTGCTGCCATGGCTTCACAACAAGGTGGTCAGCATACTACTGCATGAGATAAGGGTCACAGTGAGTCTCTAAACCACAGCTGTACTCTCTTAGGCAGGTGATTGCTGGGAAAAGGGAGATTTAAATCTCCAAAGTCCTGGTCTCTGGCATAACCCATTAAGATTCTCAAAAAACACAAAAGATGACAATTGGCTAAGACTGAAGAACTAAGTCCTAACCTGGGATTGAAGGTCTTCCACAATCTGTCTGCTCCAGTGGTGGGGAACCTGCGGCCCCGAGGACACATGTGGCCCTCTAGGTCCTCAAGTGTGGCCCTTTGACTGAATACAAGCTTCGCAGATCTGGATTTAGTGAAAAGGTCACACTTGAGGACCTAGAGGGCCACATGTGGCCTTGAGGCCACAGGTTCTCTACCCCTGGGCAATCTTAACTCTTACCATACATGTAGACACTTAAACCACCAGACACACAGACATACAGAGACAAGCACACTTACCAACAGACACATTCAGAAGTATACATTTCCTCAAAATCACACAGCAGTGTACAATACAAACATAAATATACTTTTACAAGCACACAGACACACAGACACAGACCTGCCTCTTCTCTGGCAAGTTGACTTAGCAACCCTATCTTCCAGACTGACTTGGCCTAGGAACTTGGGGAGCCTGGTGGAGCAAAACTGGCTTCCCCACTAGAAGTTGTGTTACAGCATCTCTGAAAGACTTTGGAGCATCCCTCATGTAGTGTAAATCTGCTCTATTTAATTGTAAGAGAAAAGTCCATTATAATTGCAAATTGGATTTAAAAACAAACCAAAGGCTTTCTACAGCTTAAGTCTATCCCAGTGAGTCTTGCTGGCAGGATTGTGGTGCATAGAGAGGTCTGGCTCTTCAGTATTTACTGGACCAAGTCCCAAATCCTCTCAGCCTGGCATTCAAATCCCAGAACCAAATCCATCGCTCTTTTTCTTTGGAGGCAATTGGGTTTAAGTGACTTGCCCAGGGTCACACAGATGGTAAGTATTGAAGCTGAATTTGAATTCAGGTCCTTCTGACTTCAGGGTTGGTTCTTTATCTCTATGCCACCTAGATAATCCTTCAAACCTCTCTGTTTAACTTAATTATCCCTCAGTTACTCTACATCCATCCTCTGCTCCAGTCAGGAAGGTTTCCACACAGACCTGTAACTCTTTCCTACTTCTGCACCTTTGCTCAGGCCAGTACTCTTCTCCAGAATGCTCTTCCCTTCCTTCTCCACCTAATTAAATTCTAGACAGCATTAAAGGCTCAACTCAAGAGCTTCCTCCTCTGGAAGCTTTCACGGACTACTCCAGACCACATTCATTTCTGAACTCCCTGACCCCATAGCTTGTATCATACATATAGGGATGTCATGGATAGAGAGAATGCCTTGAAGTCAAGAATATTCATTGTTGAAGTCCCCCAGTCCCATGCATATTAGTTGCATGACCCTGGGCAAGTCATTTAACCTCTAAATATTCCAGGCAGCTCTCTAGAACTTTTAAGCTATAGAGAAGGCACCAACCTACTTTTTTGGTAGAGAGAATTTCTTATATCATGAAGATTATGGGTCCAGTTCCTACCCCACACTCTCAAGTTGGCATCTGATTATGTGTTATCTCTGTTTGACATGTGGCTAACTAGATCCTGGGCCACCTGAAGACAGGAGCCTGGAATTCTAGTGCCTTCTTTTTCTTCTCTTCCCTTTACTCTCCAGTAATGGGGCTGGGTCTGGAGAAATACGTGCTGGTTTGAAAGCTGGATTAGTTCTGGTTGCTGAGGGATAGATCTAACCTCTCAGCAGGGCTGTCGGGCTCAATGAAGCGGATGAGAGGTGGGGAGGAAAGGGTTTCTGTGGCAAAGATTCCACCCTGGAGTTGGAGTCCAAAGCCATTCAGGGGGTCACCCCTAAGGATCACTTCTGTCGTTTCTGTGTGCACGATTTGGCCACCAGGCCCCACGGTGCTGGAGGCAAGGGACACTGAAAGAAGAGAAAGGTGGATTGGGTTAGCATAGGGAAGACAGGACACTGATGGGGGCTCTTCTTTCCTAACTTTCTCTTTGTTACCTTAGTAATTTCTTCCATCACCCTTCATTCCTCCCCAGAATGAACCATCCTCAATGAATGCTTCTACCCTTTGGAAGGTGGAGCAGAGGATGGAGTCAGGAAGAACTGAGTTAAGTTTGCTTAAGTTAGCTATGTGACTCTGGGCAAGGCATTTAACCTCAATTTACCTCAGTTTCCTCAATATAAAATGGGGATAATTAATAGGACCTACCTCATAGGGTTATTGTGAGGATCAAGTCAGAGGATATTTGTTAAGAGCTTAGCACATAGTAGGTGCTTAATCAATATTTATTCTCTTCCTCTTCCCCTTCTCCTTTGTCCCCCAGAAGGATAAAGATGGGTAGAATCCAGTAAAGAGGGAAGGGGAACAGCCTTATAGTCAACAGACCCCAGAACCTCAGAATTGGAAGGGCCTTTGGAGTCATTTAATCCAATCTCCATCTAAAGCAAGAATCCCTTTTCTGTGTAAGTCTCCCAGTCTGATCAATGCATGGTTATTGAGTTTTCATAGATCTAGAATTGGAAGAGACTTTAGCGTTCATATCATCCAAGCCCTTCATTTTACAGATGGAGAAACTGAGGCTCAGAAAGGTTAAGTGACTTGCCTAAGGTCTCAAAAATTGTAAATGTCAGAGGTCAGCCTCAAACCAAGGTCCTCTGATTCTTCCCATTGCATCTCTGTTGCCCAATCTTCATTGTCCAACAGGTACCAGTATTCAAGGTCACATTGGAAAAACAGTGGATATATGCAATGGTCCCACTCTCATAAAAGACAGACTTCATCTCCAACTATATCTTGTGTAGGAAGGACAATAGCCACTGTTCAAATGTTGAGGGTAACCTAAATTCACTTTGAGTTAATTATAATCACTTATGCTTTGAAAGCTTACAAAGCCCAGTGCTTACAACTCTGAGGTAGTTAGAACAGAGGAAGCTGAAGGACAAGCAAGATGATATAACTTCCTAAGACTCATGCAGCTAGTAAATGCCAGGGCTAATATTTGAACCCAGGTGTCCTGGTTCCAAGTCTAGCACTTTTTGTACTATCCCCACAATACATTTATTTCTCAGTGACATATTCACAAACTTAAGGTTCTAAGCAGAGGCGTGCTGGAACCAGCTCACACTGGCCCAAGAGAGCAAAATACTCAGTTTTTAGTGGAAGTAACTTACACCCTAGAAATTAGCGAATACTAAAAATCAGAGTTTGACTTATTGTTTTGTTGATTGTCTAGACTTAAGAAAAGGTTGGAGAAATTATATAATATAGATTAAAATTAAACTGTGTGGTGGATATGTTTTTTTCCCCCTAAAATTGGTTGTTAAAAAATTTATCATCACATTGTTGGTTGTAAGGTACTTCAGAGTCTGTCTAGTCCAACCTTTCAGTTCCAGCCTCTGCTCAGACACTTCTGGTAAGAGGGATCTCACTATTTTCCTAGGTATCTCTATCCTGTAGTTGGATAACTTTCATTGTGAGGAAGTTCTTCCTTATGTTGAGGCAAAATATTTGCCTTTCTATGACTGGGCATACCTCTAGCTGGTCCCAGGTTTGCTCTCATAAGCATCTACTTTGGGTTCTACAGTAGAGTGCCTGTCTTCAAAGTCTATTTTAGGAAAAATAAATGTCATAGGCAGGCAGGGATGAGAAAGATACATGCTCCTGGCATCCCTCTTTGGACTGCATTTTCCTGGACCCCTCTTTAGAATGCATTTTCCTAATGACACTGTTATAAATGGAACCAGGATACTTTGAGCCAAATTCAATGCCCAATTGTCATAGTTAGTTCCTCCCAGGTGCCTTATTTTTCTGCTCCCTAAAGATGACTTATGGTTGGCTTGATTCCAAATTATCTTAGTTCAGATTATGTTAAACTTCCAAGATCCTAAAAATCTCTTTTTAGTAGAAGGGGGAACAAATCCTAAAAAGTAATAAGAATAAATACTGCCAAAAGAGTAGACCCAGATTCTTCTCCTAGTGTGACAGCAAAAAATATGGGGAGATAGCCCAATTAGTGGAGGAAAGTGGGGAGAGGGCTAGATTCATAGAATCTCAGAACTAAAACAGCTAAAATGGTTTATTTTGAGACAAGCACAAAGAACTCTAGTTCTGGACTGCAAAGGACATTGAAGTAGACAGAAGGGACCTTAGAACACAAAATGCCAGGCCTGGAAGAGGACTTAAGACAGAATGTTTAAGAGCTGTAAGAGATTGTATAAGGCAAAATGTAAGAGATAAAAGAGAACTTTTGAACATTTGTCAGAACTGGAAGAAATCTTAGACAATGTCTCGGTCAATCCTCTCATTTTAGAGAAAGAGAGAAATTGAGGACCAGAAAGGATAAAATGGCCTAAAGACACATATATTTGAGGTCAGTTTCCTTACATGAACTTTTGTATTCCTTTTTCCTCTGTCTTCTCCTCATCATGGTTGCCCGGGGGCTCATGGGTTGGGTGCTCCGAGGTAATGTGCTTGAGTTTGGGCAAGAGAAGCCATGAGCATTCAGCATCGGTGAGGAGAAAGGGGCTGCAGACAGGGCTGAGGAGAAAGTTAACCACAGATGAATGATATGGCAAGGTTCGAGCCTGCCCCCAACTCTATAACATACCTGACTGGACCCCACCAAGATCTACATTTCCAAGGGTTTAACAAGGGCCCATTCATTTAAAAGAAGATCTGGAACTTCAGGATATTTACAATTTGTTAAAAAATATTTCCCCTTCTTTGACCTTAAGTCACCTTGGGCCTAGTAGTATATAACAACATTCAAGCCCAAGGGTCTCCATGCTTTTTCTCCCTGACATAACCAGGAAATGGATCTTTCTGGTTGTCTATTGCTTCTCTGACACGGGATGCACCATGTTTTCTTATTGTAGGGTGAACATAAGAGCTGAACTGATTTTGAACTCCTTTCTCCCTCCTGTACCTAAAGCTATGATTTCATTTTTTGAAAATAATATTAAGTATTTACCATGGCCCAAATACGCCATTTCCTACCTCCCTATTTTGGCTTTTACTGTCCTCCAAATTTCTACTCAGACTTTGAAACCTAGCTCAAATGGAAATGCCATTTTCTGCATGAAGCCTTTCCTAGTCATACATCATGAATGCCCTTTTCTTCTTGAGGCTTGGCACTTTCTTTTGTTTATTCTTTTTCTATGCACATATTATGACTGTAATATAAGCCCCATGAAGGCAATGACTACATAATTGATCTAAACTGCATTTCTCTTAGTGCCTGGCATAGTGCTTGGTGCTCATTAGACTCTTAGAACTCATTAGGTTCTTAACTCGGAGTCTGCAAGTTTGTTATTTTTAATAATCTGATAACTATTTCAATATAATTGGCTTCCTTTGTAATCTCATGTATTTATTCATGCAAAAACATAACTCTTCAGAGTCCATAGGTTTCACTAGATTGCCAAAACCAAAAAAGGTTAAGAATCCTTGGTTCATTTTGAGGAAAGCAGATAGAACTCTAGTTCTGGCATCAAGAAGACCTGAGTTTGAGTCCTGCTTCAAATAGCTATAGTCCCGGGCAAGTCATTTAACTTTTATCTATTTACTGATCTATAAAATGGGGATAATAATAGCACTTCCTTCCCAGAGTTGCTATGAGGATCAAATGAGATAATATATGTAGAGTGTTTCATAAACCTTAAAGTTCTATGTAAGTGTTAGTTATCACATTGTTGTTGTTGTTCTAATTATTATTATTGATGCAATGAATTGAATTACAATGTTCCACTCCAATTATTGCTATTTGCAGATAGGTCGTGTCCTTTTATGAGACTGTAAGCTTCCTGAGGACAGGCATTGTGTTCTTTTGAATCCACATAACCCCAGCTCCTACATTCCTTATGTAGAATAAGGTGCTTCATGATGACTAGAATTGCCAAAGACACTTACCAATGACTGGATTGAATTATGATAGCAGTGTGGTAAAGGGAAAATAAAACTGGTTCCAGAGTTAGAAGACCTGGGCTTAAATCCTGGCTACATCTGTGTGATGATCTGTGATCCTATGCTCCACCCTGGATTATATTTATCTGAGTATGTATTACCAACCCCCACTGGAACAATCAGTCCATCAGCAAGCATTTATCATGGATCTACTATGTGCCAGGACCCATGCTAAGTGCTGGGGAAATAAGGAAAAAAGTATTAACAGTCCCTGAGCCTACATTCTAAAAGGAAAGGAAGGATATCTATCTCTGTATTCCTAGTACCTAGGACAGTACCTTACAGTGACACACAGTAAGTACTTAATAAATATTCATTTAATGAACCTGAATCACAGTTGTTTCCAGATGGATGAGTATTCCATTTTTAATCCAGGTTCACTGCTTGTTGAAGGGGTGAAGGGATAGAAAAATACTGAGGTTTCTATTGGTCCTTATTCTCATACAAGCCCTTAGCCATCCAGATTCAAGGGCTGGCCCAAACTCTTACGTTTGCAGTAATCCTGACTGGAGGGTTGATTCCAGGTGGGTGTCTTGCAATGGCTGGGATGGTGGCTGGGGCAGTAGTTGACACAGGGGTCCCAACAGTGGTGATGGTCACTCTTCTGCACCTTCACTGTGTCCAGACCACAAGCAACCAAAGATAGATAAGAGAGGTCCGACAGGAAGAGGGGAGAAAGAAGAGAAAGAGATGGCATGGGTATTAGGGGGCTATACAATATGAGGGAAAGCCAGTTGGAAAGAGTAGAAGTGACTATCACCCTGATGCTACTGGTTTGGGTCTCTGAGGAAAGATGGACAAAAGGATGGGTCAGAGAGGGGTTGTCCCCTCAGAGATAGGGCTTACCTCCTTCATTGGCCCCACTCAACCCTTTTGCAAAGAACTACTTGGGATGGAGTGGGCAATTTTGGGGGCTCTTTCTGACTCCTGAGTGTCAAAATTCCCAAATGCAACACCTTCCAGTATGGCATAGTGGTAAGAACCCCAGATTTGGAGTCAGCGGACCTGGGTTTGAATATTATTTCTGTTTCTTCCTACCTACATTAACTTGAGGAAGTTAATTCCCCTCTCTAATCCTTAGTTTCTTCATCTGTAAAAGAGGGAATTGAACTTGGGAATCTCCAAGGCACCTTCTAGTTCCAACAGTCTAGGATTCTATAATCTGGTTTCTCTCAGTTCATCAGAACTTGGTGAGACATTTATGCATCATGTTTGACAATAGTGTACCCTTCCTCCCCCAAATTTTCTTTTAGGATCATGTTGTAGAAAGCTGGAAAAGACCTCAGAGGTAATTGTTTTTTTTTTCTCAGAGGTAATTGTAATCCAAATCCCTCATTTCGAAAATGAGGGAACTCAGGTTCCAAGAAGCTGTGATTTGTAACACAGGTAAAGAATGAAGAAGGTGGTAGAATCTTGGACCCTCCTGAATCCCTGGATAGCTCACAGCACACAGCTTCTCAAAAGACCCATTGGGGTCACAGAATGAAAGAATTTAGAGCTGGGAGAAAACAGAGATCATCCAGTTCAACTCAATCATCTTCCAGTGATGAAATTAGGACTCAGAAAGTTCAAGTGATTTTATCATATGAGTCTGTCACATGGGCTGTGGTCAAGAAAGAGAATTCTGGATAAAGCTGATTTTTCTACACTCTTATGCTCCCTGGAAAGTGTGTTCCGTTCCCTACAGTGAGTTTATTATCTCACAAATCAAATATCAGAATGCTATGGAGAAAAGAATTTTTTTAACATTAAAAATATGTATGGGTCATGGAGCAATGGAAAGATATGGATATGGAACTCTAAATATGAAGACCTGGGTTCAAGTCTCTGCTTTGATATTTACAACTTAAGTCACCTTAAGCAACCTCATTTTCCCAATCTATAAAATGGGAATAAATACTTGTACTACCTTCTTCACAGGATTGTTGTGAGCAAAAATAAACCTTAAAACCCCAGAGAGATGGAAGTTGCTATTTCTTTTGTTCCATTTTCTATTCTCCTTTCCCTTCTGTTCTTTCTAGGTCAAAGCCAAAGGTGAATTTCATTCCAACTCAACCCCACACTATGCCTTGGTTTATCCTGAGGAGAGGGGATATTGATGGGCAGGACTGTTCTGTAGCTTACAGTATTAAAGAGCTTCCTGGGACATTTGTTGAGAGATTCAATGATTTACCCAAAATCAGTCAACCAGGATAGATCAGAGGATGGTCTGGAGCCCAGGTCTTCCTGACTATGAAGTGAGTTCTCTTGTCACCCTCTATCCTTTTGTACCTCTAAGGGTATCCCATCTTACAGATAGGTAAGCTGAGGTACAGTGAAGTGGCTTTGTCAAAGTTATCCTACGAACTGGGGCAAAACCAAGAGTGGACCCAAACTGTGTTTCCTAATCTAGGGCTTATTCTATTGCTTCCCACTGAGACCCAGAGAGAGAATTACAAAACTAAGCTATAATTAGCAGCAAATGATCTATGTGAGCCTGAATTTTCAGTGGAAAGATGATTTGCAATGGCCTTTTCCCCCTGTATTCTGTATTCCTGGGAATAACGGTTGATATTTACACAGCCTTTTAAGGTTTACAAATCGCTTGACATTTTATATGTAAAAATGTATCTATATCCATATATATGCATACACATCTATAATTTCATCTGATGGTTTCAACAAATCCTGTGAAGTAGGTTACCATCGTTATCACCATTTTATAGATAAGGAAATTTACAGATAAGGAAACAGCTGAGGTCAATTGACTTAACTAGGATCACAGAGCTAATAAAAATCTACTGAGGGACTTAAACGCAAGTCTTCTGGATTCCAGGTTCATTGTGCTATTTACTACAGTACAACACCTTCCAAATGCAACATGCCCATAGCTCTTATGACCAACAGGCTCCTCCTAAGCTTTACCAAGATCAAGAACCAGTCTTCACAACTGGCATCATCTCAAGAAACTCAAATTTTGTCAGTAAGCATTAGGGCTCACAGAATGTCAGAGTTAAAAGAGATCTTGTCCAATTCATTCATTTTAAAGATAGGAAACTGAGTCACAGTCACTGAGTAAAATTATTTACCCAAGTTCACATAGCTAGTAAGTTATGGAGACAGGATTCTAAGTCAGGTCCTCTACCTACAAATCCAAGGCTCTTTTCCTTTCTTACCCACCTTTTAAACTGTAAACTCCATGGAGGCAGAAATGGATCCTCTCTGGATTCCCCTCAATCCTGAACACAAACATTTTAGCAGTCTAAGTTCTAGGGTATAAGTGTCAAACACACATTCCCAAGTGTGTCCTGAACCAGATTAAAATATGATTGGGAAATATTTAACAAAATAAATAAAAATACAATAGACCCTAGGTAAAACATTACATTTTGAAACTAAGCAAAATGCAACCTGCAGGAATCTTTAACTATGGTATTATGGTCTCTGTTTCTATCTGAGTTTGACCCCATGTTCTAAGGTCCTCAAATATTCAGCAAAGGTAGGGATGGAGGGGTAGGAAGAGAGGCTAGTGTCGATGGAATCTGAAGATGGTCTAAGGGAGGAGATTCTAGCTTAGTTTTTCTCTGATTCCCATGATGTAGAATGTTATTAAAGCTTCTGACAAAGACCAGGAGAAGATTTGACCTTGATCATTTCTCCAACAAGCTCTCCTTTTGAACTCAGCTCCTTTTTTTCCTAACTCTGGAATCTGTACAGTATGCAGAAATTCCCAGAAAAGATCCAAAGCTTGCAAGGAGGCAAATTCTGAGTCAGGACAGTCCCATGACCAAATGTCTCTCTACATGCCCACTCACTAGCAGTACATCAGTCCCTAGACCAATCTATTCAAGCAGCCGGTGGGTTGTAGGCTTAATTTATTAATCATTAGTACATCAATGAAAGATGGACCCCAGACAGAACCACATTTCTCCTTGGCTTGCTCAGCTGCTCCTGTGAATTCCTTTCTCCTTTGTAGAGAGCATGGACACTATTTACATCCCACTCAGGAATGGCATGGGGGATGACGTTTCAGTACATGGAATGGAGGTATAAATTTGAATTTCTGCTAATTCCCCAAGCTGTGCTTGGGGCCTGCAGGCTTCTTTCTGCCTGGGATTTTCTCCTTTTTTGGTTCAAGCTGCATGGTCTAGGAGGGAGTTTAGAAGACATCTACTTTAGTTGGGGGTCCAACTTTAGTTGGACTCCTCATGTCCCTCCTCCACCCAAGGTCTCTGGCTCTTGCTCTGTTCTTTAATTGGGCTGCATGCCCCTTTCTGAAGAAACATCCTTCCAACTTCCCTCTTCCCCCTTGTTTTCTTTCTCTTTCTTTCTTTCTTTTTTTCTTTCTTTCTTTCTTTCTTTCTTTCTTTCTTTCTTTCTTTCTTTCTTTCTTTCTTTCTTTCTTTCTTTTTCTCTTTCTTTCTCTCTCTCTTTCTCTCTCTCTCTTTCTTTCTTTCTTTCTTTCTTTCTTTCTTT
>NW_027185761.1:19898223-19935364 GCF_028583685.1 Petaurus breviceps papuanus
CTTCCTTCCTTCCTTCCTTCCTTCCTTCCTTCCTTCCTTCCTTCCTCTCTTTCTGCTTTTTGGAGGGTAGTTGGGGTTAAATGACTTGCCCAAGGTCACACGGCTAGTTTTTGTGTTAATTGTCTGAGGCCAGATATGAACTCAGGTCCTCCTGACTCCAGGGCCTGTGCCCTATTCACTGTACCACCTAGCCGCCCCTCCTTGTTTTCTTTCCTCTGCTCCCCTGCTCTCTTCCCCACCTTGTGAAGCAGACAGAGTTTGGGAGTCAGGAGAGAAGAGATCTGGCTCAAATGATATCTCTACCATCCAATCTGCCACTTTCTCTCTGGGTTTTGGGTTATTTCTTCTACTAAGGGAGGGGGCACAGGTTGCAGAGAAGGTGGAAACCTGCTTTGGGTAGAGAGAGTTTCCTTATCTAGAATTCACTATATCTATGGCAACATAGATCCAGGCCAAAAATAGATTATAATTATGATGACAGACCGACATAAGACATGGTAACCATCCTTGTGGCTCTTAGACTAAAATAAGAGAAGTCATTCAGTAAACATTTATTAAACACCTACTATGTGCCAGGCAATGGGGGTTAAGTGACTAGCCCAAGGTCACACAGCCTATACTAGGCTCAGGGGGCACAAAGAGAGGAAAAAGGCTGCCCTGGTTCTTAAGGAGCTCATGGTCCAATGGGGGAGAGAACATGCAAACGACTAAGGATGTACATAGAAATAACTCTTGTATAAAGCAGAGTATATGATAGGTACCAAATAAGATCCCTGCCCTGAGAGTCGGTAGAGTCAGAACTGGGAGCTCATCTCAGACCTACAACTTCCACATCCTGTGACCTTGGACTGAAGTCACTTTGGTGTGATAAAAGTGGAAGGGGTAAATAGTTCTAGAATTTGAGGACCTGGGTTCAAATCCTGACTCAGGAGCTAGCTTAGCCCCCCTGGGCCTCAGTTTCCTCATCTGTCAATGAAGGAGTTGTACTAGAGGGGTTACTTCCCGTCCAAAATCTGTGATCTTCTGTTTCTGTGCCCAGCTGGACTCTAAAGTCCCTTCCATTTCCCAGGTGGCGTAGTGGGAAGAACACTGGATTGGGGTTCAAGTCTCAACTCTGCCCTGCTTAGGTGTGTGACATTAAGCAAATGCATTTTCTCTGAGCTTCAGTCTCTAAGGCAGGTTGGATTGAATGAGTTCTAAGGTCAGGGACCATGTTTTCAAGCATGTTCTGCCTTCCTCTACTCCTTCCTTTCCCCACCCAGGGCCAGGCACAGGGACGTGCCCAGAAGGTGCCCTCAGTTGCTGTTTGAATCCAGCAAAATCGCTCCTGTCATTTCGAGGAAGCCCGAGGGCCAGCTTCCTGCATGCTGCTGGACAGCTGCCCAGCCTGCCTCTCCACTGGACTGGGCCCAACCCACCTGCATCAGGAGGCTTCAGGGGGAGCCTGCTCTGGCGTGCTGGCAGGATCTCCAGCTTCACATTCTCGGTGGTGCTGGCCAATAGCTGCATGGCCTCTAGCACGGAGCAGTGCTCAGTGCTGGTGCCGTCGATGGAGAGGATGTGGTCGCCAATGTGCAGGGCCCCGCACCTGTGGAGAGGACCAGAGAGGCTCGTGGGATCCCCAGGGATGTGGGAGGGACAGGAGGGAAATGGGCTGGGGCTGGCAGGGAGGCTCTGTGTCTTAGGGAAGACCGTCAGGGAGGCATGTGGCAGCTGGGAGGGCCAGATGCAGCTCCAGGGGAAAACAGGTATTGAGTTTGGGGGTGGAGGAGAGTTCATATAATGGGCTCACAGCCCATGGGAGCTACATGGGAACTACACATGGGAGAATGGGAATCCTAAAATCATAGGATCGTTGATTTAGAGATGGAAGGAAGGGACCTCAGAAGTCAACTGGTCCAAACCCATCGTTTCACAGATGAGGAAACTGAGGTCTAGAGAGAGAAAGCAGCTAGCCCAAGGCCACATGGGTAGTAACAGGCAGACCTGGGATTAGGACCCATATTTTCTGACTCCAAATTCAGTGCTCTTTTCACTGCCCCACCCTTATTTCTTGAGAGATCACTTCCTAATTCCCATCTTGGGGAAGGAGGGAAGAGATAGGGCCTGCCCCTTCTCTCAACAGCATTGATTCTGGGGACATGAATTTGGCGTGGAGCTGGGGACGGTATGAAGGAGAGGGCTGGAAATCTTCCTTGAGGTCCTGGTCCAGGGGCCCAATGGCTATACACCTGTAGGACACCTGCCATACCTGTCTACAACGCTGGCCGGCTTGATCTTGTCAATCACAATGACCTGTTTGTTCCTGTGGGTGCCAGAGGTGAGCGAGATTCCCAGAGTAGAGCCCGGAGTCTTGGCTATTTCCACTAATAAAGGACCTGAGGCGTTGGCTACTGTATCTGGGGAGGGGAACAGGGTGTGTTTGAGAGGAGGACAAAAAAGAGAGGAAGGGAACACCAGTCAGTGTGCACTTGGGGGCTGCAGTGTGGGGTAGGAAGAGATCTTGATTGCTGCTTCCCTTTACTTCAGGAAGAAGAGACAAAATGAAGAATGAGGCCCTGTTATATAGGTCCACCATAGATGCAAGAAGATCAACTGTTTTTCATTGTTCTCCCTCTATTCTAGGTCCCCCTTAATGCTAGTCTAATCTAGCTACTGCTACCAACTGAATGGATAGAATAATAAAAGCATAAAATATTGGCCTGGGGAAAAAAACAACTTGAAGATATTTAATCTACAGATTCCTAGGCTTTTTGGTCCCTGCTTCCTTTGGATTTCAGTAAACTTTACTGTACTTATTCAATATGAAAAAAAAATCAATTATAGATTTTACCATGAAATAACATAATTTTTGTCACTTACTTGATTGGAAATCAATGCTAAAAATAAAAATCAAAATGTTTCCTGTATTCCCTTGACAAACTTCTCATACACTCAAAAAGCATGTGTCCCCTAGGTTGGGAATTCCTGATCTAAGACAACCATGTCATTTTACAAATGAGGAAACTGAGGCCAAAAAGGGTTACACAATGAGTTAATAACAAAGTTAGTGGCAAAGCCCAGACTCCTGACTTCTAGTCAAATGTTCTTCGTATTGTGCCTGACTGTTTCTATAAGGACCTGCTTGGACCTGGACTCCATCGCTATTCCTGACTCCCTCCTTTCTCAGCCAGGATTTCTTCTGCATAGGGAGATCACAGCATAGACCACACCCAACTTAAGGACAGGCACACCGTACACCTATGGGTCAGCCTAATGGGGACTGGCTTTCCATTTGAGAGAAGCACCCTAGATAGCAGATATCTGGTCATAGATATCTATTTCTGCAAGGGCGTGGTTGTCACAGTTTCCAAATGCTAGCATTGCTCAGTAGGAAATATGTATCAAGATCTAGTATGCCTCAGTCTTGTCCCCTGGATGAGAATCCCCATGGACTCACTACATACAAGCTCACCTGTACCCTCCAGGGACTCAAATTCAAAGGTCCAAAAACTTACCCTTAAATTACCTAGACAGCTACACCCAACTCTCTCTTCCAACACACGCACACACACACGCACACATGCACACACACTCACACATGTGCACACACAGTCACACACATGCACGCACATACACACAGGCACACAAGTGCACACATATACATATACACGCACATACGCACACACGCACAGTCTTGTGCTCTCTCATCTTGAAGTATCATTGACTGACTACTCTCTCTCTTTACCATGCCATAAATCACTCCAATCTGATACGCACATCCCCAGTCTGTTCTCAGACTTTTCCCCTCACATGGAGACACTCTAGCATGGTTTCTGGCTATGCCAACTCCCCTGATGATCAGGATCCTTCTAGACCAGGAGATAATCAATTACTTTGGACAGCTTCTCTCTTACCACCATTTCTCTGCCTCCTCTTTGGAGTCCAGTTAGAGCTGAAATGGACTTCAGAAATTATCTGGTCAGACTCCCTCATTTCATTGTTGTTCAGTCATTTCAGTGATGTCCGACTCTTCACAACTCTATTTGGGGTTTTCTTGGCAAAGATGCTAGAGTAGTTTGCCATTTCCTTCTCCAGCTCATTTTTTAGATGAGGAAACTCTAATTTTTATGGGTTTTAGGTAGGTCAGTCATAGATTTGATTCGCAGGTGGCCCAGTAGATAGAACACCAGACCTGGAGTCAGAGAGACCTGAGTTCAAATTCAGCGTTAGACACTTACTAGCTGTATGACCCTGGGCAAGTCACTTAACCTGGTTTGCCTCAGTTTCCTCATCTGTAAAATGAGCTGGAGAAGGAAATGGCAGACTATTCCACTATCTTTACCAAGAAAATCTCAAATGGGGTCATGAAGAATCTGACTCAACTGAACAACAACAAAAATTACAGATTTAGGAGTCAAACTTGGGCTACTACTAGGTCATGAAACACACTTACAAGAAACACCATCTCTGGGAATGGAACAGAAGCCTTCCTCAGCCCCTGGGGAATGGTTTGATTAAGCAAACAAGGGGCAGAGACTTGTAGTTTATTGAAACTAGGAGAACAGTTAGAATAGGGCTATTATGTCCAAAGTAATTTTTAAATGATTCAAGTGAACACAAAACCAATCAGATGCTTAATAAGTGTTCAGTTGAATAATGCTCAGAACTTTCCCTTCTCGATCCACATCTTTAAAGTGCCTACTATGTGCCAAGCATTGCATTAGGGGACTAAAAATGAAGAGGTTCTGGACCTTATACATTATACAGGACAAAGAGACAAAGTGTTAACAACCAAAGCCCTGATGTGGGAACAAACATCTATGAGCCTGATTCAAGTAAGAAATAAAATAAAGTTGGGGGGGGGCAAAGATATGCTGTCAATGAGTCTTGGTTTCCATTTATTTCTGTCACTTTGGTGTTCAGTGGACACTATAACCAGTTTTAAAACTATAACAATGACAAAACCAGTTCCATGGGACCCCAGATCTTCTGATGTCTCTTCCAATGTTTTTTCCCCCAATACTCTACATAGCACAAAAGTTAAATGAGCCTCCAATAGTCTATTCTATGGACTGAAGGCTAGCTGTCCCAAACTCCATGCCTTTGGCACTCTGGACAGAGCTGCTATCTAATGCCTCCGGTGATAGGTCTGGGATTCACCTCATTCTGCCCCCTTCTATGTTCTCCAAGGGCTTCCCAAACACACAAGCTACTCTGGTCTCACTGGTTTCCTGCCAAGAAAACAGCAGTTCACACCCCACACAGTGAATCAATTCTGCCTATAGGGAGTGTTTGCTGAGTAGAAATCCTTAACAACATTGATGGACTTGTCAGTAATTGGTGTCAGACCATCAATCTCTACCCTAGTACTTTTCCCAAGGTTTTGGAAATCTGCTGAACCCAGCCATGCCATTTTATCTGACATCAGTATGAAGGTCTATAGAAGGAACAATTTGGTTTATATAACCTGTATTTCCCTATAGGACTATCCACTTCTGTAATTTAAAGACCCACCAAAGTGCCCTGCTTACCCAAAATATCTCTTCTACTAACTTATTCAGGAGCTGAAAATTCCCCCTCTTCCTTGCTTCTGATGTCTGGTATGGGCTAAGCAAACCAGGATTAGGGAAGTGGCTGCTTATCATAGACAAAGAGCAGGATCCTCAATAGTCAATACTTTAGACCTTGAGGGGGTATATTAAAATAAATTTATTACTCCGTGTTAGGCACTGGGGATATAAATTCAAAAGTGAAATAGTCTCTGCTCAAGGAGCTTAAAATCTAGATGCAGAATGCAACATGTACTTATATGGGTATTTCCACAATTCCCAAAATAGGTGTTGAAGAGATATAAGGTGATTTTGGGGGGAAGGGAGAAGAACACTGGAAACTGGGGAGATCAAGGAAGGTTGTGTTTAAACTGAACCATGAAGGAAATCTGAGATCTTAGGAAGCAGCAATGAGGAAGGAGAATGTTGCAGGCATGGGGGGCCCACTAGGACAAAGGTTTAGAGATGGGAGATGGAGTGCTGTGTAAGAGAAAGAGGAACAAGGTCAGTTTGGCAGATTGTAACATGCTTGAAGGGGAGCAATGTGCAAAAAGTCTGAAAAGGCATATTGGGATTAGAGTGTGAAGGCTTTAGATGCCAAACAAAGGAATTTCCATTTAATTCTAGAGGCCATAGGGAGCCACTAGAGATGTTTGAGGAGAGGAGTAACATAATGATCAGATCTGTGCCTGAGGAAAATCATTTTGGCAGCTGGGTGAAGGATGGATTGGAGTGGGGAGAGGCTAGAGACAATTAGACTTGCTGACCTGGCCCTGCTCTGACTGTAAATGAGCCAAGAACATGACTGACTTCTGTTTCTCCTTTTCCCTCTCCTCCCTTGCATCCTCTCTTGCCTTCCCTTCTTACTTTTCTTCTTCTCCCTGCTTCCCTCCTTTTTTCCTCTCTATTCCTCTGTCTCCTTCCCTCTCCCCACATCTCCCTTCTGCCCTCCTGCTCCCTCTCTTCTTCCCACCATTTCTCCCTCATGTCCTCTCCTTTCTAGGACTTAAGAACATGTTTATTTCAAGTCCCAGCTGGCCCTTCTAGGCTTAAGATGGAAATCCATCTCCATCCTCTTTGTAGAGTTATCTGCTTTATATATTTAGAATTACTGTATAAAAATGTATTTTAAGCTAAGTGGCAGAGGAGATAGAGTGCTGGGCTGGGAGTCAGGAGGGCTGGAGTTCAAATCTTGCCTCAGACACTCTAACTCCATGACCTGAGCAAGTCACTTAATCTACAGTTGCATCATTAAAATAGGGATAAAAATAGTGTCTACTTTATGGGGCTGCTATGAGGATAGAAGGAGATAATATGTTGCTTTGCTGGGAAACTGTTGGTACAGGAACCTTATAGTGATACATAAATGCTAGTTGATAATAATAGCAATGATAAAACTACTTATTGATGGATGTTTATGCTTCAATCAGCTAACAGGCATTTATTAAGTGCCTACAATATACTAGGCGATATGGGAAACACACAGTAAGTTAGAATGGCTGACGGTAGAGTGACATCATTACAAGAAATAATGTGTAAGAATAATGGGGCTAAATATTCCCGCTGATGGCCCATTCAGGCGCCACAATCAATCAAGGAGCATTTATTTCATACGCTGGGCACCGTGCTGTTCCAGCATGTTCATTTCTGAGCTAAGGATTGTCCTAGCAGATGATCACACCTGAACATTTCTCTCCTTCGAGAAAAACAGTCATCTTGTGATTTCAGCTTTACTGGTATTCTAAGACCAAAGTCAGAAGATTCTAGTGGCCCTGGCACCCCAGTAGATTTAGGGGTCGAGCATATTTAATAGCTGATAGAAGTTCAGAGATTCTCTCCCTCCCCCAGTCCAACAGGCTTATTCACAGCAACCCAATGAAGTAGGTGATGTAAATATTATTATCTCCACTTTCCAGAAGAGGCAAGTAAAGCCCAGAACTGGCATTTGTCCAGGGCCGCACAGAAATAAGGAATAGGAAGGGGGCTAAAACCCAGGCGATTTGAAACTCAATCTTGTCCTCTCTCTGCTCCATCAAGCAGTCAAGTCCTTTAATTCAATATTTTTTCAGGTTAATTTCTTTCTTCCAAACCAAGAGGCTTCCTATTTACTCTAAAAAATTCATTTGCTGCATGGGAGGGAAAGGCCAGCTCCCTGGAGGGAAGCATTTGAGACCAAGGGGAAGTTACCTAACAGGGCTTGGAGGCATGCAGTCGTGGAGGGGGCCCAGTACAGGGTGGGGGCTCCCACACACCATCCCCTATTTCCTCAGCTGACACTCAAACACACCTTCCCTTTTAGATTAGATACTTCTCCTGGCTTGGAATCATGCCTCCTGGAATGTCAGAAGCAGGGCTGCTGAGAAGGAGTCGAGGTCAGAAATGAGCAAATTCTCATCGTGGTATTTTGGGGATCACACTTGCCACCCCTGCCTTGTAAAGGGATGTCCTGAGGATCAAAGGAGATTTCATAGAATTCCAGAGGATTGAGAGCTGGAAGGGACTCCAGAGACTGACTTGGCCTGTACCCTCATTTAGCTATGAATGAAGCAGGGAAGGCACATTAAGGTTTCAGCTCATCAGACTGGAACAACGCACCAGCTCACAGAACAAGCCATATTTTTAGGAAACCTTCCTTTAAGGCCTGATTCAACTTTAGGCCTAAACAATTAGGAACAGTAAAGGTGGGGGTGGGGGGAGAAGGAGGTGGGTAATATAGGAAAAAAAGCCCTGGCTTTAAAGTTTAGGGGAAATAAATTTGTGTCTCAACACCCAGCCACCATCAAATGGTGTGACCTTGGGTAAGTCTGAGCCTCAGTTTTCTCATCTCTCAGATGGGGGTAATAATAATACAAAGAGCTTGTAAGAATCAAATGAGAAGATATATTGAAAGAAATTTTATAGTTTCATAAAATGTAATGAGACAATATTGTCATCACCATCCATGCCTTCTTTCCCTCTCCTAACCCACTGCTGGCTTTAGTGGAATCATGGCTAGGGGCCTACATGCTGAGCTCATTGGGTGGTCTTCCAGAGGGGCTGTGTGTCCTTACCCATAATGGAGACATCATATTCAATCTGGAAGAGTGCCTCCTGGCTGCATTGTCGTAGTATGTTGAGAGCATCTGCATGGGTCAGGTTGTGAAGTGGGATGCCATCCACACTGAGCAGCCTGTCCCCAATTCTCAGGGATCCTTCTCTGGGGGAAACCAAGGCACAGGAGAGAATTTCATAAGCGTAGAAAATGAGGGCTAGGAAGTTCCACAAAACAAAAAATGTCAGAACTGGGAGGGCCCTTAGAACAGAGAATGGCAGAGTTAGGAGTGAACTTAAAAGAAACTTGGAGACAGTTAATCCCTTGCTGGCTTTTAGCTCGTGGCTAAATCTTCTGAATGCATATCATCCCCCCAAACCCCGATGTGGTTCAGTTAAAAGCAAGGCCTCAAAGCTGAATGATGGCTATTCAGATTCTATTGGGAGAACATTGTGACTTTCCCTTTCAGTGGCTTGAACAAATGCACACGGTTGGTTCCAGTTCAAAATAGCTCATTAAATGTTTGCTTAAAAACAAAGCAAAACAAAAATTTTACTGGTTTGGAGAATGAAAAACAAAATCATGCTAGGGTTTGGCCGGGTTCAGTGCTGTGAGCCACAGACTTTGGTTCGGTCCTGGCAAGAAGTGACTTTATAACCAGCAGAGAACTCTGCGGGGGCAATTTTATTTTAACTGTGGCCAAGTGCTGTTAGTAGAAGGAGCTATTAATAAACCTATCCTGGGCCATTCTAAGAACGGCTGATATAGATATCTGGACAAAGCTGAGTATGAAGAGTGCCTAAATATAGCTTGGAATTTCTTGGTTGGTATGAATGCTATGGCAGCCCACAAACTTTTAAAGGGATGGGCCAGGTTGAGGAAACAGGAATGAGGGTTTGGGTTTGGAATCAGAGGAGCAGGGTTTGAGTCTCAGTTTGGCTACCAGCTCCCTTAGGCATCTCTTTCACTTTCTTCTCCCCCAGATTCCTCCTACATAAAATGAGGGGGTTAGACAAGGTGACCTATAAAGTCTTTACCAGTTCTAGAGGACTATTCCTGATTCAGTCCTTTTATGGGCCTGGTCTGGGCTTGGGGTCCATGAGAGGAAGGCCTAACCCATAAAAGCACTGGCCCCAGACCTTCTCAGAAAGGAAAACTAAGCTACTAGAAGGCCTGGGACTAGTTCTATTTGTTTTTTTTTTAATTTTCTTTTATGATGAACTTAACAAGCACAACATTTTTTCAATACAGAAGGAACAACAAAAAAGAGCTGTCTATATAAAACTATCAGCTTCTCTTATACAAAGTTTGCTTTTTTAAAAAAGATGCACATTTAATTTAACCAGGTAGTAACCAAATTCTCACCCTAATTCTCCTGACTGGCCTGAAAAGTTTTTCTTGGGGGTGGGAGAAGAACTATTCACAGCAGCACCTTGTCCAAATGACCAATGGCCAAATCATCCCTTTTCCCTCCTCTGTGTCATACTGGGATGGTTTGGGGCTTTAAATCTTTGTGTAACTCAAGTTTGATTTCATGAAAATATTCAAACTAAGTTTGGCAGGTGATGGGCTAGGAAAACCTGTCTCTAGAGGAAAGAGCATGGGATTTGGAGTCAGAAGATCTGGGTTTGATTTGTGTCTCTGCTACCATGGCCAAGACAGTTCAACTCTGTGGGCCTCAGTTTACTACTCATCTATAAAATGAGAGGATTGATCCAGATGTACTCTAAAGTTTCTTCCAACTCTGAATTTCACAAGCTAGACATTCAGCCTTTCCTTTTCCCTCTGCTTTTGCAGCCTCTTTATCCTGGAACATTCTTCTTTCCGTGTGTGTGTGTGTGTGCCCTTCCTCTGCTTTTGATCATTGGTAAGTTTCTTCAAGAGCCTCCATTTTAGGGAGAGTCCCAGGCCAGACATCCTTCATTCCTCCCTTCTAAGTCTAAGTCTTTATCACCATCCCCTCACCCTCTAAATCCCTGGCTTTTTAGTTCCCTTTTATGTGTTATCTTTCTACATTAGAATGTAAGCACCTTGAGGGCAGGGACTATTTTTCTTTTTAACTTGGATTTATGCTTTACATAGTGCTTAGCACATAGGTGATGCTTAATACGCACATGTGGACAGATTGTTTGATCCAACAGATTTGGAGGATGGAGGGTGTCTATGGATTTGGATGGGAAAAGATTACATCATTATTTTCACTAACTTAAGGTAGCCTATTAGACTTCACTGAAGTGGATTCTCACGAATAAAATAACAACTCATTTTAGAAGAGAGTCTGATAGAAAAACACCACAGATCTGGAATAAAAAGATTTGGGTTTAAATTCTGCTTTTGTCATTCTTATCTGTACCAAAGTTTCCTCTCCTAATATGAGGCTATTGGATTAGATAATTTCTAGGAAGTCCTTCTAGCACTGACCTTCTAGGCTAAGATTGGTTTGGAGCAAGTAAGAGTAGTTCATTCCCAATAACCTGGTCTAGGGCCCCTACTGGACAGGGAAATGTATGATAGTTATGTAACAGGGCCTGAGAGAGGCAGCTATCCTACGCCTAAACATCAAAAACAAACAAAAATCATCGGAGGCAGTTTAAGACCTCCATTCTCAAATATATGAAGGGCTGTCACATGGAAGAAGAGGTAGATTTTTTTTCCTCAGTATGCACAGAAGCAGAATTAGTATCACTTAATGAAAAGCTACAGGGAGGTGATTTCAGTCTAAGATAAGGAAGAATTTTTGAACTATGGTGAAGCAAACAATTGGAGATCAGGGTTCTAATCATAACTCTGCTATTAGCTAATAGTATAATCTTAAAAGTCACTTTTCCTCTCTGGAGCTCAGTTTCCTCATCAGTGAAATGAGCAGTTATACAAGATGACCTTTCATTTCTGGGATTCTTTGATTTGGTCAATTTCCACAAACATTTTATTAAGCACTTACTATATGCAAAAATACAGAAAAAACACCCAGTCCCTGTTCTCAACGTGCTTACATTTTATTGAATTCTATGATTTTAAATAGAGCTATCCAATCATGGAGCAGAATGCCTTGATAGTGAAAATCTCCTCACTGGAAGTACTCAAAGAAAAGTGAATGACCACGTGTCAGGGAGTCTCTCAAGGGTGGTTGGAAAATATTAGTTGGACTTTAGGCAGGTCCCATATCTGCACCTCAGTTTCCAGGACTGAAAAAGATGATTTATATTTCAGTTCTGAAATTCAATGGCTATGGAAGCTAAGCCATTGGAGCGTGAGAAATGATGCGTTTTATTCTTCTGTTCAAGCATTTTCTTAGGGAGCTGGAGTGCCTGGCTGTCTCATCACATTTGATTTGGAATTGAAGGAGGAGGCAGAAATAGCCAGAGGCTTCTCCAGACACAGAATGATTCTCTTTTCTACCTATCATCCAATAACTTTCTATATACCAAATAATAATCAGGACCTTAAATGGGCCTTCCAGAAGCCATTCTTTTAAGGATATATCAGAGAGCCCAGGCCTCTGGGAGAGGGAGGAGGAAGATGAGTCAAAGTAGCCAAGATGCCCCAAAGTCACACATGTATGTATACAGAGTACACACCTGAACATGGCTGTAACTAAAGCCCACACAGACAGAAGTATGTGAACACACATGCAGGTGTTTATATATGGACAATTGTGTGTGTGTGTGTGAGAGAGAGACAGAGAGAGAGGAGGGAAGGGGGAAGGAGAGAGATAGTTTATGAGTCTGGATTAATTTTTTTTCAATCACCAACTAATAAGCCCCAATTCTTTAACCCCCACTAGCAGCCTCCCCGGTCATAGCCCAACACTGGCAGGATGGGACCCTGAAAGTGCATCCTGCAGTAATTTTCCAAATCTACCATACCCTAGGGATGATTCTGTCTCTACAACAGAAGTGGTCATAGGGAATTACAGAAAGTTAGATCATAAAGGACCACTAGTCTAGTCTGTTTAATTTGGAGAAAATTACCATCTAGAAAGGTTCAATGCCTTACAATTAATGGCAGCAGAACCAGGACTAAAAGCTATGTCTTCTGATTCCTTATCTGGTACATTCCCACATCACCACTTTGCTTCTTGTTTAACTCTTAGATTAGAATGTAAAAGGGTTGAAGTTTATGGGATTGCAAGGCATCTGTAGTCTAGAGAAAGATCCAGGGGTCAGGGAGGACCTATGTCACTTTCTTAGGCAAGAATGCCCCTTATCTCTCCCAGGGAGGTGGAGAGCTCATGTGTTGAACTCATCTGCACCTCCTTCTCAAGGTGGTGGTTACCTGTCAGCTGGGCCCCCTGGCCTCACATAGGTGAGGACGAGTGGTCTGGATTTATGCCAGTCTTCATGGGCTCCCCCTGAAACACAGGCCAAGACCAACCATGCATGAAACCTCATACATCTTCCTCCACCCTACCCCCACATTATCTCTGTTTTCTCCCATTACCATTGGAAGGTACAACCCTAGGCCTCCCACACAGTTTAGGCCTGGGCCAAGCATTCTTTACCCTGCTAAAAAAACACAAAACCCATTGGGATCTCTGGAGTTGAGGCCCCATTATCCCCAACCCTGAGGGTCAGAAAGACCACTCATTGCCTGGCAGAGCCAGAGTTAGCCCTGAGCCCAGAACTCACCCAGATGCCAAGTTGCTGCTTACCTGGGGAGTGGAAGGTACTGACCTCTGAGTACAAAGCCAAAGCTATTGCCTTCCTTATACAGGGAGACCTCGATGGTCTTTGGGATAATTCCTAAGCTGTTCTCAGGGGCTGTGGGAGAAACACAGAAGTATTCTTTTACTCCACTGGCCTCTTCTTAGGCCTGCCATCTCTGAAACAAGCACCCTTCAAACTATGGTTGAATTACAAACTCTTAGAGCCAGAAATAAGTTTAGTTCTAGCTACTTGCCCTGCTTAATGGAGGAGCTAAGGCCTTGAGAACTGAAGTTTCCTGTGCAGAGTTATAACTAAAGTTGGGCAAATAAGAATTTTACTTAAATGTAGAGGGTACTGATACACTTGTATTTTAGCTAATAGAAAGAGTTATTTAGCATATAGTCAGCAAGAACAATTAGTTAAAACAGAAACCTATCAGATGGCATACTCCACCCTGGCCTGACCCTGTTTTCTCCCCAGACTTTGGAGTATTCAAGAATCTCTGTCCTGGGAAAGATGGATGGTGGTATCATCCCCAGGCCTCTGTCACCCTCCGTGGATCAATATCATGGGGTCTCCCCATCCATGGGGCCTTGTGTCTCAGGGTCTGAGGTCTCTTCATCCCCTCCCTTTATCCTGGATTCAAGCACATTTTGAGGTGCTTGACCTAGGCCTAAACATTGCTAGCTATGCCCTTGGGAGTGGCAGTTATGACTCTTGGTGACCCTGGACAAATCACTTAACCTTTATGAATCTCAGTTTCTTCATCTGTAAAATGGAGGTATTAGACTCAAAGATCTCCCTTCTACTTCTAAATCTGGGATAAAAGGTATATGCTTGAAGGCAGTATCTGAGAACTGATTCCATACTCTGGGTTTTTCTGCTTTAACCAAAGCATGCTTGTTACTTGTGTAGACAAGGACAGAATCATCCCATAGGTGCATGTTCTCCCACCAAACAGATGTGGCTAGCTAATTTAGTCTTGCTATTGGGATGAGAAGACAAAAAATAAACTGGCTATGATATAGAATTACAAGAAAAACGAAGGAAACTACAATGTTGGCAGAGGGAAATAGGACGTTAGGAGAAGATTGATGAGGGCCTGGAACATGGTGACTGAGTGGTGATTGCAATATTCTAAGAATATTATCACAAGCCCAAGAGGAGCTCTCCATTGTTCTGACTGGGTTCAGTATTCTTCCATGGGAAGAAAACACATTTTCCCATAGTTTCTTCAAGTTAACAATACTTGGTCTACCTTCAGGCCTTTGCAGTGACATCAGTCTCTCTAGGAGTAAAACTGAGATAGACCTGGGGTACTGTTTCTACAGCAGAGTTTTATTTTTGTCTCTGTTTCCCCAGAGGCTAGTCTGGCATACAGTAGGTACTTAATGCTTTGCTGAATGATTGAATAGACCTTGGGTCTTCTCAATCTCTTACATGACTTCCTGTTGATTAACTAAAAGCAGGGTTTTGTGGTTTCAGGGCATCTTCTGTCTAGAAACAGGAAAGAAGATAGGACAATAAATGTAGGAATATAAGAACTATGCCCCTAGCGGAGGGAATGATTGTTATTAATGCATGAACAAAGATGTAGGATAATAATAGCTAAAATTTATATGGTGCCTACTGTATGCCAGGGCATGGACTAAGAGCTCTACAAATATCTCATTTAATCCTCATGACAATGCTGGGAGGTTGGTGCTGTTATTCCACTTTAGAGATGAGGAAACTGAAGCAGAGTTTCACTCAGGGTTACACAGTTAGAAAGAGTCAGAGGCTGAAACTGAACTCAGGTCTTCCTGACTCCAAATCCATCATTGTATCCACTGTGCCTCCTAGCTGCCCTTAACTATCTCAGACCTGTTTAGAATAGGGTGGGAGTAGGGATGAAGGGGGAAAGAATGCTAAGCCGACATTATTAAGACCTGCCTCAATTTATCAAGAAAGCTGGTGGATTGATGTTTTGTGGTGATGTGTCCCCACATTGTAGGAAATGTGCTCAGAACAAATAAAAGGTCCCTTGGGAGTAGAACCTGCAAGTCCAAAGTGAGAGGGCAGTGATGCCCGAGATACTTATGTGATTATTTTGGAGGGAGGAAGGCAAGGCAATTGGGGTTAAGTGACTCTCCCAAGGTCACACATCTAGTAAGCGTGTCAAGTGTCTGAGGCTAGATTTGAACTCAGGTCTTCCTGACTCCAGGGCCGGTGCTCTATTCACTGTGCCACCTAGCTGCCCCTGCTCATGTGATTATTAAAGTGCTGAGTTGGTATCTCTTCACTACCCTGAGACTCCTGAAGTTCCCATAAGATGGTAGGCCCGGTTCTCCATTCTATTGCAAATGTCTGTCTGGAGAGGGCCAGTAAAGGTGAGTTCAGGATACCCATACCCTTCCTGTAGAGGGAGCACCTTGTTTGAGGAGTGGGGACCCCCCTGAATCTCTGACCTGCCGCTCGCCCGCTGTGGCCTCAGATACTCCCCTCTCCTTGTGCTTCTCAGCCCTCCTCTCATCTGTCTGGCTTCCTTAATCCAAGCCTGACCTGCTGCCTCCAGCTTCCCTGAGTCTCTGCACACTGATGACTTGCGCCTCATTCACAGCCCAGCTCAAAGGCCACCCCCTCACCACGCTTCTGTGATTCCTTCCTCCCCTGACTCTGAGCCCAACCCCTGCTGGAAATAATCTCCCTCCCAATCTAAGCCCCAACCCTCTGGATTCCTATGTGCGCATGTGTTGGAGACAGGATTTGAACTTCAGTCTTCCTGTCTCCATCTGCTACCCCGTGTGCCTCTCTCTGCCTTATGCAGGGTAGATGTTTAACAGGACCTTAGTATCATCAAGCTAGCAATGGAAAGGACCTAAGAAGCCACCTAGTCCAACCCCTCATTTTACAGTTGAGGAAACTGAGGCCTAAGGAAGTCAAGTGACTTGCCCAAGGTCACACAGATAGCAAGCATTTAAGATTGCATCATAGATTTAGGCTTGGAAAGGATAGTAGAGTCTGTCTAAGCCACCCCCTCATTTTCCAGCTGGGCAAAATGAGGCCTGGACAGACTTGGTGACTTGTCCAAGGCAGCACAGATGGTGACAGGAACTGAACTCAGATTCTCTGTTGGCTGAGCAGCTACCCACGTGCAAACACAGCAAAGCCAAGGGAGCCGCCAGGAAGGCACTCACCAGCAGGGGGCAGCTCGTACTCCACTTCCAGCACTACCCGCTCCCCGACGTTCTTCAGCAGGCTGATGATTTCGTCATGGCGCAGCTTTGTCAGGTGGATCCCGTTCACTGATGTGATGTAATCCCCCACATTTAACTGGTCGCTTCTAGAAATAAAGCATAACAACATTTGCATTGCCCACTAGGGCCTCGGCCCCCTCAATTAAAATGATGGCTAGCACAATTAAAATGACGAACTATACCAGTTCAAGGTTTGCAAAACACTCATGCTGTCTCCTTTGCTTCTCACAGCAACCCTAGGAGCGAGGGGCTATTTTGGGTTACTATTTTAATTTGTTTTGTTTTGCTTTTTCGCTTTTTGGAGGGGGAAGGTAGAGCAATTGGGGTTAAGTGACTTGCCCAAGGTCACACAGCTAGTTTTTGTGGTGTTTGAGGTCGGATTTGGACTCAGGTCCTCCTGACTCCAGGGCTGGTGCTCTATTCACTATGCCACCTAGCCCCCAGGTTATTATTTTACAGGTGAGGGAAACTGAGGCTAGGACAGGGTAAGGGACTTGGCCAGGGTCACACAGCTAGTAAGAGTCCAAGTCAGGATGTAGGTTGTGCTTCTCCTCATTAGAGATCATCAAGGAAAGGCTGGGTGACCACTTGTCTAGTGCATCATAGAAGGTTTTCTTGTTCACAGGAAGGGTAGAAGAAGCGTCTTTCCAACTCCCAAATTCTATGATTTTGCAAAACCACAACAGAAGCCATAGGTGCCCACTACTGGCTTCTCTGCTTCATCAGGGGCTGACAAACCCACAGCAACTGGGTAATTATTGTCTCCAGAGAGAGACAGAGAGATAGAGACACACACACACAGAGGAAATGAAAGAAGAAAGCAAAGAGGTAGAGAAACAGAGACAGAGAGACAAGAAGCAAAGAATGGAAGGGAGACAGAGGGTATTGGGGTAAATGGAATGGTTAGCTAATGAGCAGAATTTCAGGTCCGTTCATGATTCGTGAGCCTCTCTCCCATCTGTCCTCACATTGTGCACTTGTAACGCTGCTAATTAGGCAGTGGTGCTAATTAGGCATCCCACCTTTCCAAACAGTCCCCATATTTCCACCCCCATGACTATCATGACCTCTGGGTAAGACCGGATGAAGTGTTAAGAGACACACAGAGTCTGCCTGGTTTAGTGGAATTGCCCTGGACTAAATGGGATGTTTCTTGACAGGTCTAGAACAATTGAATCACAGAAAACTTGGGTTCTAGTTTTAGCTCTTTTATGGATTTGCTGTTTGACTTGGGGCCAGATCAGTCCCCTCTTCCAGTTCTTTTTCTTCTTCTGTAAAATGGGCAGGGGGTTGGACCAGAGGATTCCTAAAGTCATGTCCAGCTGGAAAGATTTGATGATTCTACATGTGAGTTTAGTGTCCCAGGGGTCTGCATGCATGGCAGGCACTCTTGGGAAGATGGAAAAGATGGTCATCCAGATACAAAATAATTAAACTCAAAAAGTGGAGTGACAGGATCCCTTACATTGGTGGATTACTTTGTAATTCACAAAGCACTTTTCGGAACACATGGATCACCAAAAATAGGAGTCACCTAGAACACATTTCTTTGGGTTCTACTGTGTGCTTGCACACCTCTAGTGAAAGAACGTCCAGCATCAACATATAGAGGTGGTCCATTTCATTGGTGGACAATTCCTATAGGTCAGAAACTTTTCTTGACTCTTCTTTATGTTGAAATCTGTCTGCTTGAAATCTTCCTTCGTAAGTAAGTCCCAGTTCTGTGGACTGGGGCTCCACAGACAATGCCTGCTCCCTTTGTCACAAGACACCCCTTCAGATATGAGACCATGTCACCTCCATAAGTTTTCTCAGATCGCTCTTCTTCTAAAACTATGGGAGAAATCAGGGCAAGAGAAGAGCAGTGGGCAACGGTCTGGGGCACGCAAGGGAGCATCTGGAGTCCAGGAGAAGAGTGCGGAAATGAGAGCTGGCAATGCCCAACTTCATTGTCTTCACTGCTTTGCTTAGGACTAACTCAGGCAAAGTTGATGAGTTTGCTTATATTAGTGAGAACTCAGAGCTACCCTGGGAGTCAGGATGGTGCTCTGGCTTGGCCAATGACTCATTCACTCTCTTTCTGCTTGTGCTCATTCTGAGGGCTTAGCAGAGTGTCTGGCACACAGTAAGTGCTAAATAAATGCTTGTTGACTTGACTGAGAGAATTTGGGGGGCGATTCCTTTCATAAGCTTTGTCTTAGTTTTCTCAGCATAAGAATTTCCTCTCTGTCTCTGTGTCTCTCTATCTCTCTCTGTCTCTTTCTCTGTCTCTGCCTCTCTCTCTGTGTCTCTCTTCATCTCTCTCTCTTTCCCTTCTTTTCCTTTTCTCTCTCCCTCATCTGTTTATCTGACTCTATCTCTCACATCTCCTCCTAATTCCTCTCTGTCTCTTTCTCTCTCTGCATTTCCTTCACCCCAGACCTCTCCAAGGAGGAATGAACACAATCTCATGTGCTAGACCATAGAGCCAAGTCTAAGAAGTCTATTCAAACCCAGATTCAGCAGGATGCCTAAAAGCAAACAAGGACACATGAAATCTGTCCCTTCAGGGCCGCTTTTGGGAGAGGCATACAGTGTGCTCTACATGGAGTTAGGAAGTCCTGTGTTTGAATTCAGCCCCATCACTTACTGGCCAATAACTTTACTTTTCTGTCTCAGATTCTTCTGTTCTCAAAAAAGGGATGATAATTGTACTTGCTAGGATCAAATGAACTAATGTCAAATGCTTTGCGAGTCATGTTACTTTTATCCCCTCTTGCCCAGGGAAAACAGCAAAGCATTGTGAAAGGACTGCAGTCAGGAACCTTGGCTTCTAATCTGGGAACTGGGGAAGGCATGACCCTTCCTCGGGCCCCAGTTTTCTCATCAGGAAGAGAATGGAGTTGACTTAAATAATCTTTAAGGCCCCTTTCAGCTCTTCTGTTCTAAGTTTCCTTCTAGCTCTGATATCCCATGTCCCAGTGTCCTTTCCACCTCTAACATTCTATTTTCTAAGATCCAGTTCCCTGCCCTACTCTCCCCCTAGCTCCAACATTCTATGTTCTAAGGTCTCTTCCCATCCTAGCATTTAATGTTCAAAGACTTCTTTCAAATCTAACATTCTATGTCCTCAGGTCCCACCTAGTTCTGATATCCTATGATGTTTTGTTGGAGACTTAACCCAACCTCTACCTGTCTTTCCTTCCTCCCTCTTTCCCCCTCCCTCCTCCTTTGATCATGCCCACCAACAGATGCACCCTCTTTCTTACCTGGCCGCTAGTCCACCAGGCCTCAGGTTGGAGACTCTAGGCTTCCCATCTTTGTCGGTGCCACCAGAGATGGTTAGCCCTAAGGTGCTCCCCTCCTTCTTGATTAGCTCCACGATGGTGACCCCTCGGAACTCCTCTGGAAATAAAGAGGCATTTGGGTGATATGATCCACAAATCTACTGGTTAGAAAAGCTCACCAACAGACAAGGACAGACTCCTGAACTGGAAAAGTTCAAAGAGTCATTGGCCAATGGGGACAAACCATGACCTTGTGTGAAATAAGCTGAGTGAAAAGGTGGCCAGGAAGAAGAGGAGGGAAAGGGAATTCAATTTTCCAAGTGCTCATGAAATGCCTCTATATACAAGGCCCTGCTAGGGATGGATATAAAAACAAAAACACAATACTGCTTCCCTCGAGGAACTTATGTTCTACAAATAATAGGGAAGTAACCATGGTATTTAGGAAAGTGGGGGGCGGGGGAGACTCCTATCCACCTTATCCATCCCCTCTCCAAGCACTCAGATCCTCTTAGAAAAATCATAAGAAGAAGTCTCTCTTGGCTGAGTCCCTATCGGCACCTATTAACATCAGCATTGCCCATATGTCAGCGACAAAAGAAGACCCAAATATTTATACACCCAAATACTGTCATACCTCTGACCAAATGTGATATAAGAAGGGCGTAAGGGACCTGGCAAATGCCAAGGGCCTTGGGAGACTGGAGGGAGAGCTCCCACTTCTCTATAGTTTTCCTTTGGAGATCCTGACAAAAGTCACTCCTTCCTCATGGCTTCATTTATTTCCTGCCCCCAGAACGGTTCTAGTATAAAAATCATTATGAAATAGGAATTCAGATATCTGTGATATGATTGTAATCACATTATATGATAATGACCTGCATTTTCATATTGCTTCAATATTTTCAAGATGCTTTCCAGTGCGTTAGAAAGCCCCTTGCCTGCGTCACCATAACGGCCGCCCAGCTGGTCCCCCTGCTTCCTCCAGCCTCTCCATTTTCCAGTCCACCCCTCACCACCTGCTGCCAAAATAATTCAATTCAGTCAATATTTATTAAGTGCCCTGACCTTCAAAAACTCCTACAAGTTCAACCCATCTTATCTTTCCAGTCCCAAGGCCTTTCATTTTCCAACATGATCCTTCGTTCTTTGGGCCAGGGTGGGCTCCATAATTTCTCACACACTCACTGTCCATTCCTGTTTTGCATCTTTGTTCATACAGCTAGTGGGGAGAACCTGGATCTGCAGTTAAAAGGTCTTGGTTCAGATCCCAGTTCTGCATCTTACTATTTATATGACTCTGGTCAGATTGCTTAGCCTCAGTTTCCTCTTCTGTAAAATAGTGTTCAATGAACCCTGACATCTTTTCATTTCTAAGTTCTATGATCTTCCTCCTACCGGACAGAATACTCTTCCTTTCCCTTCTATTTACATCCTATCTATTATTCAAGACACGGCTGTAGTCTCACCTCTTCGGTGAAGATTTCCTTCACTACCCTAACTCCCATTGATTTCTTTTAGAATTCCTCCTTTACCATCCCACATGGGCATCCCACATCCTAGGGCTTGATCATACAAAGTCTGTAACGATTTCCTGGTTGTTCCCTGTGCATTGATCCTGCCTCAAACAGATGCTCAGTGATTTGTATCTTCCTCAGTATAGGAAACAGTGGCTAATCAATACATGCTTATAGATCGATCCCTTGTGATGTAAGAGTGGTGCAAAGAAAAGAACATTAGATTCTTGAGTTTGAGCACCTGGGTTTGAATTCTGGCTCTGCCTCTTGCTACTTGTGAACTTTTCCAGGTCACCTAACCCATAGGGGCTTCAGTTTTCTCCCTATAAAAAGAAAGGATTGGACCAGATGATCTCTAAGGCTTCTTACAACTATGAAAACAACATTTTCATTTTAATTCATAGGATTTAGAGTTTCAAAGGAGTTTACAGAGTAGCTAACCAGAGGTTGTTAACCTGGGGTTCATAAACTTGCAATAGATAGATAGATAGACAGACAGACAGACAGACAGACAGATAGATAGATAGATGGATGGATGGATAGATGGATACATAGATAGATGGATAAATAGATAGATGGATAGATAGGTAGATAGATAGATAGATAGATAGATAGATAGATAGATAGATAGATAGATAGATAGATAGATAGACAGACAGATAGATAGATGGATGGATGGATGGATAGATGGATACATAGATAGATGGATAGATAGATAGATAGATAGATAGATAGATAGATAGATAGATAGATAGATAGGAAGATAGGTAGATAGATAGGTAGATACTTAACTATATGAACTGTATTTCAATATAACTAATTTCCATGTAATTCTATATATTTTATTCATGCATTCATTCTGAGAAAGAGCCTATAGATTTCACCAGAGTGCCAAAGGAGTCCATGATGCCCCCTGTAAAGGCTAAGAGTCCTGGAATTGTTTAACTCCTTAATTAAACAATGGACACACTGAGGCCTGAAAAGACCAAGTGACGTACCTAAAGTCATGTAACTAGTTAGCAGCAGACTCAGGATTCAAACCAGATGCTTTGACTCAAAGCCCTCTGCTCTTTCCGCTGCATGCTGTCACTTACCATAGCAGACAAAGGAATGATTTCTCTGCAGACAGGCCCCAAATCTATCTATCTTGCCTTAATCTCTCTCCTGAATTCGAATATTGTAAACAATCAGGTTCCTAGTAGACATTTAATTCAGGCATCTCAAGCCCACTTTGGCTAAAACAGAACTCAATACAGTGGCCCCATAACCCATTCTTCTTCCAAACTTCCCCATTTCTGTTGAGTGCACTGGTATCTTTCCAATTACCTGGAATCATCAACTCAGTCTTCAAATCTTCATCTTCTCATTTCTTTGTTTCTTTTAAAAATATTTTATTTGTTTTAATCGGCCAAGATCCTTTTTCTCACCCACCCACCCCGATTCCCCTCACCCAACTGAGAACACAAGAAAAACAAAATTCATTATACACATGGATAGTAAATCAAAACAAATATCCACATTGGTCATGACCAGAAAAATAAAACCCATCTCATTCTATACGCTGATTCTTTCACTTCTCTGTCAGGATATGGGTAACATATTTCATTAGTTCTCTGGAATCCTGGTTGGTCATTATGCTGATAAAGATCAATATGACAGCATTCCATCACATTTATATACCACAAGTTATTCATCCATTGTCCAATTTATGGGCACCCCCTTAGAGATCCATTCTTTACCTCCTTAAAAAAGAGCTATAAATATCCTTAGAGTTTGTTTTGTTTAGCATCAATCCCTGCCTCAATCTACATACCTTCTAATTATCCTCCCTCCTTCTTTTGTTTCCCTTCTATTTACCTGTTGAGTGAAATTTATTTCCATACCGAATTCTTTATGTGTTTTCGTCCTTCTTTTGACCAGTTCAGAAGAGAATGAGGTTCAAGTGCCAGTAGAAGCCCCTACCTCCTCCTCCTTGTTTGTTTAGATATTTACTTGTATACCTTGATTACATAATTTTCCCTAAGCGTCCTTCCCTCCCCCACTCTCAGTGTATTCCTCTTCCTTTCTCTTTCCTTTCTTTTCTTAAAGTCAAGACAAAACGGTATCACTTTCAGACTTTACCTAATATGATTCCCTCTATTAACTCTGATGTTGATAGTAGTCAGAGACGTCACATTTATTATCTCCCCATCTTTGAATATACACAGTTTATTCTTTAGTCTTTTATCATTGTTCATTCATGTTTACCTTTTTATGTTTCTCTTTACTTCTGTGTTTGAACTTCAACATTTTTCTGCAGCTCTGGTCTTTTCACCAAGAATACTTGAATATTTTCTTTTCCATTAAAGGTCTACCTTTTTCTCAGTACTGTTACCTTCAGATTTTCTGGGCAAGTTATTCTCAGCTCTAAGACCATTTCATATGCCTTCTGGAATATTATATTCCAAGATTTCCACTTCTTTGTAGTGGTGGCTACTAAATTGTGTGTGATCTTGATCATAGTTTCTTGGTACTTGAACTATTCCTGGCTGCTTACAGTATTTTTACTTTGAGGGAAGCTCTGGGTTTTGACTAGATGTTCCTTGGAATTTTCATTTTGCAGTTTCTCTCAGGAGGTGATCAGTGGATTCTTTCTATTTCCATTTTCCTCTATGGTTCTAAGAGATCTGGGCAATTTTATGATTTTTTTGAAATGTGATGTGTAGACTCTATTTTTTGGTTCAGACAGTTCAAAGATTCTTACATTTTTTTCTACTTGATTGGTTTTCCAGATTAGTTGTTTTTGCTATGAGATAACCTACATTTTCTTCTATTTTTTCCACCCTTTTGGTTATTTTAATATTTCTTGTTGACTTATGGAATTATTGGTTTCTATTTGGAGTATATTTCTTGAGGAAAGTTTTGTACTTTTTGTACAAAGCTTCTTTTTCAATTCTTTCTTCCTTTATTCTCTGTTTTGGTTGTTCCTCTGCAGGCTGAGAGAAAGGCTTTAAGTGAGAATGTGTTCTGCACCTGAGGTCTGAGCTATACCACAACTTCTGTTGCTTCTGCTACTGGTTTACGAACTTTTCATTTCTCCATACACAGCCCAGGGCCTCTCTACCAGGAAGACCACCACTGTACAAAGATCACCTTCCTATTCCTCCCTATATCTGTGACCTGGAACTGGGTAGAAGGCAACAAAGCTTCCAGATTGCACCTATTCCCATTGCAATGCCATTGTATGGGTTTGAGACTTCCTCTCTGTCTGTCTCCCTATACTAAGCTGGGTTGTATAAAGGACTTGCATGAACATTTTTAGGATTTCCCCACCAGAATTTAGTCTGGTGCATTTTCTAGAACAGTTTGGAGAAGTTTGTGGATGGGACTTGACTGTACTGTTTCCTTTCATTCTACCATCTTGGTAATGTATATCTACATAATATATCTCACAGCTTTCATCTTCTCTCTGTCTCACAGCCACTACCCTGGTTCAGACCTCATTACCTCTCATCTGGATTATTGCAATGGCTTCCTTACTGGTCTCTCTACCTCCAGTCCCTTTCTTTTCCTCACACAGGTCATAAATAGCAGAACTGGTATTTGAACTTGAACAAAATCTGTATTTCTTCATTTATGTAGATGTTGATTTCTTATACCATACCCCTGCCCCCAGTAGAATGCAAGTTCCCTGAAAGCAGGGACTGGGTTGCTTGCTTGGTTTTAATTTTTGTATTCTTAGCACAATACTTTGCAGGTAGTAGGTGTTAATAAATGTTTATTGACTTGAAACTGAATTAAGGCAGGCCCCAGTGAAATAAAGTGTGCAGATGCAAGCAGGCAGTTTGAAGTCCATCCAGCTATACTGAGGTCCTTGGCAGCCAAGACCATTAGTCTAATTTGCCTTGAGTAGTAAATTCACTTGCAAAGAAAACGAGCTGTCACCTTATGCTAAAGGCAGAATTACCTGGTGTCAGAGCCAAAGGATGGAAGGCATTGATTTTGGCCCTCAGCAAAGCATTTCCCAGAGAGGATGGGGTCACCTGCCAGAGAGCTAAATCTTTCCTGACTCCAAGCAAACGGTCAGCAGTTTGTACCACGGGTGGGGAGGGGAGTGGGCACACTGGGCTTCAAGAATTGTCTATCATGGCACTTTTCAGAGTTATCAGCTGAGCCCCATCTTTGTCTGAGAGACTGTAGATTTTGGCGTGCACCTTCCAAGCTCAAAGCTGAAGTTATACACTTATATATGTATGTGGGGGGGGGTGTATGTGTGATTCATACAGGTATATGCTCCCTACTCCTACGCCATATTCCAATATAAGCTATGAGGAGTTTGCCCTGGGCCCCATCCATTGACAACCATAGCGATTTCACAGGGCATTGACTCTTGACCACATAAATTCTCCACATGTCCATCTTTGCATGCATACGCCCCAATCATACATAGTCCCTATAGGTGTGCCTCTCCTTGGGTGTCCCTATATATTTCCATTCTTCCCTCTGATACTATGTGTATTCATGGGACAGTAAGTCCCAAGTTTATGGAGCACATTTTGTTTGGTACTACTTTTCTTACCATGCCATTTCATGAAATACCTTTGTTTTGAACTAATTGTATTCTTTGACTGACTATTAAAGGTAAACACATTGGTGGGGCTCATTGTCTGTGATATTAGATGATATGGACCCACAGTATACTTTGACTTGGGGGTAGTTAGACACTAAGCTTCCTGCCCTACAAGACTTCTAATTCTTGATACCAAGAACTCAGTCTCCAAACCTCAAATCTTATTTCTACTATTTACTATCTTTGTGATCTTGGAAAAGTCATGTAACTTCTCTATTTCCCCTCTAAAATGAGGGGGATTGGTTTTGAGGGTCTCAAAGATGCCTTCTAGCTCTAAACCCCATGATCCTCTCGATTACCTGCAGCTTGTCTAACTCCCTATCTTGGTGACCCCAGAATATCTGTCCCTTCCTGCCTTATTCCAGCACTTATTCCCTTCTCTTCCACCCCTCTATTGCCACTGACAGGACAATAAGAATGCATCTTTTAGGAATTATTAACAAGGGGCCTCCCCAAAGTCCAGCTCTAGGGCCTCATCATAGCTTGAAGGTGACCCAGCGTTCTCAAGGAGCTATACACACAAACAAAAGACACAATAGTATTCATGTGTGGTACTATACACACATTTACACAGTTGTAATCACACAAACATAGCCATCTACATTTATACCCACATACAGATATATACAGAAAACACACAAATGTACAGAGGTATACACATACTGTCCTTCACAAGTCTCATCTGATTGTCTTTTCTGTCTCTGCCCTTGTGAGTAGGAGTGAGAACTCAGGGCATGTAGTCAAAGCCATGGAAAGGGGCCCACTGTCCCCTCTCTCCCTGGCCCTCCCACATGTACATCAGGTCTCATCTGGGAAGTTCACTGTCTTCACCCAAGGGTTCTGATGCACTGCCAAGTTCAGGAACTGTGTAAATAAGAAATAAATACAAAAATCTAAAATGCGAAAGATCTAGTCCTGGTCCTTATGCCAGAGATTTGACCATGCTAAGGGTGGTGGCAGTACAGTCACTAAAAGTACCCATGTTTCCCCGATAATAAGACACTGTCTTATTAATTTTTTTGGAAAGAAAAACACCAGAGGGCTTATTTTCAGGGGAGGGCTTATGTTGTCCTGCCTCAGCTCTCCGTGGCACTGCTCTCAATGGCGCCAGCAAGCAAATCACTGAGGAAGAACAGGATGACGCGCTCACTGCTGCAGCTCTGATTGGATGTAGCTCGGCGCGGCGTGCATTTCACTGGGGGGGGGAACGGTGCATACAGAGGGTACTGTAATGTAGCGTGTAGCGCAGGGGATCACCTTCACTATAGTAGCAATCTCAATAGGGCTTATTTTCGGGGGAGGGCTTATTTTAGAGGAATCTTACACAGTAAGGGGAGGGCTTATTTTCGGGATAGGTCTTATTATTGGGGAAACACGGTAGTAGCTGTTTAGAACAGATGGTATTCAGCCCCTGATCCCCCCCCCCCCCCCGGGGGCTCTGTATTAATCCCGGGGGGGGCCTGCAGTGCAGCCCATTTAGCGCTTACAGAGAGAACTCCTCTGGCCTGGGGGGGAGGGGGGGGGAGGGGGGGCTACCTCAGCACTCCTTAAAAACCTTGCAAAAGTTTTTTTTTTTTTTAAGATTGAGCCTCTTACCCTGGAGCATGTGCACTCAAAGCTGGAGATCAAACCCTTTACATTGGGGATCCCTCTTTATTCGTTTAGGCAATTATTCTTAGGCAAAGTACTCCATGGCCTGTGCTTGTCACCTGAGAGAGGGTCATACTCTAAACACTCCGGTGATTCCCAAGGATTTGTGTTCAAGGAGGCCAACTCACTGGCTTTCAAACTCATTATCTGTTTGTTGCATATGAATTACACAATCTACACATAGTTACTCAATCCCTATAATGGGCAAGTCTTCATTGAGGAGGTATTGGGGTATAGAGAGAAATGATCTGGAGCCCTCTCCTCAAGGACCACATATGGTCTAGTGATGGAGACAAAAACAGCCCAGAACAGTGATGTAGGCCCCAAAGAAGTAAGAAACAACTTAAGGACACATTAACATAGCAACGTAAGATGTCACAAGGCCAAACAGGAGCCGCTACCCAATTAGTGCTATCATAGTAAGCGATAGGAGGTAATTGGTAAGAGAAAGAGATGAGCAAAGGGGGATCTCAGTATGGGCTGGGCTAGTTGGGTGAGCTGAATTTGGACAGGTGGCATAGGCTCCCACATATACAACCATCCTTATGCTCCCACATATTCACACGTAGTGCTAGGCTGACTAGAGTCAGGATACCTGAGCTCTGACACATACTCATTGTAATGATGGAAAAGTGACTTAACCTTTCTGGGACTCAGTCTCCTCATCTGTAAAATGGAGAAAAGAATAATTGTACTTCTTAACTCACAGAGTCACTGTGAGGGTTAAATGAAATGATGGATGGAAAGTGTTTTACAAACATAAAAACATTATATAGAAGTTAAAATAGTACATAAAAGTTAATTACAGAAAAGATTACATTTTAGAATAATAAAAGGATAATAATAAATAAAAGGATTTTATATTACCAGGAATGAGGAGTTTATGTGTCCAATAAGTACCTTTTCCAGATAACCAAAGGTGTTGCTATTTTAACCATTTGAGATGAAATTCTTTGAAAAATTTATTGCATATTATCCAACTGCAATTCTAGTTAAGGGTCTCATCACCAATTGGCTTAATGTAAGCTAGAGATTCTGGAGTAAGTAATGAGGAAAGACAGCCTTTGAGGCATGAGAAGCAGCCTATTCAAAGATATGGAGTATGCCTAGTTTAGGGAACAGGTAGGCAAATTTGATTGTAGTATGGAGTGAGGGGAAAAGTGATATACAATAAGCCTGGAAAGGTGGGCTGGAACTAGATTGTAAAGGGCTTTTAAATACTGAACCAGACTTGATACTTTATCCTAGGGACAACAGGAAGCCACTGGTGCTTCTTGAGTGAGGCATAAAATGGTTAGACTTTATAAAGATGATTTTGGCAGCTATATAGAATTTTTATTATGGACAGGTAGGTGGCACCAGAGTGAATAAAGTTCCAGGCCTGAAGTAAGGAAGACTCATCTTCCTGAGTTCAAATCTGATCTCAGATACTTACCAGCTGTGTGACCCTGGGCAAGTTACTTAACCGTTTGCCTCAGTTTCTTTATCAGTAAAATGAGCTGGAGGAGAAAATGGCAAACCACTTCAGTATCTTTGCCAAGAAAACCTCAAATGGAGCCACAAAGAGTCTGATATGACTGAAAAATTACTCAACAACAAAAGAAATTTTATTAGAGAGGAGCAGATTAGAAACTTGAGTTTAATTAATTAATAGGGTGTTTCAATAGCCCAGGTAAGAACTGAACTGGAGTGGTAATGATATGAGTGGAAAAGAAGGGATAGATTCAAAGATGTGTTCTTGAGGTAGAACTGACAAGATTCAGAAACTGATTGGATATGGGGGGGAGTTGAGGGAAAAGGAAGAACTTAGGATGACTTTGAGACTGCAAATATGGGTGACTAGATGATGGGGCCTCCGCAGAAGTGGGGCAGTTTGAAGGAGGAGTGGGTTTAGCAGAGAATATAATGATTTCCATTTGGGACATTCAATCACATGCCTCCTTCTTTGCTCCTCTCCTATCCCCCAAACAACCTTTAACTCTGGTCAGTCTGGAATTCTTCTCCCTGGGTAACTGTCGCCATTGTGCGAGAGTTTTTGGCTCTGAGCTTCCAAGCACCACCAACATAAATCATCATATGACGCTGATTTCACCAACCACAAATTCACAATTGCTGCTTTTCAGTGATCCCTCTTTATTAACTCCCCATCCCATTCCCTGTGACTGTTTCAAGCTGTTATGCTTTTATTATCTTCTTTCATCCAAGGTTTAACCTTCTGCCTTGACTCCTACCCATCCACTCACCCACCCCCATACATGCAGCAGATGACTTAATCATGAACTGCCGACCATGCCTCCCCCAGCTTATCTCTTCCCTGGACCCTTCCTGGATTCCGGTGTAATGGAAGGAACACCAGAAGATGCTCAATGAATGCTTGATGAGTTGGGACCAGAGTTCCATCACTCCCATATTTCTAGGCTGTTTCTCCCTCTATTGGGGTAGCTAGGTGGCACAGTGAATGGAGTCTGGAGAATCTGAGCCCAAATCCAGCTTCAGACTCTTATTAGCTGTGTCACTAAACCTGTTTGCCTTAATTCACTGGAGAAGGAAATAGTAAACCATTCCAGTATCTTTGCCAAAAAAAATCCCACGGACAGCGCTGGCATGCTGTGGTCCATGGGGCCACCAAGAGTTAGTTGGACGCAACTGGACCACAACCACCTCCCTTGCCTGGTCTGATAGACACCATGGGGAAGGCACATGGAAGATTCTCTTCTAGGCCTGCTCTTATAATCTCAGAAGCTGCCTTATAGGTGCTGAATTGTCACGGGACTCCTCCCTTCCCCTCTTCTTCTCTGGTCTCCCCAGAAGGACCAGAGACCAGCATCGATGAGGTGCAGTGGTGTGGCATCAGCTGCTGTAAATTAAATCTGGGCTAGTTGTCTTTCCCTGGTGTTTTGTCCTGCCCTGTCTACTCCTGTCCCCATTCCTCTCAACAAGGTAGTTCCTCATACCTGGGAATGCCTCCCTCGTGGCTCTCCCATATCTCTGCAGGTTGGAGGCACCTCCCATTCTTCAAGTCCAAGTTTCAATATTGTCTCTGCTAAGAAACCCCATCTGGCCCCCCTCAGGCTAGAAGGGATGCTTCCCTTCCCTTCTTTAATAGCTCATGCTTGACTCTTTCTGGTCTAGACTTGTGACCTCATCTGTATAGATAACACCTACCCTCTTTCAATGTAGATGTAGGTAGCTCTCATGACATTAAAAGTCTCAGGAAGCTGCGGGGGGCCACTAAGAAATAAAGTGACATAGCTTATAACTAGTATAAGTCAGAGGCCAGACTTTTAACCCAGGTCTCCCTGACTTAGAGTTCAGCTCTCCATCCACCATGCTACACTGTCTTTTCTATTACTCTTAATTTTATATATGTATACACATGTATGTGCATGCATATGTATATGTGTATATATAACATATGTATACACACATATATGTACATATATACAAAATAATTCTATTATGTATAACATGTGATTATAGATATTTATGTATGAGAGGGCAGCTACATGGTCTAACTGATAGACTATAGAACTTTTTGGTAGCTTTGTGATTCTCAGCAAGTCATTTAACTTCTCAGACTTAGTGGCTCATCTGTAAAATGTATATAATAACAGCATCTAGCTAGCATCAAGTAATGGGCTTTTACAAAGTAGTCATTTACTCAAAGTCTGTCCAATTGAATTAGAATTAAACCATGTTTAAAGAACCACTCAATTAGGGTAGGAATCCACCAAGGACAGAAGAAGAACAGGACCTGGTGTCAGAATTACCCCTTATGTCTGGTCATACTCCATATTCCAGCCAGGCTAATCTCAGTGACTCCAGTTCCACCTCCTAGGCCTCGCTGGGTACATCCTCATTATATTACCATTGACAGGTAGGGAGGATATAGTGGTGAGATTACTTAATTTGGAGGCATGGGACCTGCATCATACTTTGGCTCTGCTCTTACTCCCAACGTCACCTGTGGCAAAATATTGAACTTTTCTGGCTTTGGTTTTCTCAAGTGTCAAATGAAGAGTTTCAATTGGATGACCTGGGAGTTCTCTCCACTGGCCCCTCCAACCTTATTCCTATGATCCTATGACTATAGGAATTATATGTAAAGAAACTGAGAGAAGAGTGGGCTCCATTTCAAGGATGTTTTTCCATGTTTTGGATTCTTATCTAGTTTTGACCCATCTTTCATCTTCACTCTTTGCACACTCCCTAACTATTAACTGCTGGGGTCCTGTGAACTCTGTTTACAAGGTCCTAAAGCATAAGCCCATGAGAGAAAAAAAAAGCTTAGAAAGTATTGTCAAGTAGATGTTTTTTGCTGACCTAGTGATACTGAATTATCATTGCCCAAATCTTTGGTGTTCTCGGTGCCCAAAACCTCAGGCAGCTTGGCAGCAGCCCAGCACACCAGGCTTCCACAGGAATACCACAAGTGCATTGATTCAGACAGTTGCTAAGCATTTATTAGGGGCTGACTGTGTGTCGGGCATTGTGTTAAGTACTGGAGATACAGCAAAAGGGAGAAGCCAGTCCCTCAAGAATTTTGAAGTCTAATGGGGACACAACATGCACATAATTATGTAGGAACGAGTTGTTTACAGGATAAATAGGGAATGACCAAGAGAAGGAAGACTCTAGAATGAGGAGAGAAGGGGAACAGCTTCCTGTGAAAGGTAGGATTGTAGGTGGGACTTGACGGGAGCCAAGAGGTGAGGAGAAGGAGCGAGAACATTCCAGGCATGGACGACAATCAGAGAGAACACAGAGACACGCAAGGAAAGCGACCCACCTCAAAGTCACACTGCTTGGGCAAAGAAAAGTCATACATGTCTCACCTTTCCATTGCCCTTGCTGGGTGATCGACTGCTACTCTGTGAGCCAAACTCTACTCCCCCTGGCTCAAGGGTTCTGAGCCCTGCCCTTCTCTACTGCCCTCAAGCAGCCTCAGGATTGGGGGAAAGGCTGATGCAGCCCTCACAGAGAGTCAGCTGATAGTTGTGGCTTCCCATCCCCATGGTTCTGCTGTCCTGGTCTCTGTGTGGTTACACTAGCCCAGTTTTTTACCCAGGGCTCTGCTTTGACTGTCAGAACTGTGTAATTACTGGGTCCCCATCCTACTCACTACTCCAACTTGGGCCTGGGATATTTCTTGGGCCAGCAAATCCGACAAAGGCTCACTGATGACAGGAATGGAGGTAAACAGGATGAAGGGGACTCATTACCTGGAATACTTTGCCTTCGGCAGACCAGGGCTGTGTCTGTGCCACCTGAATCTTTACTTCCCTTTGAATAAGGGCCATCATCTATAAAAGAGAAAGAGGGAAAACGGGTTGAATACAACTGTCATTTCTATCTGGGCTCCCTTCTCCTCTGAAGACGTCATCTTGTCCCATATCCATGTGACCTCAGAATGCATTATTTCATGCCACAGTTTCAGTTTGGTTCTTGGAAGAGATGGGGGATTATAATGGATTTATTTCCCCTCGTTTTTAATTCTCCTAGAGAGAGCCAAGTCTGTCATCCTTTAAATCAACTGAAACGGGGAAAAGATGTAAGACCATCCCTGGAGTTAGATATGCCAAAAATAGTGCCAGATCGAGACATGAAAGATCTGCGTTTGAATAAGCGTCCTGAAACTAACTTTCCGTGTTATTTGGGTACGGGGAATAAATGACCACAAAGCTCTTATTAGTGTCAGCCTTTTCCTCTTTTGGCCTCAATTTCCTATTCTGCAAAACTATGGGACCGGCTTAAGGGATCTCTAAGGCCCTAACTAGGAAGCTATGCAGTATAGTAGGCACAGCCCTGGGCTTGGAATCCAGAAGACTCACTTTCCTGAGTTCAAATCTAGCCTCACACACTCACTGGCTGTATTGCCCTGGGCAAGTCACTTCACCTTGTTTGCCTCAGGTCCTCATCTATAAAATGAGCTGAAGAAGGAAATGGCAAACCACTCCAGTATCTTTGCCAAGAAAAACCCAGTCCGGGTCATGAAGAGTTTGAAATGACTGAATAACAACAACAAAGGTCCCATCCACCTCTGATATTTTGTGATTCTGCTTGAGTTTCAAGCCCACCATTATGGTGATGGGCTTAAGGATGAGGAATAAGCCAGGGGTCGTTTTCAAGATCGGTTTCATACATAGACCCAATAGGAAGCAACCTAAGTAGTAGCTTGAGGAGCATGAGAAAGTCTCCTTGTCCAAAGATATCTCCCTTCCTGCCTCCCATGATGCCTAAAATTTTACTGCTAGTGGGACATTCATTCCTTTGGATCTTTTACACACACAGATTAAACAGACAATCATTAGACCCTGCGTGTGGAAGGGATTGCAATGGTAACAGGGGATTCAAAAGCTTCAGCATAGGGCTTGTCCTCCAGAAGCTAAGGGCAGAGCAGAGGCTGCTATTTCTGCCACAGCTGGTATTTGCATAGCATTCTGAAGTTTACAAAGGGCCCTTCTTTACGTACATCATCTCATTTACTGTTCATAACCTGGCCTGGGAGGTAGGGGCTCTTATTACCCCCACTTTCCAGATGAGGTTTAAGTGAATTGCCCAGAGTCACAGAGACTAGTTAAGTGTCCGAGGCAGAATTCACACCCAGGTCTCTCATCCCAAAATCAGGCGTCCTTCCAAGATACCACACTACATATACACAGTTAAGAAGACTACAAGGTGGAGTGTAACAGGGCCAAAGGAAAAAAGAGATTCTCTAGGAAGAATCTGAACAGGAGGAGAACATTTCAACTGGAGGGATAACTTGATGGTAGAAGTGACATTTGAGCTGAGCCTTGAGAGAAGAGCAAGATTCCAAGACACAGTGAAAAGGGGGGATGTATTCTGGCATGGTGGAGGGTGTTTTCCTTCCCCAGACTCCCCCAAAATATGGATAGGAGGCAGTGCACCGTCAGTTCATTCTCAGCTTCTAGAGTAGTTAGGACTAGCTGACAGTTAGCTGAAAACAAGACCCTGGGAGAATGAGAAGCAGGAAGTCTTTAGGGGTCAGAAGGGGATGAGAGGGAAAGGAGGGTACCAAAGGCAAATCCTTCCCATGCTTCTATTTGATGCCATTTTTGAGACTGTGGACTGTGCCTCCCAATCTCACCCAGGCTAGAAATGCTATGCCCATTGATCGATGATCCTACTGTTGGTCAGCATAGAAACTTTGACCTTGCTCCATTTATGATGTGGGCAGACTGGTATACTCCCTCCTCCCCCACCACTCTAGGGAGCTTAGATCCAGACACTCAGTTAGTTCTACCCCTACTGAAGCTTAGAAATCCTGCGCTCAATCTATCTACTAGCCCTCTCTTCTGCCAGGACAGGGATTATGGCCCTGGACCACCACACTCAATTGACACTGACTTCTTTTTGAAAAATTTTTACATCTCTGTCACTTATGCCTCCCCACCAAAGAACACACAACGTTTTCGTTGTAGCAAAGTACAACTCATAGGATCATAGGCTGAGAACCTAAAAGGACCTAAGAGCCCATAGGGTCCCTCCTTTTCTTTTATAGATGAGGAGACTGCTAGAGAAGTTAGGTAACATTTTCAAGGTCATACGGTGTAAGGGTTATGGGATTTAAAGATCTCCCATGCCCCATGGACGTGCTGACATAGCAGAGCAAAAAAAAAAAAAAAAGCCGAGCTAACAGTCCTGCGGTTGGCAGTTGGTGGCAGTTGCCCTTTTTTTTTTTTTTGAGTTAGGACTCCGGCTGAGCACTGCCAGGGGCCGGAGCTGCTGGGAGCACACTTCCAGGACGCTGGGTGGTTGCTGTGAGTGGGGAGAGGAGGACCTTTGCCTGAGGTAGCCTGTTCTGTTTTAAAGGCTTGAAAATGTGGGTGCTTTCTACTTTATCTACCTGTGCCAATGTCATAACTACTCTGATGGCTTTCACTTTCTGGTTTTGGGACTCAGTCTTTTGGTATCTTAATAAATTTTCTAGTTTATTTCCCCAAATGGCAAACCTGACATATTTTGTGATGGATAATTATATCAGCATATTTATAATCTCTATAGGCATTGTGAATATGGCATTGCTGATACATACGGATCATCAGGGCAGAACTGGGATGGGAACCCAGACCAAGGCCAAATTCAGCACAGTCACCCCATCCTCCCACACTGACTGTTATGCAAAGGAATCAATGCATTAGCCATATATGAAGATGCATGTTTCATTCTATACTAATAGTCTTCTACCTCTCTGATGAGGGAGACACACTTCACCAGACATGCAATTGTGAGGAAAATGTGTGTATTGGCCTTCTGATGGTAAGGGCCTTTCAACAGAGCATTTATCCAGGGCAGAAGACCCAGATTCGATTCTTACTAGCTAAATGATCGGGACATGTCATTTTACATCTTTGGCCCTCAATTTCCTTAGCTGTAAAATGGGGATAATAATGCTTGTACTTCCTATTTCACAGGGTTGATGTAAAGGTACTGAGTAAACCTTAGCTTGCACCAGAAATGAGAGCTTTTCCTATTGTTGATTCATTGGGTACCATCTGCACTAAGCTTGGAGTGTGATGGGCAGTGGACACATCAGGGAAAGGTCAATCTTCACCTGTTGGCACTGGGTATGTCAGTAATTCCTTATATGCCTATGGTGAGTCAAAAGGCTTCTTTCTACATATTGAGGGGAAGTTATTATCACAGTAATAACTTATTATTATAATTTGAAGAGAAAACCCCATTATTCCATTGTCTTTATAGAGAGAGTCCTTTTAAATGTGTTCAAGATCCTTCCTCATCCATTTTATACTGGGATGCTCACAATAGCCATGCAATGGAGACAGGGTAGGGATGATCAGTTCCATTTTACAGAAAAGGAAACCAAGACCACGAGAAGCTGTTGAGTGATTTGCCCGGGGTCACACGAGTAATCAGAGACAGAGTCAGGTCTCCTGACCCAGCACTGCTTCCACAGTGGCCAGTCTCTGTACTTGGCTTGAGTCCCTTCAGAGCACTTTGGTGAGGCAAGATCACCTGCACTAAAGTACTGTCCAGCACAGTGAAATTCCTTGATCCAGACAGGCCTCAGGAGAGATCAGCAGGTGCTTAGGTGTGCCTGAGACACAGTGATCATCTTTCAGGAGGCCAGAGAGACCTCTGCATGGCTGCTGAAGTATGGCCACCAATGATGACACCAATCTGGGCTCAAGTGAATGGGAAAGGACAGAAGAGAGAACACCAGCTTTGGAGTAAGAAAAACAGGGTTCAAATCCTGTCTCTGCCACTGACCCACCTGTGTAACCTTGGTCAACTCATTTAACTGCTTCAGTAAAGTTTCCTAATCTATAAAATGGAGGATGTAGATGAGATGACTATGAAAGTGTTTTCCAGCTCCAAATATGACCTTCAGATCTTAAGTCCTATCAAGCTAAAAAGGTTTCAGAGGTGGACCATCCCAGAGAGAAATCCAGTGGGGTGTCATACGGTAAGGAGGATGGGTTATCATGGCAACAGACTCCACAGAAGCGCCAAAAAGCCAAGGGGATGCCCGTAGATTTACAGTTCAAATCCAAATACTTAATGCCCCCTGAAAGCAGCAAGCTGTGTATGTGACTAAAATTGCTGGTGAGTTTTCTCGAAGAGGAAAAGAGAGAGAGAGAGAGAGAGAGAGAGAGACAGAGACAGAGAGAGA
>NW_027185761.1:19935464-19984960 GCF_028583685.1 Petaurus breviceps papuanus
AGAGAGACAGAGAGACAGAGAGACAGAGACAGAGACAGAGACAGAGAGAAAAGCTGCTGAGATTCATAGAACTACATTGCCTGATGATTTATTGACTAGTCTGGTTAAGGGAGAAGGAGAGGGCTAATTGATCAAAGGCATACAGGTGCTACCACTGCTATGAATGTATAAAGTAATAAGCTCCTCCCCTTTTAGCAAACTCATCCTGGACTAAGGTCACAGCACTCTCTGTTCTACATCCTTTATTCTAAATGGCCCAATAATCTTGTCTCTTGTATATGACTTTCTGCTTTGCCTTTAACCAGGTAGGCCCCCATGAGAGAAATGCTCTCCCTTCTCACCAATGCATGGCAAAATCTCTAGTTTCCTTAAAAGCACAGCTCTGGTGCCCTCTTCCTACAAAAGAGAGATGTTTACTGACCTCTCTTATTCTTAAACTGGTCCCCCACAAACATGTACCATGTATTTACTTTGTCCACATGTTGCATATACTTATCTCTGTTCACGTCATCAGGTCAAGTGAACAAGCATTTATTAATCACCTACTATGTTCCAGGCATCATACCAATCACTGAATTTGTATACAAAGAAAGGCAAAAATAGTCTCTGCCCTCAAGGAGCTCACAGTCTAATGGAAGAGTCAACATGCGAACAGCTATGTATGTGCAAGAGAGATGTAATCAGGGTAATTGGAGATTATCTCAGAGGCAAGTACACTAAGAATGTCAGCTTGACTACAGAAGGCTCTTTGGGGGAGAAAAACCTATTCTGTTCCTTTTTTTGTATCTCTAGCACGTAGCACTGAGCCTGACACAGGGAAGGCACTGTTTTTTCTTGTTTTTTTTTTTTTGGCTTTGTTTTTTATTTTTTTTGGAGGGGAGAAGGCAAGGGGATTGGGGCTAAGTGACTTACCCAAGGTCACACAACTAGTAAGTGTGTCAAGTGTCTGAGGTTACATTTGAACTCAGGTCCTCCTGACTCCAAGGCCAGTGTTCTATTCACTGCGCCACCTAGCTGCCCCAGAAGGCACTCTTTGAAGTGAATTAAATTGAATTTAGAGCAAGATCCTTGGAAAGACCAAGAGAATCCTGCAAAATACCCAACCGACCTGAGAGTATCTTTAATACCTTCTTAACTTATAACTCTTTATTTCCTTCAGACCTGCACATGACTCTAGAACAGGGGATTTTAACAGTTTTTGTGTCATGGACCTGGTAGAGAAAACCCAGGCTTCAAGGCAGCAGCCTAGAGAAGGACGAAGGGGAAGGAGGAGCCATTAAATGCCAAATAGAGGGGTTTATATCTGGTCCTGGGGGAAGATGGAACCACTGAAGTTTACTGAGCAGTGTTTTCTGAATAAGTCAGTGTAGAGCTGTTGACCCAGATTCATCCCAACCCATGGGTTTCTAACATGGGTATCCAGGGTTCTTGTTCCTCCTCCTCATCCTTCTCTTCTGCTGACCACCATCTCTCTCCATCTGTCTCTCACATGGATGCTCAGAATTCCTACTCTGCTGCCCCTGCCATCTCCTTTCCCCTCCTCCCTTACAGTTGACCTCAGAGAAGTGATTGGAATATGACTTTATTTCTCCTCATCCTGGGTAGCAATGCAATGCAAAAATCTGAGACCCATCAGTCACTTGCCTCCAACATGGGTTTCTTTCCTCGTCATTGTATAGACCTGGATCAGGGAACTTAGACTCTTTGCTTTCACACATCTTATTTATAGCAGTTTGGGGCTGGGAAGGAGGGAAAGAAGTCACTTGGGGCCATCCTGCTCCCTGACCACAGTTTCCAAATCTCCAATGTTCTATCCTGTAACTGATGGATAGGGTGGCCTTTTTAATGTTATTTTAAAATTTGTATTCTGAACTTACATACATCAGACATAATAGACATTTGTATATACATAGTAGAAAATAAAACAAGGATGGCCCATGAAACTTCAGGTCTCTACTATGTATACGTTGCTTAAAAACATGTAGGTTTCACAAGGTCTAGGTTTCAAGGCTATCTTGCTTGTCTGTTCTTCCTTCTGTTATTTTCTCTCCATTAAAGATACTTCAATTACCTCCTTTTGGAAGAGCTGTATCTTACAAGTGGACCCCTTTAGACAAGGATTGTCTTTTACCTGTATTTGTATCCTCAGCACTTAGCACAATGACTGGCACATAGTAGGCAACTATTAACTTTTATTGACTTGATTTGACTTGGGAACAAGGACATCACTAGAACAACTATGAAATGAGAGTACACGGCACAGGCTCAGGGTTATGGAGAGAACTTCATGGCAGGGTTAACTCTCAGAAATACTATGAAGTTGACCAAGTATGTCTTTAATCTGCCCATTTGTTTTCCCCTTTTGATGGAATTTTCCTATTCCCAGGATGTCCAGAATTCTCCTGTTTCATGTTCTCTACTTCTTCGATCATTTATCCATGCTGAGATTGGAATGACTCATGACAGCTTGTAATGTCAGCACTCCCAAAGGTCCTGGTTCTTCCATAGGCATCAATTCCAAATATTAAAAGATAAAGTATGAATGGAGAAATGTCTGGTATCCCCAAGAGGTAGGAAAGGAATTGGGAGAGAATAAGTATTTATATTGCATCTACTATGTACCAGGCCCTAGTTAGCTGCTTTTTTAAAACAAATATTTGATCCCCACAGCAATCCTTTGGGGGTAGGTACTATTATTGTCCCTGTTTTATGTTTGAGGAAACTGAAGCAAACAAATAACATGAATTTGCCCAGGGTCATCTGAGTGGGGAAAGGACCTAAAATTACAGGATGAATTTCACTTACATCTAAAGCCAGGTCCACTTGAGAGGAGTTTTACTCTTTTATACTTGTAACTGAGCAGGAAGAGAGGGGCTAAGGAAGTTATCAACCCAGGGAAATGTTAAAAAAGGCAGGACAGTGTATCTATGTGTATGATTTGGGGATGGTGAGATGTGTGTGTGGGGGGTGGTGGTCATAGGACTATATACTTAAAGCTAGAAGAGGACACCTAATCCAAACTATTCATTTTACATATGAGTAAACTGAGGCAAAAAACCTTGTCCCAAATTCACAAAGTAGCAATTGGCTAAGCCAGGATTCAAATCCAGGTCTCCTGACTCCAAATCCAGTAATCCCTCCATTTTGCTAGGGGGAAAATAAAAAGTGACAGCCAAGAGTCCTAACAAGGATACCTGCCTCTCTTCCACCCCAAAGCTGCCTACAGATCATCATAAAAAAAAGGACAGAAGAGGAGCCTCTGAATTGGGGTTGATGCTGGCCCATAGAAGCTGGGGGACAGAATCTTTTTGGCTGAGCAACGGGGCTTTGATTCTCTAGCTGGGTTTTCCTGGTTTCTATTTGTGCTCTCCTTGCAGTGGCAAATAAAGGAGCCTAGTTTTATTGGACACCCAAAGGCAAGAAGAGACATCGTTTCATGGGATATTTGATCACGTCACATTGCTGTGCTTGTGATAATTATTCACATATAAGAGACCACAAAAAAAATTGCAGTTCATCACCAACATCCCTTGCAGAGAATGAAAAGGTGGATAAATTTGATGAAGAAGTATTTAAGACCCTCCAAATTAAAGCAACACATACTTCAGTGCTTGGTGACTTGAAGGCAAAGGTGAACATATGTGAAGATGCCAAAAATTTGGTAGAAGGTGTTCAGGAATAAGGAATGAGAGAGATGAAAAGCAAGTAAATTATATAGAAGTTTCCTATCTATACAGTACAACCATTTTCTTTTTGAGAATGTTTAGAAGGCAGTAGACATGATGAACACAAAACAATGAAGTCAATTATATTTTAATAGACGAGAAAAGACTGACTGCTGATGTTGAGTCAATCCTAAATCCTACGTAGTCAAGCCACCAACTTTTTAGGGGAAAGGATCAAAATTAATACAAAAGTACAAGAATAAAAATCAGGAAAACATATGGAGCATAATGAAAACAACTCTAACATGGCCTTTTTAATCAAGTTATTAATAATGAAAAATGGGAAATGGAAGAAGAAAAGGGTTACAACAATATCAGTTACAGCAATTTTATACTAAAGTTTAATCACTGGAAATCAGTTATCCAAACAAGGAGACCAAAAAACTCTAAAAGCTGTCTTAGTCAGCAAAGAATTGATTGACTCACCAAGCAGAAAGATAGACCACTTAAGGGTAACAGTGGTTTAGAAATATAAATTCGATTGTAAAATCTACAGTAGATGGTATAAGAGCATGCCTCACAAAACATCAAGAAGTAATGAAGGGTAAAATGAATTTAAAGAAAGCTTACAAGACATTTAATAAAGCAAGGTTAGCCTGAGGAAATTTACAGCTGTAATTGGAAGGAAAACCAATAGACAAAAGATGGAAAAGATCTGCATGGATTTTTATAACAAACTCTTTTCACCATCAAAGTAGAGTTATTACATTTGGTCTCTGACATCACAGTCCAGATATGCTTATGGGGGAAGTGAAAATGACATAAAACAAAATAAAAGGATACAAAAAAGGCCAACTATACAAAATACACAGATACAATCTGTGCCCAATGAGATTGATTGTCGGGTACCCGAAGGAGGAGGTGATGCCAAATTGGGACAAGAATCCAAGTGTCCTTTTCTCCCAATCCAGTAGTTTTAGAAACCCTTGGTTAGAGTGACAATTGGAAAAGATTACAGTGAGAAACGAAAGCTCAGCTTTGCCCACAGGGAAAAATAATCTTAGGCCTTATTATTGTCAGAAAATGTTTACCTAGAGAATTATACACTATTGACCTACATGCCTATTTTCCTGTCTATATACAATTTATATGAAATGACTTATACATGCATTGGGTATACGAAGAGATTTAAAAAGAAACTACTATGCTTTTATAAGTGAAATTCCACAATAAACCATATCTTTACCATTACACAATTAACTAAAAGATGTATGAATTACAAGATCACACTATGCTTATTTTTTTGTAGATGAGAAAAAAACCTATCTTATTTGGCAGAACAAAACATGGCCTTAAAAGCTCTCCTCCAACATGGCATCTGCTATGGACTTGCCAACATCATAAAAATATCCCTCAGAAGATATTACAAGAGAGATTACCTTGTTTGATGATTTTCTTATAATTGATATCAAGCAAGGCATAAAACACTCCCCAAAGGTGTTAGCCAACATGATGAAGGATATCCAGGCCAGGGCCTAAGTTAAAGAAGGATGGCCTATAAATGTAAGATCCTTCAGATGCTCCTGTTTGTAGATGTAATTAGGGTGATTTCATCAAGCTCCTGAATACTGTAGAGCCTCCTAAAATGAGTCACTAAAAAGAGTTTGATTTACCTATTCACACATAGGAAAACTAAATAGGTAAAGAACGCTTATAGTCCAGACTATACTATGAAGTCATGAGGTTGAATGGACAATGTGGAGTATATCCACTCCATCCATATATGCCTATCCTTCTATCCCTACTTTTCTATAGCTCCAACTCTCTATATCTCTATCTATATCTATCAATGAGTCTATCTTTCTATTTTAGATACTGCAAATAGGCAATAAGTTGGGTAGATAAGCTATAGAGTCCATCCATCAGTGTATACATAAATATGTAGATATGCATCCATCAGTGTATACATAAATATGTAGATATGTATATATCCATATCTATCTGTCTGCCTTTCTATGTCTTAGATACAGCAAATGGTCAATGAGTTGGATGGACAACCTATAGAATCCATCTATCAGTGCATATGGAAATATGTAGGTATGTATATACAAATATGTCTATCTATCTATCTATCCGTCGGTCTGTCTGTCTGTCTGTCTGTCTGTCTATCTATCCATCTATCTATCTCTTAAATACAACAAATGGTCAGTGGGTTGGTTCCAGATATGAATAAGATGAGAATGCACTAGAAGGCCCCTTAGCAAGCAAATGACTCTAAGCTTCTCTCTGAAATAGACCTCTCTTTTGAACATCAGGATTCTTCTAATTATTTTGTCTAACTGTAAGACTGCCGTCTCCAAAGAATTAAACATTGAGCATCACCCATAGAAAAATGGAGGGGTATGTTATACATGTGAAAAGAATGCAACTCATTTCAAAAAAGGATTAGAAAGGAGAAGCAGTACAAAAAATATCATTTTAAAATGTATAATGAAGAAAGTCATACATTTGTAAGTAGTGAGAGGAAAGGAGACCAGCCCTCATGCTCTACAGGGATCCTTGAGATGTCAGGAGAACCTGGAGAAGGTCCCTCCCAGCATGAGGAATGGACCCTTTGATAAGATGGATAAGAATACTATAGAATGGGCAGGAAAGGTGCACTCTGCTTCCTTACAGAGAACATCAAAATTAATGAAATCATAGATTTACTTGAGTATTTGAGAGTCTGTCTCCTCCTCTGGCCCCATGTTGTGCGCATGTCTAGAAAAGTTTTATGCAGTGAGTTGCACTATACATTAGTAGAGATTCCAAGCACATAATGTACCAGTGAATGGATAGGACTGACTGTGTCACAAGGTCACTGACATCTAAGTCATTAATAACACCTTCTTGGCCCTTCCCTACCTTTTCAGCTGTCCCTGTGCTCACAGTGATAATACCTTTCACAGTCAGAAGTCATAAGACCTTGGCAGGTTGCATCCGATGTTGAGTTGCATCCGACTCTTTGTGACCCCATTTGGGGTTTTCTTGGCAAAGGTACTGGAGTGCCTTGCCATTTCCTTCTCCAGTTTATTTACAGATGAGGAAACTGAGGCAAATAGGGTTAAGTGATTTACTCTGGGTCGCACAGTTAGGAAATGTCTGAGGCCAGATTTGAACTTAGGTCTTCCTAGTGATCTATCTATTTAGTCACCTAATTTCCTCTTTTACAGAACATCAAAATACAAATAAAAGAAATCTGAGGGATTTTAGGGATTATCTGTCCCATTTGCTCATTTTACATGAGGAAATAGGCCTTGAGATATGAAGGGGTCTGTCCATGGTTATACTTAATAGTAGAATCAAGACAAGAACCCCAAACTCCTTTTCTCCCAATCCAGTACTCTTAGAAATAACCCAATCAGGGTTACATTTGAAAAAGACTGCAGTAAGAAGTAAGAATCCAACTATCCCAGTCTCTCTGCATAGGCCTTTTCCACTTTCCTGGGCAATTAACTCAATAATGAATAGCTGGGTACCCTATTGAACCTTTCAAAAAATACATATCATTAATTCTGCTAAGATATGTCCCGCTGTTCAAATGAGCTCAGTCCCTGTTCTCTCCCCTTCCCTGCTTTGTCTGGGGGCCAATGATGAGCAGTGGGGTTTCTGCTCAGTCCTTTTGCGGTTATGTTCGATTAATCAAAGAGTCAGCTAAGAAAAGATACCCTGCAAGTCTCCGAAATGTCCATTTCCTCTGATTACTCTTTAGAGCATGGCTCTCTGGAGTAATTGAGACTTTGGGGTCTCCCTGAATTCTTTCCAAAGCTGGTCATACGATGTCAGGGCAAGAAAGGACCTTGGTGGATAGAAGGACAGCTGAAACATTCATTTTTACAACACAAGTTTTATAGAGTGTTTTCTAAAAATCATCTTATTTGATCCTTAAAACAACCCTGCGAGGGAAGTACGACGGGTATTTTTGTCTCCATTTTACAGATGAGATTTAATCTAGTTAAGGTGCTTGTCCATGATTACATAGCTTGAAAATGTCATAGATGGGATTTGAAACTAGCCCTCCACTAATGACAAGTTCAAGGTTCTTTCTGTACACCGTGCTTTCACTCTAGATTATAACCTATTAATCAACCAAGTGGCATTTATTAAACACCTACTATGTACCAGACACTGTGCTGGGAATAAAATCAAAAGCAAACAATAACAATGCTAGACCCTACCCTCAAGTAGTTCACAGTCTAATAATGGAGATAACATGCAAACAATCACATCCACACAAGTTATAGATGGATTAAAGGAGAGGGTGGGGGTAATCTTATGAGGAAGGTACTGAGATTAAGGAAGACTGGAAAAGGCTTCTTACAGTAAGTAAGATTTCAGCATTCTGGGGAGGGGGAGCAAATTGATTGAATGAAAGGCATATGTAAAGGAGTGTGGGGGGGGCCTGGAGATGTGAGCTGGACTTGTTTGTTTAATACTTTTGGCCTTCCAACAAGACCTGGGCTTCAGTATATTTCTCTATTAATAAGAAAGAAAAATACTTGAATTCTCTGCCTAAAAGTCTTACTGTTATGAAGGGAGCCCCCTGACTTTTGGTTAACACTATGAAGATCACAGATGTGGATGATCTTTAAAAATGAGAAACTTCATAACAATTTATGGTATTATCCTTTACTGAAAGGGGTACTTTTTGGGCAAAAAACAATGTTAATTCTTGAAAAAACATTTTCTTATAGCAGTAAATGTGGTTTTTCTCTTTGAATATGTAATAGTTTTATAACAACAGATCTAGGACCATGTTCAGAGCATAACACAACTGACCATCCCTGGATTCCATTCTGGCTGACCACTGGCAAAGAGATTTGGGTGTATAGAGTACTCTGCAATTGATTGCTTGTCAATAGGCCTCAGTCAACCTGAAAATAGTCATTTCAATGCAGAATTTTAACATCCATAAACACAGTTGTCCTTAGTCATAAATAGAGCAGGAGCCTGCCTACATAGAATGATTTCAAGGTCACCAATGGAAAATCACTTGCCCCCAAGTCTTTTCCTTAGCTGTCTGCAGGCTGATGCCTGACATTCTTTCATTGGAGGACAGAACCTTTCCTTCCTCAGGAACAAATAAATCTGAGAATATACTTTCCCTTAGCATAGTACCCTCACCCCTCCCTCCTGAAAGGTAGATGGGAGCCCAGCGATTGATGCAGATGTAGGGGGAACAAAGTCTTTCCTGAGAACAGCCTGAATGGTTAGGCCAGAGAGATCATTATGGTTCTGGGAACCTACAATGGGAAGGCAGGAAGAAAAGGAACACCCGAAATGTTATTCTTTAATATTTATGGTCATGGAAACATCAACTAAGAGACCTCTGAGTGGCTCACTCCTTCCATTATTGATGAGGCACACTCCCTGTAAGGAAGGGAGGCTTAGCCCGAGATTGTGTTTATACTGCTATTCTAGAAGCTTAGGAAAGGGGAAACAATGGCGGACCTGGTGGCTTGGCTTTCATGGTCATGCCTCCAAATGGCATCCCATAATGTGCTAGAAAGAGCATTGGACTAGACTGGGCTTCAAAAGGCCTGAGCTCTGGTTTTGACCCCAACCATTATGTGACCTTGGCCAAGTCTTTGCTCTAACTGCACATCAGTATCTTTGAAAACTAAGGGGTTTGAACTGAGCATGGTTGCACATGCCTGTAATCTCTGCTACTGGGGAGGCTGAGACTGATGGATCACTTGGGCTCAGGAATTCTAAGATGCAATGAGTGGGGAAATGATGTGTGTGGGAGGGAGGGGGCCAGGCAAGGAGGAGCACCCTGCCCAAAGATGGGAAATATAAGAAATGAGTTGGTCAAATCTCCTGTGCTGATCAGCAGTGGGTTTGGGCCCATGGGTGGCCCTTTCACTTACAGTCTGGTGATACAGAAAGGAAGGAACAAATGAACAAAGGGAGGAAAAGGAAAATAAGGAGGTTTGATTAGATCTAGGGTTCTTAATCAGGGATCTATGATTTTTTTTAATTTTGATAACCCTATTTCAATATAATTGGTTTCCTTATAATCCAGTGGATTTTATTTTATGCATGTAAAAACATTATTCTGAGAAAGGGGCTATAGGGCTTCATCAGAGACTGCCCAAGAGTTCATGGAACAAAAAACATTGAGTTGCTGGCCTAGATGGTCTCTGATGCCCCTCCATCTCTAAATCTTATCATTTTTTGAAAGACATAGCTATGTTAGGATAATCAAACCAAATTTTCTTTTTACTTTTTGAAGGGGGGAAGGCAGGGCAATTGGGGTTAAGTGACTTGCCCAAGGTCACACGGCTAGTAAGTGTTAAGTTTCTGAAGTCGAATTTGAACTCAGGTCCTCCTGACTCCAGGGCCAGTGTTCTATTCACTGTGCCACCTAGCTGCCCCATAATCGAACCAATTTGAGTGTTTCTCTCATGCCCCCAACTCTGGTCTAGTCTCCTGGCCTTGCTACCTGATTGGCCAGTGACTAGAAACAATTCACAAGTGTGGCAACTCCCACTGAGGTTGCTGTTCTACTAATCTATTGATAACTAGGCTTGAACTAACTACCTGGGCTGAAATACTGAGTATATAAGCTTAAACACCAAGTAGCTTATCTTAAGTTGATCCAGAGTATTCCCCCTAGATCAAGGGGGCATGCAGAAAGGTCATAAAGTCATAGGAAGAGCAGAAGAATGGTCACCGGAATAGAAACTGTTAGAAGAAGGACTATCAAAGGCAGAAGAGGTCTTAGGAAGTAGACTATCAGAGCTAGAAGGGGTGTTAGAACACAGAATGTTAGAGGTGGGAGGGACCTTAGGATTCAGAATGTTAGAGCTGATAAAGCTCTTAGAACATATATAAAAGGACCTTAGGATTCAGAATGTTAGAGCTGATAAAGCTGATAAAGAACATATAGAAAAGGTCCTTAGAACACAGAATGTTAGAGGTGGGAGGGACCTTAGAACACAGAATGTTCAAGTTGAGGACTATAGAGGACATAAAATCGAACTCCCTTAATTTTAAAGGTGAGGGACTGAGCCCCCCAAGAGGAAAATGCTTTCTCCTAATCACATACAGGAGATTAGCTGCAGAACCAGGTTTAAAATCTATTTCTCCGGCCTTCCAGTCCAGTGTTCCTTCCCCTCCATGGGGGTTTTAAGGAAGATAACAAGAAAATGTCAGATGTACATTTCAAGAGCCAACAATTCCATATACATGAATCAAGAAAAACAATAATTGCCTTTTACCACACGGACAAGAACTCAGTGGGGAGCAAGGTACATGAACTCCTGCAACTCATGGATATCACTATAAAGAGAAACTACCCGTCAATGGAATAACTTGAAGAGAAATGTCTTACATTGGCAAAGCAGGCCTTTCTTGAAAGTTTTCCAAGTGAATGACCCCTCCAGAGTGAAGAATGACCAATAAAAACTAAACAATCATTGCAAGGGAAGAGCGGCTTTGAAGATACTGTCGACTCTATTAATCAAGGGAATGAGCGACCGTAAATCCAAGCAGGAGGGAAATGAGGATCTTCATAGAGAGTGACTCCATTTTTATTAGGTTTCTGAAGACGGGTGTTATCAACAGTAGAAAGTGAAAAAATGCCGGTATGATCAGAAGCAGCCAAGAGAAGCCAAGGGCTTTTATTAGGGAGGACAGAACTCTAGCTATAATATATAGTGTCTTTTCATCTGTGCTACAGGGCCATGGGAGGTAAGGCAGAGAGGCTGGAAAACTGGGGGTCAGCCAGGGGACCTAGAAGCTGGTGGTCAATTGGGAGGTGAGGATCTGGAGCCTGATTGTATACAGAGGGCTTAGAGGCTGGACATCAGGAGCCAGGAGGATACAGGAACTGGGAAGGAGAAGTGATTGGAGACACTGACAACCAGACCTTGATGCTGAGGGGAATGACTGTCTGACCTAGCTGTGAGGCATCAGACACACTCAATCCCAGGCATGGATGCCTGGTGGCCCAGCTGTTTTAAAAATTCCAGGATCACATTCCCCCCTCCCCCCTCCCCCACCTCTAGTTTTCCCTTGCAACTGAATCTTCTTTGTTTCCATACTGATGATGTCTCTTGTTATGCTCGTAGAGATGTACACTAATTAACATATGCAAGTTATGTGAATTTAGAGCTGGGGGTATGGTTAGATCAAAAGGGCAAAGATGCTTCTGTCTCTCTGTTTCTCTGTGTCTCTGTCTCTGTCTCACACACACACACACACACACACACACACACACACCAGTCCATTTCTCATTATTAGCTATCCCACTTGCCTAGAATGCCCTCACTCCTTACTTTTGTCTCACAGAGTCCCTCTCTTCCTTTTAAAATGCAGCTCAAACACCATCTTCTGCATGAAGTTTTTCTCCCGGACCCCTGCGAACTGCTAGTGCCTTTCATCGTTGTATTTAATTACTGCATATACATTTGCATTTATTTACTTTTTATTTATGCTGTACATATTTTTTTTGTTTACTCCATGCAGCAAGCTCCCTGGAAGTAGGGATTTTTTAAATTCTTTTGATTTGTTCATTATGGGGACAGCTGAACCTAGAGTCAGGAAGACCTGAGTTCAAATGTAGCTTCTGTGATGGATTTGCTGTGTGACCTCCAACAAGTCAGTTAATCTTTGTTTCAATTCCCTTTTCTACAAAATGAAATGAGATAATATTTATTAAAGCACTTTGCAAACCTCAGAGTGGTATGTAAATGTTAGCCATTATTATTACCTATATCCCCAGGATCTAGAATAGTGCCTTGAATAGGAATTCTTAGTGTGTGTGTGTGTGTGTGTGTGTGTGTGTGTGTGTGATGGACCCCTTTCACAATCTGGTGAAGCCTAATGAATCCTTTTTCAGAATAATGTTTTTAAATGATTGAGGGAAATCCTAAATTTTAGTTACAGGCTATGAAAATAAAGATGTAATTTTTTCTCATTCGAACTCATGGACTCCATGGAATCTCATGGACCTCTATGGACACCAGGTTAAGAATCTCTGGTCTGGTCCATAGTATGTACTCAACAAATACTTGTAGACTGATTGATGATGGATCAATATTTAGAAATTAGTCTACAGTGGAACAACCCAAGGATCTGTCCTTTGGACCTATGCCTGTCAACATTTTTTTTTCAGTGACTTGGGTAAAGATATAGATGCCATGCTTGTCAACTTTGTGGATGTCACAAAACTTGGAGGGTTAGCTAATGTAATGGATGACAGTGAGACTCTAAAAATAATAGACCAAGCCAAAAAAAATGAAACTCAACAAGGTGAAATGTAAAATGTCAGTGTAAAAGTGTAAAATATAAAAATCTACAATTTGGGCTTAGAAAATCAACCCTGCAAATATAGGAGGTGAGAGATGTGGTTTTACCATCTTTGTGTAAAAGTCTGGGGTCTGAGGAGACCACAAGTTCAGTATGGGTTACTAGTGCCACATGGCATGATAAAAGTCTGTGTTGTCCCAGGTTACATTAAAAGAGGTATGACATCTAGAATGAGGAAGGTGATAGGACTGCTTTACTCTGTCCTGGTCAGACCCCATGTGGAAAATGGTGTCCAGTGCTGGGTCCATAGATTTAGAATGGCTGATGAGAGATTAGCTAGAGTATGTCCATAGGAGTGCTATGAATATGACGAGAGAGCTGGAAATAATCTCATGCAAGAAGTACTTGAAGGAACCTGGTCTGTTGGGGCTGGAGAAGAGGAAACTCCAGGCAGGACATGATAACCACCTTCAAGCATTTGAAGGGTTGTCAGATGAAAAAGGAATTATGTTTATTCTGGTCCTCTCCCAAGGGTAAGGAGTAGAAGTTATAAAGGGGAAAATTTAGGGTTGATGTCAGGGGGGGAAAAAAAACTAACAATTAATTTCCCCTAAATGGAAAGTGATGCCTCAGAACATAGTGAGCTGACCCTCATATTGGAGGGTTTCAGACTCATTGGTCATGTTGTAGAGAGGTGTCCTGGTCAGATATGACTGGACCATGTGGCCTCTGATGGCCCTCCCAGCTCTGAGACTGGGATTTCCTGGATTAAAACTGGTGTGCCTCTTACGACAACATTCTGTGGATGCCGTCGCTTCTTAATCTGAGTCAAGAGGGAACAATGATGGTGGTTTTAAGGATGACTGACATAAATGGTTACATACATAATTTCATACATTACATACATGATTACATACATACATTATTGTATTTTTACTATGCAACATCCCTATAAGAAAGAGGGGCCAGTTCTTTCCAACATCACTCTATAGATAGGGAAACTGAGATTCAGAGAGATCAAAGTGCTTTTTCCTGAGGTCACACAGCTAATAATGGAAAGGGCCAAGACTGCAGCCAAGGTGGAGTTCTCTTTCTATTTCCATCCCTTTGGAGATGCTCAGGAATTGATACCCTTCCAGGAGAGAAAGATGCCCAATGGGACTAGACCTCAGCATATCCCATACAGCCCCCCAAGCTGTTTGTACATTGGTGAATTCTGTCTTCCCTTAGTCCTAAATAAGGAGGCTTTCAGGGGTTCAAAGTAGAAAGAACTCCTGCAGTTTCAATCTGCAACTTTGTTCTGTTTTTCTGAATGAACATTTTATTCACAACGGAGAATTCAATGCTTCCCATATACCTACAAGGGTCCCGAGGAAGGACAGGAAATTCACACAGCCACAATGTGGTTTCATTAGTGGCAATGCCCTATAGTAGAGGAGCTTGGGAACTGGAATTATGAAGATCTGAGTTCAAATCTCAGACATTTACTAACTGGGTGATGAAAGAAAGTCACTTCAACTCTCAGGTTCTTCATATGTGAAATGAGAATAATAATAAATAGCCTATAGTCTCTGCTAGAGTTATTGTTATGATCAAATGAGATCACATATGAAAAGTGCTTTGAAAACCTTAAAATTATGTATGTGTGACATTAATATTGTGAGATACGGGGGGGGCAATCCTTTCTCTTTGAGTCACATATATTGATTCTAACCCATCTTTCTTTCTTGTGAAAGTCTTTGGAGACCATTGGAGAAATCTTCAGGGTAATTTTCATGAATTGGTCCAGTTGCCTGAAGGAATATGGGAGTTAAAAAGCAAATGGAAAATGAGGCCCCAAAGACTCAGTGGGAGGGGCTGATCCAAGGAGAGGTGAAAAGTATAGGGACCCAGGAAGGGAGAAAATGAATGAGATTCAGTCAAGAAGGACGAGTAGAAGGTGATGTCCACAGTCTCCTATAGAGACCCTTTGTGTGGAATTAAGGGCTGTGTAACATGGGCATGGAATACCCATGAAGGAATTGTAATACAATCAGTGGGGATTCCAGTGCTGTTCGAACCTCTTCCCAAGGCTAACTGCTCCTGAACTGGCACCATCTCCCAGGTAGGACAACCGAACAGCAGTGGCTTCTGAGGTCAGACAGGGAACAGTGAAAAGAAGGACACACTATCCCTGTGAGAATCAAGGGCAGTGGCATCAGAGCCACTAAGAAAGGGGTCAACAAAAGAGCAATGAGTCAGGGAGCCAGAGAGAAGAGAGGTCAGAGAAGGAGCTGCTAGGACCAGAGACCAGAGGAGAGGCTGTTAAAAGTGTCTGGGAGCCCTGAACTCCAACAAGGAGGATTAAATGAGTCTGCCTTCCTTCCCGGGGCCCCATCCATGGAACTACTAGAAGTCACTTTACAGGTCCATGGTGGGGAGTAAGGGAAGGGAGGTCTCAATTATTTGCAGATTTCTGTATTCTTTACTATGTATATAAAACTTTTCAGTGTCTAGACACAAGACTAAGTGTGACCTTTGAGGGAGGCAAGAGGACAGAGTACCAGGTTCTACCCCCTAGGTCACAAATAAGTCAGAGAAATAAGAAGTAATAAAGTGCACCCAGATCCTTTGTGTCCAGAGGAGCCTCTGAGACCAGGGCAATGGAGCCCAATGCAGTGATCATTCTTGCCCGTTTCTTAACCATCTTTCCATGTTTGCAGGTCTTGCATCGATAACCCTAACCCTTGAGAGCATCTATCTTCAGGACTCTTCTCTTATTTCCCAGCCATGTCTGTGGGGTGGGTTACACAGTAGGCAGTTGGTAAGGAGACTGTGCTTGACTCGCTGGGTCTCCAACAAATTTACTTACTCTCTATGTTGCCTTCCTGTTCTGATCTCTCTCCCCTCTGGTGCCTCATCTTATAACTTATCTGATGGGGAGCAATCAGAGCAGAGACATAGGGGAGGTAAAGCTGAGACCCACATTTTGGGCAGCAAATCAAAGCACTTCAACTAATTAAACTCAAGTGTGAGGGGAAAGGGAGGGTGCATATGGAGAGACCTGGGTCCCATTTCTGGTTCTTCCATTAGTCAACTGTGTGACCCCTCCCTGTACCTCAATTCCCAGGCTAACTTTATAAGAGAAGTGAGCTAGATTGAATTTAATTTATTGAATTGAAATTGATTAAACAGGCATAATTAAACAGCCCATAGGGAGGGTCCTCATCTCAAGGAGCTCATGTTCCAGATGAGATAATAATGCCATCATGAGCTGGAAGGGACCTCCAGGGCCATCTAGTTTAACCCCAAGTTTGTCAGGCCTAGAGTCTGGAAGACTTGAGTTCAAATCTGGCCTCAGATACTTCCTAGGCATGTGTCCCTAGGTAAGTCACTTAACCACTGCCTGCCTCAGTTTCCTCAATTATAAAATGGGAAAAATATGATCACCTCCCTTCCAGGGTGGTTGTGAAGATCAAATGAAATATTATTTATAAAGCACCCTGAACATTGCCTGGCATATAGTAGGTGCTTAATAAATGTTTATTCCTTCCCCCTATATGAGAGGCTGGACTTAAAACCTATTTTGAGGCCTCTTCTCTATCCACTATGCCACACTGTCTCTGTGACTAGGGACAAATTGTTTAATCTCTCTAATTCTTAATTTCCTTAACTGTAAAATAAGGATAATAGTTCTTGTACTGCCTGCTTCCCAGATGTGCTCCCAAGAAAGCACTTTGTAGACCTGAAAACACTCCAGAAATAGGAGTTGTTAGTTATAGACAAGGGAGCATAGAGTGCTAGGCCTACAGTCAGAAGACTCACCTTCCTGGGTTCAAATCTGGCCTCAGACACTTACTAGCTGTGTGACCCTGGACAAGCCACTGAAACCTGCTTGCCTCAGTTTCTTCATCTGTAAGAAGAGTTGAAGAAGGAAATGGCCAACCATTCCAGTATCTTTGTCAAGCAAACCACAAATGGGGTCACAAAGAGTCAGACATGACTGAAAAAATGACTGAAGAATAGTTATAGATGATTGTTACCTGTAAAATGGGACCTGTGATACTTAGACTGTCTCACAGAGTTGTCATGGGGAAAATGCTGTGGTACAGAGCATGATTGTTTGTTAAAATTACTATCGTTACAGAACATGACCAGGTACTCTGTGCCATTGACTGTAAATGGTAGGGAAGATAAAGCAGAGATGAGACCCATGGGGGGCTGGCGTAGCAAGAAAAGGCTTCACATGGATAAGGTGGGCCAAGACAGGGGTGCTTTGGATAAGCAGAAGTGTCAGCTTAATTGTGGGGCTGTAGCACCGTGTTCAGCACAATACTTTACACACAAATGGTGCTTAATAAATGATGTCTGGCTGACTTGGAGGAAAAACGGAGAGGCAGAAATGAGCAGGGTATGTCTGGGAAGAGACTAGTCTGGCTAGAGCACATGTTTTTTGAGATGGAAAGAGGAGAGATTTGGAGAGATTGGTAGGATGTGTGTGTGTGTGTGTGTGTGTGTGTGTTGTGTTAAGGACTCTTAAGGGGGTCCCCTGAACTTATCCTTTGGATTGTCTGTTGACAATTGGGGGAAGGGGATAGATTATAATAGACCTTAAATGTCCGACAGCACTTGGATTTGACATGACAGGTGGTGGGGAGCTATTGAAGAATCTTGACCAGGAGAGTAACCTGAGGAAAACACAGTTTGAGGACAGTCTGCCTCTCTAGGTAGGGGGAAGTTGGGTGATAAAGAGAGAAAATAAGAAATGGAAAAGGAAAATGCTGCCATCTAAACAAATGCTCCAAGAAAGATATTATAATGTATTGCACTAGATTTAGGGTCAAAGGACCTTGTTACCTTCGTGATTTGGGGCAAATCCCTTAACCTCTCTGGGCATCCATTTCCTCATCAGTCAGATAACCACATGACTTATAAGGTCCTTGCCACCTTAAAATCCTAAAATCCTGCGTTTCTTCCTTGTTTTTTTTTCTCCGCGTGTGTGTGTGTGTGTGTGTGTGTATGTGTGCACTTATGCTCATGAAAGGAATACACACTCTCTCTCCCTGCCAGATGGAGGCCAACAGGAAATTACATTCTTGATGAGGCTAGTGTCTCCAGGCAGCCAGAGACTGTGTGTTACTGCCCAAGGTCCTTATCAGCATGACCCACTCTATCAGTGGTTGGAGTAATGAAAGTCGAAGAGAAATCTGCCTGGAGCCCAGCCTTATTGATGCTGTTGATTGTGGGAGCCTGGGGAGGTGGGGTAGTGGCGGGTGGACCCCTGTGAAAGCTTCTCACCCTCTGGGTGCTGAGTCAACGGAAAAGGGAGTTGTCTGCTCAGCCTCCAGGCCCAACTACTGACTCACAGAATCTGAGAGGGAGAGGAATTTTAGAAGTAATCGAATCCAATCTTACCTCCTGCCGCAGGAAGAACTTTGACAGCATCCCTAAAAAATGGTCAGCCAGTCTCTGTCTGAATACCTCCAGTGAGAAAGAGCTCATTGCCTCCCAATAATATCTCCTGCTTTATGGTACGGTACAAAGAACACTATGCTAACCATGCTAACTGTTGGGATGCAAAAACAAGCGAGATAGTTCCTGCCCTCAAGAAGTTTACGTTCTAGGAGGGGAAGATGACACATCAAAGGTGAAAAGCAGGGTGGAGGTGGGAGAGTATGAACTCAGCAGCATGGCTTGAAGATGGATGGGAAGTGGTCAGTGGGACCAGTGACCCAGATAGATAATATGAAAGCTTATCCACAAGAGCTTAGAGCCCAAAGGTGGGAGTCTGAGCTCTGGTGGAAGGAGGAGGGGGCCAGAGTGCAGGTAGCATGACTTGGAGATGTCTGGGAAGTGTGTAGGGATGATCCCCTCTGCCTGCCCTCTCCCAAGTCTCCTTCCCTCCAGGCTAGACATTCCATTTTTCTCAAACATTCTTTGCTTGAGAGTTTCTAGCCAATCCTCCACATGGGCTCCAGCTTGAAAACGACTCTCTTACAATATGGTACTCACCATTTGAGACCCAGACTGGTCAATATAGAATATGAGTTCTCACTTGTCTTCAACTACTCTGATCTATGTGGAGACATTTCCAGCTTTGGTTTAGGGTTAGATGATCAAAGACATAGAGTTAGGAGGGACCTTGGAGCTCACCTTGTCCAGTTCTTTCATTTTACCAATGAGGAAAGTAAGACCCAGAGTGGGGAAGGGACCTTCCAAGGGATCCCACAGCTTCCACCTGGCAACATTTATTTGTGTTTGTGCCTAGTCTTGCTAACTCTCAGTTACGTTATACTACAACGTGCCTTTCGGTTGCAAAAATGGAAAGGGAAATGATATTTGGGCTGGATAAGACCCAATTGCTAAAATCTGGTATTCACTTACTTGATGGATGTTCTGCATAGGCTTGTATATGGGTGAGAAGGCAAAAGGCAGCAGAGGGGCAGCCTTCTGATTCATATTTAGCACAGGTCTGATGTCTGAGCCCCACAGCCCTACAGGGGCACATCCACCATTCTGTGCCTAACATATGACAATGTATTCAATTAAGATAGGGGCAAGGGATACATAGTCCTGCTGTAGAAGAACAAATCCCTGAGGGGATAGGTAACATTAGACTAACGGTCATCTCAATGACCCTCTTGGTGGCAGGCTCCCCGATTTCTAATTTTCAAGCTTCTCAGGCTGAAAGTCCTACTTCAGAACTTGGTGGCTTTCTCATATGAACCCATCACCATGTCCATTCCTTATAACCAGTGGATAGAATGCCATTGTGACATGGGGGGAATATCGCTGGATCAGGAGGTAAGAGACCTGAGTTTACCTTGGACTTACCACTTCTTCATTCTATTTCCTTGGGTAGCTTACCTTCCCACCTCATCTTAGTTTCCTCCTTTGAAAATAAAGGAGGTTGCACTCAATGGCATCCAATCATCAAATTCTTTTCTTTGACTAAAAAGTGCTATTGAGGATTCTGTCCTGCTTATCCTAAGCTCGTGCTTTTTGGCCAATGTTCCCTTGCGACTATTTCAGTTTTAATCAGACAATCACACTCTCCGAAAGTCAAGTGTTGGAGAGCAGAATCTAGTCTTTCAATCAAGCAATTTAACACTCATTTAATGATATGCACAATCATAAATATGCATCAGGGTAACTGGGAATAAATGAACAGCAGTTCACACAAATTACTATAATTAATATCACCATTAGATAGCCCCAAACAACAAAAAAAAAAGTTTATTTTCCAGTTTTCTCTGCTTGCATGGTGAGTTTTCCACTGGCATTTATAAATAAAGGACTCAAGGACTGCAGGCTTTGGGCTTCCATTGCTTCATTTAATCCTCATAAGAACCAGCTGAGGTAGGTGCTAGTCTAGTATTTTCCTAGGACTTGAGTCAGATTCACTGTCCTGTATTTTGCATATCTCATTCTCTTCTCTTATTTTAAAATCTGAACAACATATGCCCTTTTCTGGTCTCACAGGACTTTTTTTTTATTCTCCATAATCTTTCAAATATCACTAAAATTTCAGTAATCACATTGGTCAATTCTTTCAGTACCTGAAAATGACTTAAATTCATCAAGAACAGCTAAGTTGCTTTCCTACCATTTCCTTACTTATCTCAAGTGTCATTGGTTAAAAACAATTCTTCATGGCAGAGAAGACAGATATCAAGTAAGAGTTAAGTTGGTCTGCCTTCTCTCTATCAATAGTTATCATTATCCCAATTACTTTGGCCTATGGGACCATCTTTACAAATCTCCTACTTCTCCCATTATGACTCCCCCTAAACGCTCTTTATGTCCTGCTTAGCTTTTTCTCATTTGTAGCACTCCTGGGACTATTCTGATAGAACCATGTCTCACTTTTGTAATTTTCCCCTGTGACTTTCCCTTACTTATTTCTATATATGTATATTATTTTTTATTCTTTAAATTTTAATATTTTCCCCAATTACATGTAAAACAATGACTAACATTTGTGTGTGTGTTTATATAAATTTTGAGTTCCAATTTCTCTCCTACTCTCTCTCCCTCCTCCTCTTATCGAGATAGTAAGCAATTTTATAAAGATTATACATGTCCATGTATACTCTTAAAATCAAAGTTAACTTGGTTAATTTTCAGTGGGTTGCTTCAGTCAACTCCCATTTTTCCTCCTCACTAGAATTGTTTCCCTTTGAGTTTTCAGAAATTTATTCTTGAAAGTTTCTCATCCCTCCCAGGCAGATTATCTTTGCCAAATTTTGGCTCATTGGGTCCTCTCTCTCTTTCCTCCAAATCTTTTGAGATATACTCCCCTAAAATTCAGGGTAAACATAAAACTATACCTGGCTTTCCTCTTCTCTATCACAAACTCTAGGAGGCTAGGGTTTGGAGGGAGTGTGTCAGTGTGTTGTCAGAGTTAAAGAAATCTCAAGCATATGGCCAGAGATGGGGGCAGAGTCAAAGTCAGTGTGTAGCTGAGAACAAAGTCTAATTGGCCAACATAGCACAGGGCTCTGACTACTGATGCTAAAGCCCTCAAAGGTTCTCAATGGTGTGTTTGTGTGTGTGTGTGTGTGTGTGTGTGTGTGTGTGTCCTGGACCCTGTCAGCATTCTTCGGAAGCCTACAAATACCTTTTCAGAGTCATATTCTTAAATGTACCAAATAAAATACATAGGACTACAAAGGAAACCAAATATATAAAAATTCAGTTGTCTATATCTACCTCTCTCTCTCATCTCTTTATCTCTATCTCTCTATTTCTCTCTCTACCTATCTCTGTCTGTCTGTCTGTCTATCTATCTATCTCTGTCTGTCTGTCTGTCTGTCTATCTATCATCTCTCTATTTTTATCTACATAAAAGTAGATATGTATTTTAACTGTGCACAGACCCCAGATTCGGAACCCCTGGTCTAGGAAAAGATGATACCATAAGAAGGAGTGTATAAGGATTATAGATTCAGTCCAACCCATTCATTTGACAGATGAAGAAATGAAGGCCCAGAGAGGTTAAGCTAACTTGCCTAAGGTCACATGATGAGAATAGGGCAGAGCCAGAGTCACCTGGTGTGCACAGGTCTAGAGTTGGAAGGGACCTCAGAGACCATATGGCCCAACTCTATCATTTATAGAAGAGGAAGCCTAGACTCAGGGAGGTTAAGTCACAGGCCCAAGGTTACCTGGGTGATAAGCAATGAAGGTGGAATTTGAACCCAAGTCCTCTGACCACCAAACCCAGACAACTCTTCCCACCATGTCATCATTCCTTTGGCAAAGTCAGTGGTAACTTAGATCCATACTTGGGTCTAAGTGGAGAATTCTAGTTACACTAAGAAAGGGAACAAGTATTATTGTCTGTCTTTAACAGAGAGACTCACAACACTTTAGCTTACTTTTTAGAGATGAGGAAGTTGGAGCGCTGTAAGGGTTATGGGATTTAAAGATCTTCCATGCCCCGTTGGACTTGCTGATGTAGCAGGAAGGGGAGGAGCAAAAGGAAGAGGAAGCCAAACTAGAGTTCCTGCGGTGGCTGGTGGTGGTGGTGACGGCGGCGGCAGCAGCAGAGGCAGTGGCAGCATGAAGCCCTTTTTGAGTTAGCCAGAATTTCTACTAAGGACTCCTGCTGAGGACTGCCAGGGGCCGGAGCTGCTGGGAGTGCGCTTCCCGGACGCTGGGTGGTTGCTGTGAGTGGGGAGAGGAGGACCTTTGCCTGAGGTAGCCTGTTCTGTTTTAAAGGCTTGAAAATGTGGGTGCTTTCTACTTTATCTACCTGTGCCAATGTCATAACTACTCTGATGGCTTTCACTTTCTGGTTTTGGGACTCAGACTTTTGGTATCTTAATAAATTTTCTAGTTTATTCCCCCATATGGCAAGCATGATGTATTTGTGATGGATAATTATATCAGCATATCTGTAATCTCCATAGGCATTGTGAATATGGCATTGCTGATACAAGCGCATATGGGGCATATGACTTGCCCAAGGTCACACCAGTATGGGCTATAGGTTAAACTCAAACCCAAGGTCTTTTGAAACTGACTCCTTTGTTCTTGCTGCTCATTCACACTGCTTCTGAATCCGGGGCACCTGGGAATGGACATTTAAAGCCCAGCTTCGGCTCAGCCACAAAAAGCACTCCCTCAGCTCTGAGAACGCCTTACATTCACATTACATTTTTACCGATCCCCACCACACACCATTAAGTGTAATGCTTTCAATTATGGTTCCCAAATATGCATTTAATTTCCATTCAACAAGATGGTTCCAAGTTAATAAAATTAAAAACAGCAAGTTCATCAACTGTGTAATAGTTAAAGTCTCCAGTCCTGAGCAGAGGCAATGCTGGAATTAACAGCTGTCTTATCACATGCAAATTAAATTCAGCCCCGGAAACTTCATCTCTTTCCTGGGCCCACCTGGGAAGATCAGGGCTGAGCTTGCTGGCCCTAGTTTTATGAAGATATGCATGGAAGGATATCATGTGGGGCCAAGGTAGAGGGAGGACAGTCTACTCTGAGATCTCAAGGAAGAGCTTGGGAGCAGGGGGAAGATAAGAAAATCCACTCAGTCTGAGAGTTCAGACCCTGAGAAGAGTCATAGAATCAGAGATCAAGGCCTAGAAGGGTCCTTAGTACTCTCTCATTTCAGAGATGAAGAAGCAGACCAGAGAGAGGTTAATTGATTTGCTTTGGGTCACATAGGTAGTAAGTCAGTCAATAAACACTGATTAAATAATTTTTGTGTGCCAGTCACTGTTCTAAGCACTGGATAATATTGAAAGATTTGAACTCAGGGCTCCCTGACTCCAAAACCAGTGCCCTGTCCACGACACTTCACAGGTCAAGATTTCTGGCAAAACAGAACATTAAGAGAGTGATAAGCATGATAACAACCTATACCTAGAAGGTTGGAGCTGGACATAGAGGAGCCTAACTGGGTTGGAATGCAGGCTCTGCCAATTGCTCATATGACCTTGGGCAAATCATTGCACTTGTCTGGGGCTAGGTTTTGTGGTCTATAAAGAGGAAGGGAAAGGGAATAAGCATTTATATAGCTCCTACTATGGACCAGGAACTGTGCTAAGCATCTTCATAAATATTTTCTCATTTGAGATTTACAACAATGCTACAAGGTGGGTGTCCTTTTCTTCAAATTACAGTTGAGGAAATTGAGACAAACAGAATTAAGTGACTTGCCCAGGGTCACACAGCTAGTAAGTGTCTGAGGCTGGATTTGAACTCAGGAAGATGAGTCTTCCTGACTCCAGGCCTGGCACTCTACGCACCACAGTGGGATATGAACTCGGGTCTTCTGAAGCTAAAGCTCATTCATGCTCATTTCACTGTCCTGAAGCAGGCCCAGAAATGCATTAGACCTAAAGTCAGGAAGACCTGAGTTAAAAATATAAGAAGAATGGAAAGGTAATAAGGGGCAGGCTGTGAAGGGCTTTCAATGTCAAATAAAAGACTTTCTATTTGAGGCAGTAGGTAATAGTCACTGGATTGAGGAAAAGACATGATTCGGTCAGACCTATACTTTAGAAAAATAACTTTGACAATCGAGTGAAGAATGAGCTGAAGTAGGGAGAGGTACTAAGACCAATTAGAAAGCTATTAAAGTGATGAGAGTAGGAGGTGATTAAAACCTGTACAAAGATGGCGGCTGTTTGACTAGAGAGAAGGGGACATAAAGGTGAGGCAAGACATGACAATAGACCTGATTCATGGGGTGAGAGAGGGGCGGAGGATAACACCGAGCTGGTAAATCTGGCAAAATGGAAAGATGTTCTCAACAGGAAAAAGAGTTAGGAAGGAACTTTCGAGAAGAAAGATAATGAGTCCTGCTATAGGCATATTGAGTTTGAGATGCCTACAGAATGCCAATTCAATGTGTCACAGAGGCAATTGGTGATGGGAGACTGGAGCTCAGGAGAGAACTTTGGGATGGATTTATAAATCTAAGAATCATCTGACTAGACATGATCATTGAATCCAAGAGGGCTTATGAGACTTCCCAATTATAGCAAGCACAGAGGGAAAAAACTAGAGGAGTCAGGAGAGAAGCCTGAGGGGGATATCAGTGTTCATGACCTGGATGAAAAGCCAGCAAAGGAATGGGCAAACACACAAAACAATGTAATAAAATTTGGAGAGGATAAAAGTGTCCAGGAGCAGAGGGTGATCTTCAGAGTCCAAGGCGGAAGACATGTCAAGAAGGATGAAGATTTTTTAAAAAGTCATTCTCATTGGCAATGAAGAGAGCATTGAGCACTTTAGAGAGAGTGGTTTCAGTCGAATGATGTTGGAAGCCAGAGTCTAGAGGGTTCAGAAGCGAGAGACAAGATGGAAAGAGGAGGCATGCAGTGCTTTGAAGGGCCTTTGAAGTTTCTTCTGGCTCTGGGTCTATGATCAGGAGATCTCCAATACTTCTTCAAGCTCTAATCTTATGAACCTCTGAGTTGGGTTAAATTATTATTTATTGTTGTGGAGTTGTATACAACTCTTCATGATCCCATTTGGGATTTTCTTGCAAGGATCCTGGAGTGGTTTGTCATTTCCTTCTTCAGCCCATTTTATAGATGAAGAAACTAAGGCAAATAGGGTTAAGTGACTTGCCCAGGGTCACACAGCTTGTGGCTAAGGTCAGATTTGAACTCAGGTCTCCCTGACTCCAAGCACAGTGTTATATCTTCTGAGTCACCTAGCTGGCCCTGGGTTAAACCATACCATCCCACAAATCATCTCTTCACCTTACTCTTGGCTCCTCAGATTCAGAGGGACATTCATGCTTAATATATCTTCCTTCTAACCTCCCCGAGTTAGATGCTAACTTTACACTGGGTATCAGAAGTTTTCACTGTAAGGTGAAGAACAGTGAGCCAAACTCCAGAACCATAGTCAGCGAGCCTGGATTCCAATCTCAGGCCTACTGCTTCCTATAGCATGGATGTGACCTTGGACAAATGACTTCATCTCTTCATCCAATGACCTACAGCATCTTTTCCAACACTGAGATCTTATGATTCTCTATCCCAATGTCACAGTTACCTAATCATAAATCCAGGAAAACTTAGAGGTCTTTGAGTACAATCACTCCATCTTACAAAGGAGGAAACTGAGGAACAGAGAAGTTAAATATCTTAACTGCTAGTAAGTATCTGAGTGGGCCTCTAGGTGGTGCCATAGTGCACAGAGCACTGGACTTGGAATCAGGAAGATGAGTCTTCCTGAGTTCAAATCTGGCCTCAGACATTTACTGGCTGTGTGACTCTGGGCAAGTCACTTATCCCTGTTTGTCTCAATTTCCTCATCTGTAAAATGGGCTGGAAAAGGAAATGACAAACCACTCCAGTATCTCTGCCAAGAAAACCCCAAATGGAGTCATGGAAAATCAGACATTACTGAAACTACTCAACAACAACCCATTCTTCTTGGTTCCAAGTCCAGTGCCCTATCCATTAAACCATACTGCAAACACAGGTTAGGTCTTAGTATTGCATGGGGTCAGAGCCATAACTAGCAATTCTAGTGCCCAGGACAAGTTAATGGAGGGAAGCAAGGAAGACCCAAAAGGAAGAGAAATCAGAAGACACACCATTTGCTGTTGGGGAGGCTGCCACCTATAGAAAGAGCAGGGAAAAGTTCAGCTAGGATTAGCTTGCCAGGTAGAGAAATCCACCAGTAGCTTCCCATCTTAACTAATAATTCTTGCTAACCAGGTGCTAAACTCAAATGTTTTAACCTGATAAATGAGCACAAGAGTTCTTAGTGCCCCCTAAATGTAAGTGTCCTGGGGCCAAAGCCTCATTTACCCTACCCTGATTATTGCTTTGCCGGATACACTAATACTAGGGCCCCAATATATACTGATTACCCCCCAAATCCTGCCTCTCAGATTAGAGCCTGGCATCCCAGTATACAGGGAAAACAACCTTCTCCGCCCACCCAGATCAAATGGGCTCTTAACTCATTGTACTGGTGGGCTCCAGCAACCACAGTGATTGTAGTTTAAAGCTTGAATAGCTAAGGTACCTGCTGAGTTCCTCCTCACCTTTCCTGAATTACGCAGTAGAACCGTACAATTAGGAATCGATCTATTACAAGGCAGGTTTGCAAGGGTCCAACCTTCTTTCCATTTTGACAAAGCTCAATTGCATCATCAAGCCCATTTTAGGAATCAAGATAATAAAAGCAAATTAGCAACTATTTCAAAAGGGGGGGAAACCCACCTCCCCAGCCCCCACCAAGCCAACCTTTTTCATGGTTACCAGGTGTACAAAGCAATTTTCCACACAGCAATTTCCACTGTCGCTGCCCACCCTACCCCCAACACCACCCCAATACATACATATGCACACACTTTGGAAAATGTCTGCATCCGCCAGAGGCATTGGCATCGGCAAGGAAATGAATTTCCCTCCGAAGCATATTCTTACAGGATGAATTGACTGAAGGCAAGAACTCATAATTGCCCATTACTGAAAAAAAATTTGCAGATAAAAATATCTCCCAGTTTTCATCCACGTTTCCAGCTGAAAATTGCTGGGAAAGATGTTTTTGAAAAGCCTTCATCGCTAAGCATATAATTACCAGGTCCCTGAACAAAAAAAGAGAAAGAATGAACGAACATTCTACTCTGTAGGGGAGAAGGACCATGGTGCTAACCCCCATGGCATATCTATAAATAATATTACCCTAAATGTGCTCTTATCCCCAGGTCAAATGCAAAGTCTAAATGAAACCATTGGAACCCTACAATGTTAGCGCTGGAAGGGATCAGAGAGTATGGAATGCCAGGGCAGGAAGGACTCTTAGGGCATAGAATGTCAATGTTGAGAAGGACTATTAGGGCATGGAATGTCAGAGCTAGGAGGGGCCTTTAGAGGATGGAATGTCAGGACTTGAAAAGATTTTAAAGCATGGAAAATTAATGTTGAGAGGGGCCTCAGAGCATTTGACACCAGAGCCAGTAGGGATCTGAGATCCCAGACTGTCAGAAATGGAAGATCTGCTATCAGAGCTGACAGAAGGATCTTAGGACATAGAGTACTGGAGAGCACGGCATACCAGACCCAGATGAGATTTTACTTAGAACATGGAATGAGGGAACCAGACAGTCATCTTCAGATCTTTCAATATGCTGAAAAAAAGCCTTTGCCAATAGGAAGCTGGAGCTGGGATGGCTTCTAGAGTACAGAATTACACAATTTCAGGGTTGGACAAGACCCTCAATGGCCATGTCATCCAACCCATCCTGGGAAAGGAATAAGTGTAAAAAGTGTAAAAAAAGTGTAAAACACCCTACCAAAAGGCAATCCTGCTTCTCTTAACAGACTGCCAGTAAGAGAGAGCCTGCTACCTCCTGAAATAGCCCATTCTCCTGAGGGGCAGCTCTAATTACTTTTTTTAATGTTTATCAGACAAGTCTACATTTGCCCCTTTACAGTTTCCACTGTTCTTGGTTCTACCCTCTGAGTCCAGTCCAGTATCTCTTCCTCATGAAATCACAGAATTAGTGATGGAAGGAACCCTGGACATTATCTAGAGTAACTTTTGCCTCAAATGGCCATTTGTAGAAGACTCTGCTCTTTGGGGGAGATGGATTACTCAGAGCTCTGAGCCTTCATGAGGAGTGGAGTTAGGAAGAGCTTGAGAGAAGAAAGTTGGTCTTTTGGTTTCCAGCTTCAAGAGGGAAGACAGTCTTCTTTACGTCCCTGAAGGGAAAGAAAGATTCTGGGAAGAAGGTGACATGATCAGGAACTCTCTTGGTGCTTCCTTTCAAATATTTGAACTTGGCTTACATGTCACTCTCCCATACCTTCTCTTCTCCAGGCTAACCATTTCTAGTTCCTTTAAAGTATGGCTCTTGATGGGATAGGTAGCTGATAAATTAATCAAGGAGGTAGTAAATTAATCAGATAGAGAATAGGAATAAGTCCCACAAGCTGGTGCTAAAAAAAATGAGTATATTAGCTCTCTCCTTCCCACCTCCAAGACAAATTGGGTGGGAGACTTTTCCCTTCTACCCTCACTCTCAGGTTACCCTTTAGCAGCATATTCCCCCCTTATTAACTATCTGAAATGTTCATTTGGAGAAATTTACATTTTTATACGGAACTGTTGAAACTTTCAAAGCCTTCAGAACCCCAAGCCTAATGGTAGGATTCCAGGCACCAAGACTCGTCCCTGAGGCTTCTCCGAAGCAATTCAAAGCTGTTCTTCACTAACTCTCCCTTCTCTGTTGTGTGGCCATGCTTTCTGCCTTGGCTTCCAGTACCAGCACAGACGGCACAAACAAGGCCACTGGGCTGTATGAAGGACTACTTCTGAACCGAGGCTCCCTCCCTACTCCCATTGCCATAGTGCTCCAACTTTGACCTCCTTAAACTATAACCAACAGGTGGTTCTCCCTCTTGTGGATCTGGAACTTGTTCTTAGCCATAGTCACAGGCCAGGGGGTGGGCTGGGGGTGGACACAGCGCCAACCTGGTGGGGTAGTGACAGACTTCCTGCCCATGGCTGCTGTTCCACAGTGCTGTGACTGCTTCTGGCTCTCTCACTTCCCAGAGCCTACCTAAATCTTCCCTGTTCCCTCCCCACTTCCCTGTTGCCTGTTGCCTCTGTACCTCTCTATTTCCTGGGGTGAGAGGGGCTGGGGAATCAGAGACAATTTTCCAGCATGGGATGGAGACTCAGAGAGTTTGATTGCGCGGAAGGTCTAGGGATAAGCGATAGGTCACAGACCAATGGTCCTGCCTAGGGCATGGCTACATCCTTCTGGAGTAAGTGCAGCCCCAGACAACCTGCTCTCTGTATTGTCACCATCACCTCTGCTTCCACCCCATCTCTCACCTGAATTCTCCACCCAGCTGTTATTCTGATTCTCTCTGGACTTTGCCACCATAAATCAGCTGTCTTTTCACCCTGGAACCTCTCTCTACACCTGGAGCCTTCTTGTCCTGCAGTATCTCTTCACCATGTGCCCCCCCCCCCCAATCCCACTGTAAGTTTCTTCCAGAGCCTCCATTGCAGGGATGGGCCCAGGCCTGGACAAGTTTCATTCCTCTCCCAGCTGTCTTTTTGACTCTCTGCACTTCAATACTATGCCCTAGAACAGGTACCTTCTTTTCTCCTTACTCACTACCCTCCCCTTCAACTCCCTTCCCCCATTAGAATGTAGGCTCCTTGAGGCCAGGGACTGTCTTTCTTGTCTGTATGTGTAGCTATTGGTTTAGTGTTCAGCATGTAGAGAACACTTGATAAATGCTTAATGAGTGCCTTCCACTTTGCCTCTCACCTCTTCTAAGAATTCTTACTCCCTGTTCCTTGTTCTTTTGACCTTGGGCTTCCAAAAAAGGGTATTAAGGGAGGGGGGCAGGAAGAAGCTAGGGATGCGGAGAGATGTCCCCTGGAATTCCCAGGGAAAGAAAATCCAAAAAAATGCCCAGTTCACCCTCAAAGAGTTGGCACTGCTTAGGTTTCCTTTATAATCCAATGTATTTTATTTTATGTATTAAGAAACCTTATTCTGAGAAGTGGTCCACAGGCTTAAGCAGACTGCCATGGGGACTATGACACAGACATAAAAAGGTTAAGAATCTCTTCTCTAAGGCTTCTTCAGTTCTAAAATCTGATGTTGTGAGGTCCTGTCCAGCTCTGACTTTCTATGGTTGCCCTGCCAGTCCTAATTTCAGAAGCTTTTTTAACTGCTTACTTGTATATGTCCTTCTGGGAGAGAGCGCTGAAGCAGAGAGATGTAGATCAGCCCTATTAGGGCACTCGGTCAAGATTCCCTGGCATGGAAAAGTACTCCCTAGTGTTTTCTCAGAATGATGGGTCAAGACCTGCCTGGATGCCTGTCTCTAGTCAGCTGACCCTGCTTGTCCCACAGTGACCTCAGTCCCACTCACCCCATGACCCTGCTTCTGGTTCACAGGCTCTTTTTGGTCTGGATAGAGGTCTAACATCCCCTCCAAATCTGGATGATATGAAATCTGAGCAGAATCTATAATTAATGCTATTTTTCATTATATGAAAAATATCATATATAACACTACTATCATAATATAACATGATATAATAATATATATTTTTCTCTCTCAAAAACAAGAGGCAACATGGGGTCATGGAAGTCAGAAAGACTTGGGTTCAAGTCTGGTCCCTGACACATAATGGCCGAATGATCCTGGACAAATCCCTTACCTCTCAGTGCTCTGGACAACTCTAAGACCAAAAGGCAAAGAGAGGGTGCCCTCCTAAATGGGTGGAGGTAATTTATTTATCTGGGAATTCTTCAGACTCATGAAATCACCTTATCCCTTCAAAGATGGACTAAAAAACAGCATGTTACAGTGCCAAAAGGGTTGGATTTGGAGTTAGAGGATCTAGGTTCAAGTCTCACCTTTGCTTCTTTGTGCCAGTATGATCTTGGAAAAGTCATTTCTTTCCTCATCTAAAAAATGAGAGTATTGGACTATATGACTTCAATGGTCTCTCACAAATCTGGGATCCCACTGACTCTATTTGGCCAATATGGTATTGTCTTCTATGTCATATTCTTTGTCTTCTTGACTTCGGAAGACGAAGTCTCATAATCAAGTCCTCTTTGTTTTCCATCATTTCCTCCATGAAGCCTTCCATGATCTGAACAAATGAAAGCAGTCATTCCAGCCTCAAATTTTTGTATGGTAGGGTTTTTTTTTTTTGATTGCTCCTTTGCCCTCATCATACTCTACCTTGAATTATACTTATACATTGACATGTCCTATTCTATTCCTCTTCCTGCTTCCCCAGCATATTTTAACCCCTGGAGGACAGGAACTATGTTAATTATCAACTTTGTATACCTAGCAGCCAATATAATGCCTCACATATAGGATAGGTGCTTAATCATTGTTTGTCAAATTGAATGTCATTGGTACTATTGATCCTTCTACCAGATGCGCAGATACTGTGTCTGGGTTCCTTACTGCTATCACTTAATATCTCTATGCCCAGGCTTCTGAACTCTACTCAATGTCTCCCCTGGGCCTTTGCTTGTTTCCCACATCTAAACTGGTCCTGGTCTTCTGAATGATAACTTATTCTGCCTGCAGAGAATTCATGTATCTCCTGACTCTGCCATGTTCATGCTGCTACCTTTCCTGAGGATTCCCTGGACCTTCCTGGAATACTATGCCTGAGTGAAAATCAAAAGACTCCTCCATCCCCACATCAAAATGCGTACTTTCAGTGTATGCTGTGTGAGAGACTCACAATGCCATACAAATGTCTTGGCAGTCAGAAACCACTTAAATGCCTCCCACAGAGGGTGGATCTAATAATGGGTGCCCTTTCCTTTGGTCAAGATGCCCTGCTTTGAATAACTAATGTTATAAGACTGCAACAGAACATCTTTGTACCATAAGAAATGATGAAAGAGATGGTTTTAGAAAAATCTGGGAAGATTTATCAACTGATACAGAGTGAAGTGCAAAGAATCAAGAGGACAACTTGTAAAATAACACTGAAAAAGACAAATAACTGTGAAAGACTTAAGAACTCTCACCAATGTAATAACCAAGAATAGTTCCAGAAAACTGATCATTAAGAATGCTACCCACCTCCTGATGGAGAAGTCATGGACTTTGGATACAGAATGGGATATATATGGTTATGCACACATATACATGGTCATGCAAATATTTTTATATGTTCAATGTGGGAATTTTTTTTGACTATGCATATTTCTTATTTCTACTCTGCCATCTTGACTCCGCCCCAATTATGCATATTTCTTGCAAAAGTTTTATTCTTGCTTCCTTCCCACCTTGCCCCCCATCCCATGGAAGAGTTAGATGTGAAAAGAAAATAAAAGTTTGTGAATTGAAAAATATAAAAACAAAGATAATTAACTGCCATATGGGTTTAAAAAAAGACCTTTTGCCTGCTTCTGTTGACCACCATTCCTCGTCCCAGGGCTGCCCAAATCCAGTATGATGTGCTCAGAACTGACAACCCCAGGGATTAAAAACCATTACTCAATGCTAGTTGAATGAATGAATGAATGAGACTGGCTTACTAGAACTGCTCTTTGCTAACTGACTATCCTAGACTCAGGATATTCTATAATTTAGCATAGAACTTGGCATACAGTAGGTACTTAATAAATGCTTATTGACTGACCGCCTAGACCTGTGGTACCATCCTATTGCTCTCTAATGTAGCTGACTTCCCTTGGTTTCACCCTTAGTTATTTTGCATAGATCCCACCTGGCATCTTGTAGTACCATGCTGCTTAGTGAAATACCTGGTCCAAGCCCCTGTCTGGGGGCTGCCCATACTCTGGTGTGACAGTCTCCAAACATGCTACGGGCAGGGTCTCTGCTTGTCCCCTGACTGCAAACATTTTTCAATTTGCAATCTGGGAACACAACTCTATGTCCTACTGATGAGAGAACAGCTCAATCTCAGCAAGGAGATAGCTCAGGGGACTATGGCAGGGTGGCAGCTGAAGAGGTAGCAGTTTTATTAAAGTCCACAGGGAACTTAACTTTAATGAATAGAGAAGAATAGCTCATAATTAGCATATTGATTTCCCCCACGTGATGGGTACCTTTAAAGGACTTGAAAATGGCCAGTTTTCTTAAGTATTTTAAGCTTTTCCCTTTGGATTTGTGTTTGCACTCTTAATTTGCACTCTGAAGGACTGGTTTGCCAAAGAAATCAAAACCATTTTCTCTCTAAGTCTGCTTCTCCTTCTGGTTTTCGGTTAATGGCTCCACTACTCACCTAGTCACTCAGGCTTGAAACCTCAGAGTCATTTGGGGCTTCCCTCTCCCTCCCCTTGTCTTCATCCCATCAGCAAAGACCTGTGGAGTTTTTCTTACACTTTATCTCCTGTATCTTCCTCCTTTTCTCCATTCTCATTGCTCCCCATCTGGTCCAAGCCCTCATCATTTCCCTCCCAGACTACTGCAATAGCTTTCTTTGCAGTCCCTGCTAGTCTCTGCCCACTCCAATCCATTCTGTGCAGACTGTTCAAGCACATCTTCCTAAAATGCCAATTTAACCCTATCATTCTAGCCTGGAGTCTTCAATAGGTTCGCATTTTTTGGAGACCAACTCCTTAGCTTGGCATTTCAGACCTTGCATGCTCTGGTCCCACCCTGTATTGCTGGTCTTCTGCTTCTCCCACATATGCTCCATCCATCAAACACACTGAACTCTATGCTGCTCCCTGAATGCATTCATGCTTTCTTGCCACCAAACCTTTGATCATACTTTGTTCTCTGCCTGCAATGCCTGTACTCCCTCTTTCCTCTAATCCTATCTGTTCATTGAATTTCATCAAGGCTCAGTTCAAATGAACGTTGAATGAGCTCTTGAAAGAACCCAAACTGAGCTTTCTAGGATCCTCCCAACAAGATATAATCTCCCCTTCCTCTGAACTCCCAAAGCACCTTGTCTTACCTTCCCTATGGCATTAACCACACTATTCTTTATTGTATTCAACTACATGCATATTTATTGAATTCTTACTATGTGTAAGGCATGATACTAAAAGTTGGAAGATAATGCTACATTTCATAGAGCTTTGTGATGGCAAGATACTCCTACAGACTTTTTATTTAAGCCTCATAGGTCTAGGAGGAAGGAAAGTAAGGTATGATTGCCCCCATTTTATAGATAAGGAAATAGGTTCAGAGGGATAAGTCAAAGTGAGTAGGTAGAGGGAATAGAAGAATTTCTGTCTTCGGACCCCAATCCTCTGTCTTACCCTTTTCAGAGGTATTCACACTTCAACTGGGGACATTGTCAACCTATCATAATGAATCTCCAAAGAGTGGAATTTCTGGGCCTGTGATGCATATTGTTGTTTGGCTTTTGTTTTCAAAAAGGACCAAAGAAATTATAATATCTTGACTTGTGAGTGAATTGGATTTAAGTGAGAGAGAGTTACACAAAGCCATCAGTCTCACTCTCTCTTCCAGAGTCATCAAAGTCCAGTGGCAAGACAAAAGTCAGGACAACTGGCGACGACCTGGGATGCAGTGGATGACCTTGGCATCTTTAATAGCTGACCAAGCTCTAAGCATGCCACAGCACCTGTTTTAGCCACCTTCATGACCATTGGAACAAATTGTTCTTATCCACCCATTCCTCTAGCACATAGTAGGAGTTTAATAAATGCTTATCTTCCTCAGTTTCTCTTCCCCATACAAGACCACTCCAATGTTATACTCCTTTGTATAACTGATCCTCCAAATCTTGAACTCATTTCCTCCCCACTTTGGCCTTGGAGAAGCCCTAGGCTGTACCAAAGCACAACTCAAGTATCAGCTCTTCACAAGGTCTTTCCTGATTTCCCCAGCTTTCTTCCCCTTTTAAAATTACTTTGTATTACTTACTTGTGTACATGCTATACTCTCCCCTCCCCCTTCCCCTTCCGACAGAATATAAACTCCTTGAGGCCAGGGACTATTTGACTGATGCGTCGTATCTCCAGTGTCTAGATTCAGTATGTTTGTTGAATTAAACTGAGTTACTGGTCCATAAGTCCCAAGGTTAATTTATGAGCCTACCTAGAGGAGTTCCTTCCATGCCCTCCCTACAGGTTCTCACTTTTAACACTGACTTGACACTTTTCCTCATTAGGAGAGAACATTTTAAAAAGACATTTTCCAGCATCAATCCATTCCTTAGTAGTAATTACACTTTCAGGTGTGTAAATTCTCTTCCATCAGGACCCTTTCAGATCTAATCTAATCTCAAGCAGACCCAGCAAAATCTCCCCCCAGGTGGTTCTTTCACCATTGTTTCTTCTGTTGCAATTATGATCCCATCCCAGATGCAATTAAAAGCAAAATAAATAGCCCTCCTTCCCACTCCAAGTGAGCAGAGAGATTTATTCATTGACAGCTTCCAGGAGAAAGAAGGAAAATGTAAGGATTTCAAGCAGAAACTCAGACTGCTATATGAATGACAACGAGGATCCTTTCCAACTTCTTAATTTTTGTGATCAATCACCCCTACCTTCATTTTACCACCTCTGTACCTTTGCTCACACTGTGCCTACTTCCTAGAATGTCCTTCCTCCCCCCTTTTCCTTCTCTACTGTACCCATACCATGTCTCATCCTACTTATTAAACAAGCCCCAGATCAGATGCCACACCTCTGCAGTTTTCCTTGATCTCCCCAGCTTTTCTTCATTAAAGCTCATAGGACTTTCTATACCCCTCACTGCACACATATCTGTTTTCTAGGAAACTAGGTGGCATAGTGGATAGAGTATTGAGACATCAGTAAAGATGACCTGAGTTCAAATCAGGTCTCAGACACTCATTAACTGTATTGACCCTGGACCTGGACAATTTTTGCCTCTGCCTGCCTCAGTTTCCTTAACTGTAAAATAAGGTTAATAACTGCCCAGGGTTGTTGTAAGAATCAAATGAGATAATTAATAAAGCATTTTGCAAACCTTAAAGTGCTATATAAATGCTGGCTACTAGCATTCTAATGTGTATGAGAAGCAGCTAGGGTACAGAGGCAAAAATATTCATCCTCAGGTCAGACAATTTGGCTTCAGCCACTTATGAGTCATGTGACCTTAGGGAAGTCATTTCATTCTTTGACATTCTGAATCTGTTTCCTTATCTGTAAAATGGGAGGGGGAAGGGTCATACTACCTACCTAAGCTTGCTACTTTATAGGGTTGTTTGAGGAAAGTACTCTTTAAAACTTAAAATGATATTGAATTATGAGCTATTATAAGTTACACCACACACACACACACACACACACACACTCACACATTCACATACACACTCCCAGTTGAGTGCAATTCAACGAGGACTGAGCTTGTTATACTGATCTCTGTATCTCCCACAAAGCCTATCATAGGGCTTTCATTAGGTAGGCAGATAGAATTTGTTAAAGAAATGACTGAAGTCTATCACCATGGATGGGCAAAGCTAGCTCACCCTGAGAACTATGACTAAGGATGCCTTGATGCTGCTGCCATCATGGCAGCTGATAAAAACTTGCAGGGTAAAAATGGGAGCAGCTTCAACACAGTGCATGCAATTAACTACAAAGTTATTATTGAGGTCAAACCAAGGGCTAGATCTCCAAATGCCACTGAGGATTATTTCAATCAATGGGAAAAGCCCAGGAGTGGGAGCCAGAGGTCCTGGGTCCAACTCCCAGTTGGATTATTTTATTACGGTTAATATTATTAGGTGGGAGGACCAGCTCATGGAAGGCCTTGAATGCCAAATAGAGAGATATGAATTTAAGTCTGTAGGACAGAGAATCATCACAGGAATAGTGACTGGATGAAAGCAATATTTTTGAAAGATGAATCCAGTGGTGAGTGACTCTGGCGATTTGAGAGTGTTTACAGAATCTTCCAGATCTTGATTCCCACACTCTTCCAAATAGACATGAACAGAATGATCATAATCCTCAAGCCACTGAATGATGGCCTAGGTGCTGACCTACCATCCAAAGAGGGTTATTATAGCCACAGGGGAACAGGACCCATACTGTTCTAATGACCAAAGGAGGCTTCCTTCTGGGTCAGAACTGAAGGGTCCCTCTCACCCTTCCCTTCCACCCACTCAGGTTCTAGGCCCTTCTCAGCCAGAGGCCAAGTGGGTCCTGAGTGCCATTTCTTCCCTTGCTATCAACAGGCCTGCCCCCCAGGCTCATGAAACCAGGCTGTTATCAGAGCAGCAGAAACCTGACTGACCATTTCACGGATGGGTTATTCTGACCACTTTAATGATTAAGTCCATCAATTCTGCTGACTGGCTGGATTGATCAGCTCATTCCTACAGTCATCTGAGCCATGAGCTGGGATGCTTCATCTTGTCATCCCCATGAATGAAGCTTTGAGGCAGCTTACCCAGTCCAAGTGCCTGAGTCTGTCCTCCACTCTCCAAGCCCCCACCTTTTCTTGTCTTGATAGGCAGCTTATATAGTGCATAGCATGTCAGGCTTGGAGTATGGTAGAACTGGCTTTCCATCCTGCCCCCAAATTTTCTAGTAGGATGGCCCTGGACAATTCAATTTGACAAGGATTTATTGCCAAGAACCATTCTAGTGCCCAGAATACAAAGACAAAAATAAGCATGCTCCCTCCCCTCCCACAACTTATCTACACTTATCCTTTCCAAGTCTCTGTTTCCTCATTTATAAAATGGGGATAATAATATCTCTAATACCTAACTCACAGGACTGTCACAAGGCTCAAGTGAGACAACATACATAAGGCACTTTGCAAATTTAAACTCCTCTGGGTCCTTTATTTTTTTTAAGCAATCGGGGTTAAGTAACTTGCTCAAGGTCACACGGCCAGGTGTTTCTGGGTGGGTGCTAAGTGTCTGAGCCCGGATTTGATCTCCAGGTCATCCCAACACTGGAGCCAGTGCTCTTACTCGCTGAGCCACCTGGCTGCCCCTCTCTGGGTCCTTTATGTTGTAACAATAGCTAAAGGCATCCTGGGGGATGAGTTCCTTGACAGCAGGGACTGGGCATGAACCGGACTTCACATCTTTTCCAGTTCGGAGGACCAAGACCAGGGCTCTGTACCCAGGATTCAGGTATGGAAGGGACCTTGGACAACATCCAGTATGCTTTGACCATTTCAAAGACAAGGAAAGTATGATGCAGAGAGGGCAGGTGCATGACCCAATGCCACAAGAGTAGTAAAGATCAGAGCCAAAATTCAAGCCCTGGGACTCTGAGTCCAAACCCAGTTTTTATTTCCACTACACTGTTTGTTGAATGAATGATAAATGAGTGAATAGAAGAATGGAAAAGGCCTTTGATATCTCTTTGGGGCTGGGACAAAGTGGAGACAAATGCCCCCAAACAAATGCCATCTCCTCCAGGAAAGCTTCCCTGATTTGCCTAACCCCAGGAAGCCATATCTTCTGCCCTATTCCTCCCTTCCCCCTCATATAGCACCTTGAACTTCTAAGATTGCCTTGTTGCACCTATGTTTGTTATATTTTATTTCTCTCCTAGACTTTAAGGTCCACGAAGGTATCTGGCTGTGTCTTATCTAAACCTTAAATCTTCCCTAGAGTGTTCTGCATATAATAGGGGCTTCATTGATGTTTGTTGAATTGAAAAGATGTTGACTGTCTGACATCACCAGGCTCCATCAAAATTGGAAGACAGGAATCTCCCCAGCATCCTTGTGTACAATGCCATATGAACGGAAGGAAGAGGGTCAACACCACTAGAGCCAGTCTGGAGTAGGCATGGCCAGATCAGGGATAACCAGAAGACCCTCATGAAATGCAGAGGGGGCCAAGTGATTAGAGGCAAGTCCAAAAAACAGGTAATAAGTAGTAGGCAGGTGGTTGGCATTAGTAACTCTATGAGACTGTGAGACAAGCATCCTAGCTAGGGAAAGTAGAGGGATGAGAGAATTGTATCAAGGAACTTGAAGCAGAATCCATTCAGTTTCTCAAAAAATGTTAAATGCCTACTGTATACAAAGTACTGTGCTAGCTCTTTTTGTGGTGTCAAAGAACTGGAAATTGAGGAGATGTCCATCAAATGGAAAATGGCTGAACTAATTGTGGCATATGATTGTGATTTCAGAAAAGCCTGGAAAGACTTACATGAACTGGTGCAAAGTCAAGTGAGCAGAACCAGGAGTACATTGTGCATGGTAACACTGTACAATGATCAACTGTGAATGACTTAGCTCTTCTCAACAATAAAATGATCCAAGACAATTCCCAAAAACTCAGGATGCAAATGTTATCCATCTCCAGAGAAAGGAGTAATAGAGTCTGAATACAGATCGAAGCATACTTTCTTAAACTTTATTTTTCTTGTTTTTTTTTAATCTGTATTTTCTCTCACAACATGACTAATATGGAAATATGTTTTGTATGACTGCACACATACAACCAATATCAAATTGCTTACCGTCTCAGGGAGGAGAGAAGGGAAACGAGGAGGGAGAAAATTTGGAACTCAATTTTGTGAAAAAAGTAATGTTAAAATTGTTTTTACATGCAATTGGGAGAAATAAATTAAATAACAAAGACCTGTGCTAGGCACTGGAAGAGATAGAAAGTTTAGAAAAGACATGGTCCTTTTCCTTGTGCAGCCTAGAACATAGAATGGAGATATGTCACATACGGGCAGCTAGGTGGTACAGTGGATAGAATGCTGGGCCTGGAGTCAGGAAGACCTGAATTCAAATCCGGCCTCAGATACTTACTAGCTGTATGACCCTGGGAAAGTCACTTAATCCTGTTTACCTCAGTTTTCTCATCTGTAAATTGATCTGGAGAAGGAAATGGCAAATCGCTCCAGTATTTTTGCTAGGGAAACCCCAAATGGGGTCACAAAGAATTGGACCCATCTGAAAACAACTGAACAAGAAATGTCACATATTGAGATGACTATAATGCAAAAGAATAAATGAAATATTTGTGGGAAAGAAATGTGATCACACTACAATGAGAATTCCAGGTAGAGAAGGTAGTGAAGGTTATCAGTGAAGGCTTCCTGGAAGAGGTGGCAGTTGAGATTTTGAACTTTGTGCTTCAGCAATCTCATGTTAGGACCTTAGGATTGGATCCTAGAAAAGATCTTATGGGATTATCTATCTCTAGTCCAACTTTTGTAAAGGAAGAAACTGAGACTGGACAGGTCAAGTGATCTGTCCCACACAATGGGCCCAGGGATATGAACTCAGTTCCTCTGACTCCAAAGATAAGTGTTCTACGCAGTTCTGTCCAGGTCTCCAGTCTCATCTTCATTTAACCTAGAGGGGAAAATGATTTGGCAAAGATTGTACAGAGTAGAAACTCAGTGGCCTGGTTTCCAGTTTGGTACTTTTTTCTTTGAAGGAGCTATGGAAGAAGGAAAAGGAACTTTTGAAAGGAGTTTATGTAACCTCCTTTTCTAATGATTTTTATGGGGAAAAAAGTAGGCAATGACCACCTTCTCCCATGTAGACCACAGAATCCCAGGATTTTAAAGTTAGAAGGACCACTCAGGACTGTCTAGCCCATCCCACACCTGCCTAGGACTCCCATCTGCAACAAGCCTAAGGCAGCTAGGTTGTACAGGGGATACAGTATCAGATCTGGCATCAGAAATACCTTCATTCAGATCCTTCCTCAATCAAAATGGGAATTGATTGTGCTTCACTATGCAGTTAGGTGGTGCAGGATCTGGAGTCAAGAGGATCTGAGTTTGAATCTGACCTCAGATACTTACTTATGTGACCCTAAGCAAGTCATATAACCTCTGTTTGCCTCAGCTTCCCCAACTGTAAAATGGATATAGAAGAGAAGAAAATGGCAAAGGACTACAGTAAGTATCTTTGCCAAGAAAACTCCACAAATGGGATCGTGAAGAGTCAGACATAACTAAACAACTTAACAACAAAAACCTATTTGCTAGAGTCTTTTTATTTTCTTTTTCAATTAGGGGAGGGATGTGGGAGAGAGAGAAGGCATATTTTCACTAATTGAAAAAATTAATTAAAAAAAAATTCTGCCACAGACATTTAGCAAATGTATGATTCTTGTCAAATCACTTAAATTCTGCCTGCCTCAGTTTCCTCATCTATGAAGTGGGGATAATAATAGCACCTACTTCCCAGGTTTTTCTGAAGATCAAATGAGATGAGATTTGTAAAATGCTTAGCAAATCTTAAAGTACTATTTAAATGCTAGCTATTATTAAATTCTTAAGTAATATCTGTAAAGGTTACAGTACGAACAACTCTAGAGAGAAGTTTTTCTCTAGTGGCAAAATATTTAAATTGCTAAAGCAAGTTGCAGTTTTATCTGCACTGGAAGGTCTCTTGTCACCGAAAAATGTCACAACCAGTTTCTTTCCCATCAGCACTCACTACTGTGCTGGAAGACAATTGGGCATTAGGGAAGAGAATATAGTTCCCAAAAGCACAGGTCCAGGCAAGTGAGCAGTTGGCTTCAATGAGAGCTGGTAGGCAGGAAGATCCAGATATAGGGTCTGGAATCCAGGGGCAGGACCCCAATCTTGGATTGGAATGCTGGGCAAGACACCAAGGCAATCACTTAGGCGCCAACCAGCAGGACAAAAGAGGGACCCAGGAATTAGACCATAAGGATTTTTCTTCTTTCCAACTTTCAGGAAGAAAACAAACAACTTTCCCCCAAGAAGTTTCCAAACCAACAACCTTGGCTATACAATGTAAAGGGACAGGAAATAATGGTTCCTATTAGAAAAGGTTTTGCAAAAGTGGGGAGATGGGATATCTTTCCCAGAGGAGGCACCAGAAACAGATGACCAAGTCATTTTCTCTCTCCATGTCTATTTCCTCATCTGTAAAATGAGCACAATAACACTTTCACTCTCTACCCACAGGTCTCTAGATCTTTAGCATCATAGAAATAGGTTGCTGTTATTGCAATCTTTGTGACTTTAAGCAAGTCAATTCCCATCTCTAGGCCTAATTTTTTCCTCTGTAGAACCCAGGAAAACACTCTCAGGCACACAAAAAGACCCTGCCTTTGCCTTTTCCCAGACTTGACTTTCTCTTCCAACTGGACAATCCCATCAGGTCCACCAGATGCTTAATCCCATCCCCTCATTTTACAGCTGAGGAAACTGAGGCCCAGGGAAGTCAAGTGACTGGCTCAAACACGCAGAGGGTGGACTGGATGACCTCTAAATCTTCTGTTATCCACACTTCCAATCCTATTATCCTAATGTATTACTGTCTGCTTGACAATATTTAATCATATTTAACCTTTCCTTCCCCTGAATTCACACTGCACTTATTCATTGTCCAAAGTCCTCCTTTGGCATTTACCTTACATTGCCTGGTATTTTTACTTAGTCTTACAGGATCATAGATTTTTGAGCTGTGGGGAATGTTAAAAATTATGTGTTCCATTTTTTTTTAACAGATACAGAAAGACCCAGAGAGATGAAGTAATTTGTTTGTGGGCACACAGGCACTAAGTAGGAGAGATGGGTTTGACCCCATCTCTGGTAACTCCAAATCCAGTATACTTGTTACACCTGTATTAAAATGTAGATTTGTAAGCCCCCCAAGGGGAAAGACATGATTTTTAACCTTTTTATCCCCGGGGCTTATTTACTACAGTGTCCTTCACAGAGGAGAAGCTTAGTAAATGTTGAACAAAACTATATACACTGGGGAGGAGCCATATGAGAAGAAGGGACTCTATCCTTCTCCTTTTCCTTTTTTCTCCCAACCCACCCTGATCCTTAGCACCCGTCACAGGACTGGGGACACAGTAGGCAGGGCTTATACAATGACAAGAACACCAGACCAGAACTCAGAAGTGCAGGGCCAAGTCCCAGCTTTGCTAATAATCGTCCTCAATTCATCCCTCTGTAAAAAGGGGATAATGCCTGTCCTGACTAACAGGGTTGTTAGGGGGATCAAGAGAGATAATGGCCTGGAAAGGGCTATGAGAATTCTGAAGTATCCTACACAGCCACAAGCATAACGGTGAGTGTGATTCTAGAAGAAACGCAATTGAGGTCTTGAGTAAACACAAGATGTTTTAATTACAAAAATTAAAGCCCCTATCCCAGCAAGGATTCCTTGTTCCCTGACATTGCAAAGAGTCCATTGAAATATTAACCCCTGGGTGGTTTTTCTTTCACATTCCTCAATCCAGTTTGTCTGGTTGGAGATTGCTTTTTCCTCCTTTGGTCAAATACTAGCTTTTTCCCCCCTGACAATTGGGAAGAAGAAAAGTCTGTATAGCCAATCTAATTTCTTTTTTTTTTTAAGCAATCGGGGTTAAGTAACTTGCTCAAGGTTACCCGGCCAGGTGTTTCTGGGTGGGTGCTAAGTGTCTGAGCCTGGGATTCAATCCCCAGGTCATCCTGATACTGGAGCCAGTGCTCTTACTCTCTGTGCTACCTGGCCGCCCTAGCCAATCTAATTTCACTGCAGGGAAGAAACTTGTTTTTACATTTGGGCTCCTCACCTTCTGGATTCATTGTCCTCATTCATTGTAAAATCAGGAGGAGGTGGTCACCAAGGTCCCCTCCAGATCTCCATTATATGTTCTCAGGACCCTCTCAGATGCTATATTTGATGGTCTAAGTTCCCTCCCAGCTGGGGTATTTGATATGCTACAGTTTACATTCTGTATTCCAGGGCCCTCTCAGCTCTGCCATTCTGTGTTCTAAAGTCCCTTCCTGCTCTGACATCCTGTGTTCTGGTGTCCATCTGAACTCTGCCATTCTGTGTTCTAAGGTCCCTTCCAGCTCTGACATTCTGTGTTCTAATGTCCATCACAACTCTGACAATCTGTGTTCTAAGACCCCTCCAAACTCTGACATTCTGTGTTCTAAGATTCCTCCAAATTCTGACATCCTGTGTTCTGGTGTCCATCCCAAGTAGGACATTCTGTGTTCTAAGATCCCTCCAAACTCTAACATTCTGTGTTCTAAGGTCCCTTCCAGCTCTGACATGCTTTGTTGTAGGGACCCTTCCAGCTCTGATAGCTTAAGTCTATAGTTTATCCTATAGTCTATAGTTTCTATAAGCTCTCTATTTTAAGGTCCTTTCCAGCTCTGACATTCTCCTGTCTAATTTTCTGCATCACTTGGTTACCTCTAACACAGCTGGTTTCATGAACTAAGCCCCAACCCCTACCCAATAACTTGTTAGTTGGACAAAAGAGCCAGAGGCAAAGCTGCTGAAGATTCATCTGCCTTTTGATGCCAATGGCACCTGAATGGCCCTGGATGGTAAAGGATACCTAACCACTGCAGTAACCAAACCCCATCCTTTCCATTTAAGGTATTGCTCAGCCTAGCTGACTCATAGAGTGACAAGACCATCATTAGAAAAAAACACATGAATGTGTTTTTTTTTTTCTGGGAACTGCCTCATTTGTAACCCTGCACATGAAAATCCAACTGGGGAAAAACTGGTTTACTCAGCCTTCTATCAGTCAGTGTTTTCCATTAACAAGACCTGTATGATCACAGCAACAAGGGAACTGACATTCAGAATGATAACTGAGACCCTATAAGATCAAGAGGTACATTTTGGATTATTAAAAAAAACACAGTGGATTCAGTCTTGTTCAGGAGAGTTTCAGGGTCTCATGTAGAGTATTGCTAGGGCCCTTATCCAGATAGCATTATTGATACTTTTACATTTGGTACCATAGATATTTCCTTAATCCCCACCTCTCACCTCCACTCCTTTTTTTGTAACAAAGAAAAGCTGCAGCAAAATGGATCAATAGCTGACAGTGTATGCAGCATTCTATACCTGTAGCCCTGTGCCTCTCCACCAAGACCCAAGAAGTATGATGGCTTTTCTCTGGGACCAAGTTCAGTCCTTGCAATTATCTGAGTTCAGCTGCCTCAATAAGCATTACTCATTCCTCCTATCCTCATTTACATTACTATAGACACTGTGTATAGTACATCCTTTGTATTTATTGGTCTGTGTACATGTTGTTTTCCCCTAGGAGAATGTAAGCTCACTGAGGGCAGGAAATATTTTTCTTAATATATAATATGATATGATATAAAATAATATAATATATGATATGATGTGATATGGAGTATAATGTGACATAATACAATATGATATAATGTGATATAATATAATATAACAATAAAGTACTTTAAGGTTTGCAAAGGGCATTACAAAATGTATCTCATTTGATCCTGACAAGTATCCTGGGACATGGGTGCTATCATTATTATGAGAAAACTGGAGGCAGACAGAACTTTAGTTACTTGCCCAGGGTCACACTCTGGGTAAATGTCAGAGGGCAGATTTGACGTTGGATCTTCCTGACTACCAGTCCAGTACCTTTTCTGCTGTGCTACTAGCTGTCTCTTTTTTATTATGTATCCCTAGCTCCTATTGTGGTTCCTGAAACACAGTAGGTGCTCAATAAATGCTTGCTGAATTGTTGAAGCCAACTGTTGAAAACTGAATGCATGAAATCTTGATCTAATGACAGTGTTGCTACTCTCTTCTAGGGAGATGACCATTTTGACCATAGGAACTCTCCAAGATCAGTTGACAAGGCTTAGCTTTGTCACCACCCAGACCCAAATTCCAGATCTTTGAAGTGACTGATTCAACAGAATCCTGACTGTTCTAGAGAACAGGGAGGCTATTTGATGCCCTGACCCTTCTGTTAGTGGCAAAAGAATACATATTCTGAACATCAGGGAAGGGGATGAGGATGGGGGGAGGGATCAGGGAAAGTCAGGGCTTGAAAGAAAAGAAATAGGGAGAAGCAACAGGTGGCTTGGTGTTTCCTCTCACTTGAAGAAAAAGGCAGCCAGATAAATGCTTCAGGTAAGTAGTTACCAGTTCACATTCCTATTTACAATGTGCCCTCCTCACATCATTTGATCCTCACAACTGTCCTGTGAGGTAGGAAAGGGTTATTGTTTCCAGTTTACAGAGACAGAAACTGTCAGAGAGGTTAAAATCTTATTTAATTAGAGGTTGAAAGGATTTGGAGGGCAGCTAGGTGGCCCAGTAGATAAAGCACCAGCCCTGGAGTCAGAAGGACCTGAGTTCAAATTTGATCTCAGACACTCACTAGCTGTGTGATCCTAGGCAAGTCACTTAACACTTATTGCCTCCCAAAAACAAACAAATAAATAAATCAGTAAGCAAATAAATGAATGACTGAATGCATAATAAATAAATGGGAGTTGGCCCCAGTCACACAGAAGCAGCACCCAGTCTGGAGCTCCTTCTACTATACCATAATGCTTTAGAGTTCCAGCACCACTGCTCTGACTCACACCTACCTTTTGCCAAAAAAAAAAAAAAAAAGAGGAGTGGAAGTGTTCTCACTCCTCCTTCCCCTAGCATCAGGAACACTGCTTAAGCTACATCCAAATGGTATGGACCCCCTCTGCAGCAGGGGAGTATCATCTGCAGAAACAACAGAAATCATTTTATAGGAAGCCTGATTCCCCATTCTTCCAGGATTTGAGCATCTTCTGTGTGGGGATATGAGGAAAAGAGAAAAAAACATTCCCTTCCTTCAAGGAGCCTTCCAGTCTGTTTGGGGGAGACAGGATTCACCCAGCATATTACAGAGCAACAAGGTAGAAAGGATACCAGGAAGCAGTGAAGTATGTGCTGGACAGCAAACCCTAGGTTCAGATTGTACCTACCTCTGACACTCATTAACTGTTTAATTAGAGGAAAGTAACAACCTCTCTGAGCCTTAGACAACTCTCTGAAACTTGGGAGCCTCTTTTGAGATCCAAGGAGAGGGAGAGGATTTCAGCTGGAGGAATTAGACTGCAGGACTTCAACAGGTGTAGAGGAGGACAAAGGTCACAGGATGAGCAAAGACCCAGAGGCAGGAATAAGTAGGAGATATTTGAGGGACAGTGAGGAGACCAACCTGACTGGAGCAAAGGGTGTGTGTAGGCAAATGATGGGAAATGAGTTTGGATTAGGAATGTTAGGCCAGATTATAAAAGGCTTTGAATGCCAGAATGAGTGACTCCATTTCCTTTCCCTTACCTTAAGTTAGGGACAACAGAAACTGAGAAGCTCTACATGCAATATCTTTGGACAATGTGGGTTCACTTTTTCTGGAGGGGGGCAAGGAGACATCTTTAGATTAAATTCTTCTCAAGGGACTACTCATTTGGATCATCTTGTTCCTCTTCCCATACAGGGTGCCCTTAATGGCTGACCTCCATGGTACTGGACACATTTGAGGAAAAACCTTACACACTGGCCCAGATATCAGAAAGGTGACGGCTGTGTCTAGGCATTTCAGCACAGGGGAAAGGTGGGGGAAGGCGCTAAAGCAAGGTGTCTCTCAAATCTAAAGCTACTCTAATCTCATCTAAACCAGAGCTGCTCCCTCTCAACCCTCAAAGCCTTAGCACCTATGAAAAAAGCATGGCTCAGTCCAACCCCGGCCTCTGGGCATTCAGATATTCTGCCACTAACCTCAGTGTACAGTTGGGATACTTCAAGAGCCCAGCTTCTAAGTGGGTGTGGCCCGGAAAGCAGGGTGTTGAAAGCAAGCTAGCTTCTGTGAGCGCCCTTCCCCAGCTTTTCTGCAGTCTGCAGGGAAATCACAGAATCTTAGGATCTCAATGCTACAAGGGATCTTCAAAATCATCTGTTCTAACCTTCCACACTCCGTGTAGGAATCCCGTCTGCAGCATCTCTTACAGGTGGTCATGCAGACCCAGCTTGGATATTGCCGGTGGCGGGGAGATCATTATCTATCAGGGCAGCCCCTGGCATTGTTGGACAGCTCTCATTGTTAGGAAGTTCCTTCTCTTAGTGAGCCAGGACCCGCCTCCTCATCTTACCCCGTCATCAGTACAAGCTCTGGCCTCTGGGACCACAAAGAATAAGTCCGCACTCTCTGGCACAGAAGAGCCTTTGACAGTGATCATGACTCCCTTCCCAAGTATTCTCTTCTCCAGGTTATATACCCTTTCTCACACGCCTGTTTCCAGTCTCCTCGCCATCCCCTGCCTCTTCCCTCCCCAATTCCAAAGCTCAGCTCTCAGCCCAGGGCAGAAGCAATGGGATCCGGAGCGAGCTGCGGCAAAGGTGATTCCTCTTCCTCCCGAGCCGGCATTTCTCCCATGTGGAGCTCTGCCCACACGGGAAAAAGCCTCTTCTCCTCTTCCTTTTCCTGCCCTCCTTCCCACCTCCGTTCCTGGTTTTTCCCTGGCTCCCTCCCAACTCCAGTACGAACTAGTCCCATTCACAAAGAGCCCCAGCTTCCCGGGGGGGGGGGGGGGGGGGGGGGGGGGGGGGGGGCTCGGGGTTGACAGGACCTGGAATGGAATGGTCTGAGGGCAAACCAGAGCAAATCGGCAAGGTCTCTGCTGCCCTGGCATCCAAACCTCCCCCGGTAGTGTCCTGCTGGAGCCAGATCCAGTCCCCACCCACTCACCGAGGGTCTTGGGACAGACCCGGTCCACCCAATGCCAGGGCCCAAAGGCACGGGACGGGACGAGTCAGGCAGAGTACATTGCCGCCCGCAGCCCCTATTTCCCCAGGCAAACCCTCGGGGCTTCGGTGGGTGGGCAAAGCCCTTCCTCTCCTTGGGGTCCCGGCTCCCAGGCTTGATGCATCTCCCCTTTCCCTGTCCCTCAAGTCAAAAAGCAAGTGGGCGTCTCTTTGTTACAACTGTCCAAGCCGGAAAAAAAAAAAAATCCCACCCACTGGAAAAGTCAAGTCCAACAGGAGAGTCGCCGGGCAGGGCGGGAGGACTCGGGGAATCCACGGGGTAGCACTCACCCAGGTCCGCCTGCGAATCCTTTTTCAGGCCGCAAAGCATGTCGGCTATTGTCTCTCAAGGCATCCGGCTAATTGCAATCCCCGCGCCGGAGCCCGCTCTCTCCCTCTCGGACTCGCTCTTCCTCCTTCTTCCCCTCCCTTCTGCCGGCCCGCCTCCCTCCTCCCTCTGTCTTTGCCTGCCTCCCCTCCCTCCTGGCGGCTGGAGTCACTTCACAGCAGCAATCTCGCTGGCTGGCAGGCAGCCTCGCGCCTCTCGCTGGTCTGGTTGGAGAGCAGGGATTCCGCGCCCCCGCCCCAC
>NW_027185761.1:19985980-19988976 GCF_028583685.1 Petaurus breviceps papuanus
AGAGAGAGAGAGAGACAGAGAGAGAGAGAGAGAGACAGAGAGAGAGAGAGAGAGAGAGACAGAGAGAGAGAGACACACACACACAGAGAGAGAGAGACAGAGAGAGAGACAGAGAGAGAGAGAGAGAGAGAGAGAGAAGGAAGGAGGGAGGGGGAGAGAGAGTTATTTGGTGTCTTGCCCAGTAGAATGTGAGTTCCTTGACAGCAGGGACTGGGATTGTCTTTCGCCTTTCTTTGTATCTTCAGCACTTAACACAGTGCCTTAATAAATGTTTGTTGAATTTAAACTGAGAGTTTAAATGATTTGCCAAGGACCACAGGAAAGATTTCTGGGAGGCTGGATCTGAATCCAGTGACTAATAAATGTTTGTTGATTGACTGACTGATTGATTAAAAACAACACCAGATCTCAAACAAAATGAACCCCATTGACCCTTTCAAATGCACTAAGACTTTGGGGATACCCAAGATGGGGAGACTGGAGACCTGAGTTCTTGTGGGGCGCTGCCATTTATAAGATATGCACCACTGGATCAGTCCCTTAACATTTCTGGGTCTCAGTTTCCTCCTCTATAAAGTGAAAGAGTTGGGTTAATGGTCTGCTTTAAGTATCCTTCCTGTTCTGTCATTCTAAGTTGACTAAAGTTTTTAACTTCCAAATATGGGGGCTTGTGTCCCCTTCAAAGGGCTCCTTGGCTCTTTAAAATAAGGGAAGTCTCTGAGCCCAGCTCTTCTAGGGAGAGGGACAGACCCTCGTGGCCCCAAAGTGAGGAAAAGAATGATTAAAAGGAACAGCTGGTTGTGAATGACAAACAGTCCCTCTCGGCTTGCAGGAGAAGCAGGTTCTGGGACATTAAAATTCACATTCCTATGCTGTCCCCTCCCCCTTCCCCCAGCCCCAAGTGGGGTACTTTTTGCTGTTGTTTAGTTTTTTATTTGCTCTCATGAGCACTGTGAAAAGTCACTGAGTACCAGGGAGTTAGGGGTCTGGGAGGCAGGAGTGGATTCTTTCTGGATGTCCTCCTCCACTCCCTGTCCCTGTGTCCCTAAAAGAGCCTCTGCAACCAGACCTTCCAGGTCTGGCTGTCACAAAAACCTAGGGGCATAGCAGGTGCTAAGTGAGCAGAGAGCACTGCCTGGGGCTGCCCTGCATAGGCTCCCAGCAGACAAGAGGCTGATTTCTCAATGCCCTCAGAGCCTCCAGGATTGTACAGAATGAAGTCATTGGTGGCAGGCCTACCCCACCAAAGGAAGGCTCTGTGGCTCTGGGCCAGCCACAACTTTTCCTTCAAACCTGGGATGTCTTCAGACACATTGAGTCCAATACATTTATTTTCAAACTGAGGAAACAAGCCCAGAGAGATTCAGTAACTTTCCCAAAGTCACAGAGAAGGTAAGTGGTAGAACCAGATGTTCTGACTTTAGAAGTAGTACTTATTTCAAAAGGTCAGTTCTTCCCCCTCATAAGGCCAGCTCATCCCTGACAAACATTCATGGAGGCCTAGAGTTCCCAGAGCTCTGTCCTAGGTGCTGAGGAAGACAAATTATTTAGGTAAGACAAAGAACATTCCCTCAAAGAGTGAAGTCTATTAGGGATATAGCATCAACATCAATAATATATCTGAAATACATGATTAGTACATAAGGTCCTTACCAAGAAAGGGGAGGGGCAGTGCGGAGATATGACACCCTTGAAGAGCTATAGGCCTCCTACCCTCCTTCAATCTCTCATGCTTCTCCGAATTTATTATATTCTAACTTATGGCATAGTTCAACTCTAACTTCTGGACTGTAAACCCCTGGGAGGCAGGGAACACGTCTCAGCTATATTTTGGTACAGTATTTTGCACAAAATAGGCATTTAATAAATGCCTAATTTGTCAAAACAATTACACACACATGCTATTATTGTAAACTTGCAGGTGGGAACTGTGCAATTTTTCATTTTTTTGTCTCCAACAGTATTGCACATAGTGGGCCCTTAATTTGGTGAACTGAATTGCCTTGGGTCTGAACATTTTCCCCACCTCCACCTTTCCCTCCCCCCTTTTTAAAAAAACTACATATAGCCTGAAGTAAGAAAAGTAAAATGGTTCATGTGTAGTTTCCTTTGGAGCAATAAATATGAATGAATCAATGAGTGAGCATTTATTATACACTTATTGTGACCCAGGCCCTGGGCTGGGCACTATAAATACTAACATAAAAGTGAGGTAGACCTTGCCCTCAAGTAGCTTACATTATAGCTGGGGAGACTACACAGAGCAGAGTGGAGGCCAGGTAGGGAGGTTTACTCTGGGGAGTCACAGGAATGGAGCAAAAAAGCTGTCTATTGTCTGAGAGTGAGTAGTACTGATGAGATTAGTGTTCTAGAGCAAGAACAGGAAAGTAGCAGTGTCTGGAATGGGGCAGGGAATAATAATTTACAGAACACCTACTAAGTGCCAGGCACAGCGGTAAACACCTTCCAATTATTATCTCATTTGAGCCTCACAACAACCCTTGGGAGTTCCCTTTGTATCCCCATTTCACAGCTGAGGAAACTGAGGCAGGCAGAGTTTAAATGACTTGCCCAGGGTCACATTGCTTATAAGTATCTGAGGTTCAATTTGAATTCAGATCTTTTAAACTCCAGGTCCAGCATTCTCTCTATTCTGAAACTTCCTCTAGCTGCTTTTTGGTGGGGGAAGAGGGGGTTGGGGAAGGAAAGGAGAATAGACAGGGAGATTTCCAGGATAGGTAGTCCCTAGTACCTTGTTGGGTAAAGCTGGTCAGAATGTGAAGCATGGTCTGGGCCTAGCTAAACTAGTAGGTTAGGTGAGTTTTCAGTCCTTCGACAATTAATCAGGACAGCTCAGCCTTAGGGTAGAGTACCCGAGTTGAGAGAATTAAGTTCTCCAGAGGCTGGAGGTGGGAAGTGGAGTTGGCCTTCTGGAAGGGGTCCAGATCTGAAGGGTTGCTCTACATGGCAGGGTGAAAGGCAGGAGTGGGGGTTGG
>NW_027185761.1:19993976-20066971 GCF_028583685.1 Petaurus breviceps papuanus
TGGAAGGAAGGAAGGAAAAAATCACGTATTAGATCCCCCATTATGTGGCAGCACTACACTAAGAGTTTGACAAAAATCATCTCATTTAATCTTCATAACAACTCTGGGAAGCAGGTGTTATTATTATCATCCCTATTTTATAGTTGAGGAAGGCATGGGTTAAGTGACTTGCCCAAGGTCACATAGTATTTAAAGCCGAATTTGAATTCAGATCTTCCTGACTCCAAGCCCAACCTTCTATCTCCTATGCCTTCTACAGAGATTAAGTAATTTGCCTTAGTGTATATAAGGAGCAAGTACCAGTGTTCTGATTCAAATTCAGCTGCTCTGACTTCAAATACTTCCCACCATACCATGGTGTGTCCCTTGAGTGGACTGCACCTCTACCATGATATCTCTAAACCCATGGGGGAGGACTGTTGCAGAGAGGGGGGACACTACCTGTGGACTTGGAGAGAGAGGATACATATTGTGAGGTATCATGAGCCAAACATGGAAGGGAGGAAAGAGGCTTATAGGCTTATTCATAACATTCAAGGGGAAGCTGGTTCCGTTAGCCCCAGTGAGACTGTGGTGTGTGTGTGTGTGTGTGTGTGTGTGTGTGTGTGTGTGTGTTTGTGTGTGTGACAGACAGACAGAGACAGAGAAGGGGGGTGGGCTGAGTGATTAGAAGCCAAATGATTAAAAAAAAACAAGAGAGATGAAGTCTTATGGTCTGGAGATGTGTTTGAACTGTGAACATCCTCTGAAAAGGCAGAGTCTGGGATGATTTTCTCTGGTGGGCTATGGTAGAAGGCTGGTCCCCTGAGTAAAGAAATTATTACCATCTTCTGTGAGCAGAGGAGAACTTCGAGGGGAGAGACAGGCAAGGATGTGCTCCACACAGAAGTATCTGGACCCATTCCCTGGGGACTCTAGACCACAAAAGGGGCCCATAAAAGGGAGCCTCCTCTCCCCAGGAGCTGAGGGGAGCTCCAGAAAGCTGGCTGGAGCTGGGAACAGTGACCAATGCCAGCTGCTAGGAACCACGGAGGATGAGAACTCTAGGGAAGCCAAGCCACTGGGGAAGGAGCTGTGTTCAAGTACATTGGTGTGGATTCTGGAGGTGGAGTGCTAAGAACAATTGAGGTTATGCTCTATCCTGAAGGAGCTGTCTTCTCTGGTTGGTAAAATTATTTTCTCTGGACTTAATGGTAGGGGTACTCCTAGTTTCCTCTTAACTCTAACTTGGTCTGTTCATGTTTTGTGTCTTATAACTCTGTGTGCTTTAAAGGGGGCAGGTTGGCAGGCTAAAGTCTCCACATCACTTAGGAAAGGGCAGCTAGATTCTCAGCAGTACAATGATCCCAGACAATTCCAAAAGACTCAAGATGAAAATGCAATCCATGTCCAGAGAAAGAACTATGGAGTCTGATCCTAGATGGAAACATTATTTTCACTTTTTTTCCCCTGGCTTTTCTCTTTTTTCGGTTTCTTCTTTTACAACATGACCAATGGGGAAATATGTTTAATATGATTGCACGTGTAATAGCCTATATTAGATTGCTTTCTATCTTGGGAATGGGGGATGGGAGGGAGAGGAGGGAAAAAAATAGAAATTCAAAATCTTATAAAAAATGAAAGTTGAAAACTATCTACTACTTACCAAAAATAAATAATAAATAAATAAATATTTGATAGGAGTTGGGGTGGGAAGGAAAGGGCAGCTAGCCAGAGAAGTGAGAAGTCGCCTAAAGGTTCCCAGGCCCTTCATGTCAGGAGGGAGCCTTTGACACAAGAATTATATAAAGCACTGTTTCTACACAAGTCAAGAGTTAGTTGGCAGGAAGCCTCTCTAGGTGTTCATTTCTTTTCTGGTTCATACAAAAGAACTTTTAAAACTCTGGGATCCCTGCACCATACTCTGTTTTGCTGATTCAGACTATTTGGGCCCTCTATGATCCAGCCCCAGCCTACCTACTGCAAGGAAAGGGAGTAAATGAAGACAAAAAAGTTGCTCCAACTTGCCAATGCTGCAGAGGAAGGATGTCTAGGGGGTCTCTGGGTAACCTTACCAGCTCTAGTGTATCAAGGGAAAACTGGAATGACTTAGTTGGGAATGGTAGAAAGAGTTCTAGCTATAGGGTAAGAGGACCTGAGTTCAAATCCCAACTCTGGCTCTTACTACCGGCACAACTTTCAACAAATCATAATCTTCCTTTCAGGCAGTTTTTTCCACTGCAAAATGAAGAGGATTGGAATCTGTGGTTCTTTCTGGCTCTGGATAAATAATTATGAAGTATAAATATGAGGAAGTGAACTCTTGAGCTCCAGGAATAAGGATGGAAATAGTGGGCAGGAGTAGGGGTAAAGGTAGAAGGGAGTGCAATCATTAGGGGAAACTTTGGTAAGGAGCTCTCCAAGTCTATACCTAGATAAATCAGCTTGACTAAAACCGCTTTAAAAGCCTATTAGATGAATATAGCCAAATATGCCCCAGGACATCTCAGTCCTTTGGCTTAATTCATTTATTAAACAATTAGAAAGCACCTACTATGTACTTTGCAATCTCCAAAGTTCTACAACATTGAGATTTTGAAGAGAATAACATACATAGTATCATGAACAAAAAATAGGTTACATTTACATAGTCTTTTAAGTTGGCAAAGGTGTAAAATGCTTCAATGATACTATCTTATCTGGTCCTCACAATGACCCTGTGAGTTGTGTTTTTTTTAAACAGGTTTGAAGATAGGGAAACTGAGTCTGAGAGTCATACAGCTAGTAGGTATTTGAGGGAGGGCTCAAACTAAGATCTTCCAAGTCTGCATCAACCTGCCTATTTTTAGTCTTTCTATGACTCTAATTTAGGGGGTTCTTAAAGATTTTTGTGTGTCAAGGAACTCATCAGTCTGGTGAAGCCTATCGACTCCTCAAAATCATGTCAGACATATGAAGAAAGATAGTCTCTGCATCCAGATAAAGAACTGATAAATAGAAGTATGTATAGAATATATGTGTGTATATATTTGTATCTAATTTGTGTGTATATATATATATATATATATAAAATTTTATTTAATGGTAGCCATCTTGGGGTAGGGAAGGGGGGAGAGAAGAAAAAAGAAAAAAAAGAAATTTACAAGATAACTTTATTATATATTTAAAAGGAATATCAAGTTATACATAATAGATTTTCCATTTCATGTGCAATCATCTTTTTATTATACTATGTTATAGAAATGCTTTATTCCATAAATTAAAAATAAAATAATAAATGAGGGGGGAGGATAAATGCTTATAGATTGAAATTAAACAAATAAATAATTGAAGGAAATTATCCATTTAGTTGGAGGTCAATGAAAATAAAAATGTAGAGTTTTCCCATCTAATTCCATTGACCCCATGAAATCTATCCGGCTAAGTACCCATGCTCTAAATAAAGGATCTGCCTATATGTGAAGACCAATCACTCTCCAGTGCTGGACAACTAGTAAAAGCTTTGTAATTGCTCCTTCATTCACCCATTCATTTCTGTTTGCAGCCAGATTCTTCATTATCTAGAGGAAAAACTCCAAATTCCCCAGGATTGTATCCAAGGTCTTTCAGGATCTCATCCTCACCTTACTTTTCTAGCCACATTTACTGTTCTCTTACACAAACTCTACAATTCAGTAGAGATGGGCTCCTCATTTACTGGACTCCCTCTAGCATGCCTTCATTCATTCCATTATCCTGACTAGTAATAATGACCTTCTCTCTCCTCTTTGCCTGCCCCAATCATACCCACCCTTCAGAACCTATTTTGAGTCTTACTTCCTCCATGAATCCTTCCACCATTCTCTCCACAGCCATCACTCCCTTCTCTCAGCTCTCATGGCATTTCTGTCTTACATTTCCCTATGTATTCATACACTGTCTGATCCTAGTTTGGTGTCTCATTTAATGTCCTAGATTATTAAAACTAGAAGGAACCCAGAAACATAAAAGTCTGGCAAAGCTGGAAGGGACATTAAAAGCCATCCAGGTAAACTCATTTTATGGAGAGTGAAGGAAAGGTCCTCAGATGATGTGGTTAATGTCACATGGCTAGATGGTGGGTGGTCAGCTCTGCTGATTCCTGACCAGTGTTCTTTCTGCCCTATACTGCCTCCTGATTTGGACAACTGGGCCTTCAAGCCAGGCTATGAGTTCCATAGGGGTAGAGGTCATGTCTTATATCCCTCCTATTTCCCCCCTAGTATTGGGCCAATAGAAAAGGTACAAAAATGTGTTTATTGGTTGGGCAAATAGTTTTTCTTTATTTTTAAATTTTCACATGAAAGAAACACACAATCAAAAATAAGACATGAATCAATACCATGATATGGTGGTCAAAAATCTTAGTCTGGGTAAAGAGCCTTAAGGGCCATGAAAATCAGGCCAGGGAAGTTGGGCTGCAATAAGAGAACAGTGACCAGAGAAAAAAGATGACCACATCCAGGACTATGCTACTACTGGGGCCTAGCAGAGTGCTCTGTGACCATAGATGCTAAATAAATATTTACTAAATTGGGGTAATAAGGACAAGCTAGGTGACACAGTGAATAGAGCCTTGAACCTGGAGCCAGGAAGAACTGAGTTAAAATCCAGCCTCAGACACTTACTAGCTGTATGACCCTGGGCAAGTCACTTAACCTTGTTTGCCTCAGTTTCCTTTGAAGTAAAATAAGCTGGAGAAGGAAATGGCAAACCCCTCCAGTATCTTTGTCAATAAAACCCCAAATAGGATCACAAAGAGTCAGACATTATGGAAAAATGATTGAAAACAACAAACCAGCACATTTTTAATACCAACCCCTCCTCATCTAATCCTTTCCCACTTAGCAACATGCCATTCTCCCTACCTTATCCCCTGCCAATCACACTTTTTTCCTCCCTTGGATCCTGTCTTCTCAAGGTCTTTTGAGGTGAGTGACTAAGCATTTATCAGTAGATTCTTGTTGGAATGTGGTTTGATCTTCCGCCTCCCTTAGATATTTGTATTTCTATAGAGAACTCCTGGGAGACACAATCCCAAAGGAATTGATATTTACTGGTGATATCAGGTATTAACTCCTCCACCTCCCACACTTAACCCTATCTAAGTATAAAAAAGCTGTCCCTGCTTTGAACTCATGGGGCAAGGGTATGGGAAGCTGCGCCCTCTGTTGCCATGGAGAGACAAGGGTCCTATCCTCACTGGATCACTTGAACCCCAACCTTGACTGAACTGTGGTGGTGGGGTAGGAGGAAGAACTTTGGTGATTTCTTCTGAATTCAGTCACAGAGGGTAATGACTCAACAGCAGATGTGCTCAGAATAACAGATTCTCATTTCAAAGCTCCTGTGCATGGAAATCTCTCATAAACAGGGAGACTTCAAGGGCTCCTGCCTGTCCTTCAAGGCAGGTGGCTTGCCATAGAAGAAAGGATTTAGAGTTAGAATACTTGAATTTTGGCTGCTAGGTGGTTCAGTGGACAGAGTGTTGGGCCTGGATTCAGGAAGACTCATCTTCCTGAGCTCAAATCTGGTCTTAGATACCTACTAACTTCATGACCCTGGTCAAGTCACCTAATTCTCTTGCCTCTGTTTGAGTTTGAGAAGGAAATGGCAAACCACTCCAGTATCTCTGCCAAGAAAACGCCAAATGGGGCCATGAAGACTCAAACACAACTGAAACACCAACAAAAAACAGTACCTTGAATTCAAGTCACAGTTCTCACTGGTTATATGACCTTGGGAAAATTACTCCCTTTCTTTGCCCCAGGTCTATAAAATGAGGGGATTATACTAGACTAATGTCACTTTGAGCTCTAGAGTGAATCACCATCAGAATGAAGTTCTCTTCTTCCTGTCATAATATCTCTGTGAATGATGCATGAAAAATCTGCATTTTCATATTCATGAGTACTATGGTATTATATCTTATTAGATTATTATATTTATTTACTATATTTTATAATGGACATGTCATGCTTATTTGCTGTTGCATAATGAACATGTTATGTTTATTTACTATGTTTTTAATGAACGTGTTATGCTTATTTACTATGTTTTTAATGAACATGTTATGTTTATTTACTATGTTTTATAATGAACATGTTAAAGTATATTTATTTATTATGTTCCAGACACTGTGCTAAGCACTGGGAATATAAAAAAAGACTAAACCATGGTCTCTGCCCTCAGGGAATTTCCATTCTAATGGGACAGACAACATGTATGTAACTAGGGACACAGAGAACATATGCAGATGAATTGTAGGCTGATCCCACAGGGGAAGGACCCCTGGCAGAAGGTAGGATCTGAGCAGGGAAACGGAGGTAGAAGTGGGCAGGGACAGCATTCCAGGCATGGGGATAGGTAGCCAGTTTAAAGGTACAGAAACAGGCTAGATCGTGTTGGGTGTGGTCACAAAGAGAAAACAAGACTGAACCCGAGTTCCTGGAAGAGAGTGAAGAATACAAAGTCTGGAAAGGTGAGAAGAGGCCATATTGTGAAGGGGCCATAGATGACGAACAGAGAACTTTACACTTGATCCTGGGAGTAATAGGGGGCCACTGGAGTTTACTGAATGAGGAGGGATGGTGATAGGGGCCACTCTAGGCTTGAGGAAAAACCCTTTGGCAGCTGAGTGGAAGATGAATTGGAGACTTGCATCTTGAGTTAGGGAAACCAGTAATAAGATTGTAATGGTGATGAGGGTCTGAATTAGGTGGTGACTGTGGTGAGGGGACATTGTAGGGGACATTTCCAAGTCCAGATCCTGAAGGTCATGTCCCTTGAGGGTCAAGTGAATGTTTAGCCATGAACCAGGGGATGTTTGGCCTAGAGCAGAGAAGATTGGGGTGTGGGGTATGGGGCTGGCATCATGCCTGTCCTTAACATATCCAAAGGGCAATCAGTGGAAGAGGTCTTAGTTAGGTCTGTTCTACTTGACCCCAGAGAGCAAATTAAGAACAAGGGGCAGAAGTTAAAAGGGGGCAAATCTCATCTTGATGTAACTAAAAACTTCTTAGTAATTAGAGAGAAGCAAAAGCGTAGCAGGCTGCCTCTCCAGGGAATGAGTGCACTCTAAGTGGACGTCTTTGAGCTGGATGACCATTCTCAGGCAGGCTGACTGTCTGTGAGGCCCCTTCCCAGTCTGAAATTCTGTGAATTCTAAGGTTCCTTCTACCTTTAAATCCTATGATCCTCAGAGACCCGATTCCATCAGAGTTCTGACACCATCATTTGACAGGCTAGAGCCCAGAAAGAGCTATTGCTTTGTCCAAGGTCACACAGCAAATCCTTGGCAGAGCTGGGACCAGAAGAACCCAGGCTTTCTCATTTTCATACTCTTTCTTCTCTACCCTGCTGCCTGGGAGGTGATTTTTAAATACTTTGAACAAGGCTTAATTACCGTCTGATTGGGGAAGTCTTGGATAGGCAAGGGAGATCACAGAGCAGTTTAATCTTGAACTTTCCCTGCCAATCGAATCTGGGGCATGAGGGAAGCAGCCAGGGTTAATTAGGTAAGCTTGCCCAGATCCCCTGGAGTGACAGGAGGTCTACTTCATTTGATAAAGAATGAATCAAAAGTCAACAGTAATCAGATTGCACCTCCCTCCTCCTCCCCTTAACTTTTTTTGGGGGGAGGGAAATAAATAGAAATGTAATCTTCTCTGGTCCTGGGTTTGCTGTCTGCTTGCTAGACCTTCCCTTGTCATCCAGGAAATTCAGTATGGACTTGAGGCCTCCCTTTCTTTTTTTCTTTCATGGATTAACAGAGACTCCATCTGCTTTGGAGGTCACTGCAGGGTCTTAGAGGACACTGTGAGGGTTCCTCCGGCCTCCCACAGTATGAATAGAAGCCTATGAATTCGGGCCTCTGGAATTCCTCAGAGGATTTTTTTTGCCTAGACATGCTTTCTCTGACTACTTGAAGAAAGGCCATTGCACCCAGGCACACCCAGATTAATGTGTGTAATTGGTTCTGGGAAAATAAGAAGTTCCATGACCCAGAGACATATGGCAGATTTGTGAATTTGGCAGGAGGAATTTTATGGTAGGAATTGGTTATAATAGGTTAAGGATATTATTTTAAAACAAAGTTGGGGTAAAGTCCTATGGGAGCTGCCTGCTAGTAGTCCCTCTTCCATCCACTGTTGCATAGTGGGAAAAAAATGCAAGATTTGTAGTCAGAAGATCTGGGTTCTGGTTCTAACAAATCATGGGCCCTGGAGTCAGGAAGATCTGAGTTCAAATCCATCCACAGATACTTATTAGCTGTCTGACCCTGGGAAAGTTAATGAAATTATTTTTGCCCCAGTTTCCTCATCTGTGAAATGGAGAAAATAATACCTCTCAGGGTTGTTGTAAGAATCATTAAATGAGATAATGTTTGTCAAGTGCTTAGCAAAGTACCTGGTACATATAAAAATGTTACACAAACTGTTTGTTATTTCTGTATGTCTGTCTCTTCACCTACAGCTCTAGGTATGTGATTGTATGACCATGGCAGTAGATCCTATGAACCCCTATTACACTTCCCTCCAGCAGACAGGATTGAATCCCAACTTGAACACTTGTTAGATGTGACTCTAAGCAAGACACTCTTCAGACCTTAGTTTCCTCATATATAAAAGGATAGGACTCAAGGACCTCTTAGGAAGAAGAAACTCAATCCCAAGCAGAAAGTCTCATAAGAACATCAGCTGCTTTGCAGTATCAGAGGTGGGAGCTGTCCTGACCACGTGTGTGCTCCAGTCACAGGTCCCTACCTGGTCTCCATCCATATGCCCAGCAAGTAGCTTTTAACTGTACGGATGCCCCTTCATGAGCATTCTATGCATGGTGTGCACAGCCTCCAATGATACTCAGTAACCTTTGGCAAGTGTGCCTGTGTGTATGGGAGAATCTTTTCTAATAAATTTTTAGGCTGTTTGATTTAATATCATTTGCTTTGAATTTATCTATCCTTCTTGGTTGGCTTAGTAAATGCACCCACACTAGTGGGGGTTCATAAGCTATGGTTGATTGTTTGCTGACCCACCAAATGCCTCACACCTGGAGGAGCTTTTCTAGGTGTCCAAAGGTAAAGAAAGTCTTGGTTGTCATACAGTGTGTGTAAAACACTTTATAACCATGAATCTCCAAATAATTCTTGATAAGATACAAAGGACAACTTCCATTTTACACTGGATCCATACTCCAGCACCATCTTCACTTATAAAAGTTTATTTCTTAAAAGCCAAAGATATATTCGATCCTGTCTGCACCTTGTCTACCTTAACTCAGTCTTCACTCAATCTTGAAAGTCTTATTTGGAAGGAGAGAGGGTCTCCCTCCCAGGTCACCAAAGCCCTGAGGGAGCCAGAGTGAGTCCCATATTTCTCTTCCTCCCCACTTTCCCACAGGTCACTTCTTGACCTTCCTAGAACATCCTCCATAGCCTGGGACTGGCCAAGTGTCAGAGGAGCAAGAATATGGGGAAAAAGGAAAAGGAAAGGCAGAGGACACTGAAGAAGGTCATTGGACTGAGACAGAGGACCTATTTTCTAGTTCCAGCCCCATCAAGAACTAACTGAGTGACCTTTGACAAGTCAAATCATCAAGTCAACACACCTTATTTAAGAACCTACTGTAAGTCAGGAAGTGGTAAGCATCAGATACGTCAATTCCTCTCTCTCTCTCTCTCTGTCTCTCTCTCTCTCCCTCCGTCTCTCTCTCTCCCTCCGTCTCTCTCTCTCTCTCTCTCTCTCTCTCTCTCTCTCTCTCTCTCTCTCTCTCTCTCTCTCTCTGTCTCTCTCTGGGTTCTGGTTTTTCCACTTTTAAAAAGAGGGGTTTTGTTAAATGACTCCTAAGATCTCTCTCATTTTTACTTTCTATGATTCAATGACTCCAAGTGTCATGTGTTACCTATTGCCACCTTAATATTGAAGCCTTGGATAGTGGCCCCCCTCAGTCCAATAAAGCCTAGATCCCAACTCTGCTGATCCCCCATTCGAAGGCCGAATGAGTGCAATCATCCAAAGGTCAGACTTACATCCAAGGGCACAGCTGCTGGCATCTCATTTCATGCAGGGCCAACCAATTTACTTGCTGTTCTCAGCCTCCTCCTAGCTTATCAGAGCACACTGGGCTCTGGAGAGACTTTGCGTGTCCTGTAATCAGTAATACAACTAGTGCCCTGGGATGCTTAAAAAAAAGTCAGTGTAGTTTTGCTTGGACAGAATCCCAAATATTATGGGGAAGTATTTGTGAAGGGAGCTGAGAGGGTGATTTTAATAGTAACAATGATTATTATAACTCACATTTACAGTACTTTCAGCCTTAAAATAACAGCATATTCAAGCTAGAAGGGACCATAAAAGCTATCTACTCTAATCTGCTCATTTGGCAGATCAGGGGAAGGGACTTGTCCAAGGTCACATGGCACTCCAGGAGCAGAGACTGGATTAGAAGCCAGGTATTATCCAGACTACCTTTAAGGAGTGTGGGTCCAACCAAGAGAGGAGATCCTCTGCTCTGTCCCTATGCCCTCATCTGGAAGGTTTTACACACAAACTTCCATGAATGTCCAACATGGCCCAAGATCTGGGGACAGGAAACTCAGGAGCTTCAATGGGCATTTCTCATTTGCTGCTGTTCCTTTAGAGGTGACTTTCTGACAGCTTTTCCTCCAGATTCTTGCTTTACAGGATAGCCACAGATCATAGATTTAGAACTGGAAAGCATCAGTGAGGTAATTTAAGCCAAACTTCTCACTTCCTCATTGGGGAAACTGAGGCCAGGAGAGGTGAAATGACTTTGCTTGAGTGAAGGTCATGGGAGTAGAAGGGGGGAGTTACAGAGCCAGGATTTGAATTGAGGTCTTCTGACTCCAAGTTCAACCCTCATGGCAAGGTTGTGAGGATGATTCTGTTGAACTGGAATAATGATGAGAGCAGAAAGAATAACTGAGTCAGCATTGTACTTCAAGGGTTGCAATATAGTAGCAAACATGAATCGTTCATGAAAGTATGGGACTTTGGAGCTGGGAAGGACCACAGAGATTTGTTGTTCACTTGTTTCAGTCATGTCTGACTCTCAGTGACCCCATCTGGGGTTTTCTTGTTCTAGATACTGAAGTGGTTTGCCATTTCCTTCTCCAATTCATTTTACTGATGGGGAAACTGAGGCAAACAGGGTTAAGTGACTTGACCAGGGTCACCCAACTAGTAAGTGTCTGAGGTTGGATTTGAACTCAGGTCTTCCTGACTTCGGGGCTGGTGCACTACCCACTGCACAACCCAGCTGCCTCTCAGAGATTACCTAATCCCATTCCCTCATTTTGTAGATGAAGAAAATGAAGATTAAGGGAAAAGTCCTTGCCTAAGGTCACACAGTTAGTTATCATCAGATCCGGCACTAGAATTCAGGTCTTCTGACTCTTAGCCTTAATTTAACTAATTCTTCAGACATATATTAAGTAAGGGGCAGCATAGACTGAGAACCAAACATAGGTTCATGACACATCTTGGCTGAGTGACCCTAGGTAAGTCACTTAACTGCCCTAGGCAACTCTCCAAGACAACAATTGGAAAGCAAGTACTCAGTTATCTATATTGGTAGAGGGAGTTTGTCACCTATTGTGAGGCTGGGCATAATTCATTTAAGAATATAAAGATAAAAAAAAAATTGGAGTCCCTGCCCCCAAGGCACCTGCATTCTATTTCTGGGGGTGGGAGATATAGGGCATGTACAGAGATAAACACACACAAGGCAGGGAGTGGTGAGGGCAGAGGAGAGAGTCAGATTAAGCACTCTAGGAAAATCTGAGGAGAGATCTCTTTCACCTGAGAAACTCCAAAGAGATTTCTTTATATGGTTTCCCTCTACATGGGCTGTCTCCTCAAATTAGAGGAGCCAAGTGGAGAAAAGCACTGAGCTGGGAATTAGGAAGACTCATCTTTGTGAGTTCAAATCTGACCTCAGATACTTACTGGCTGTGTGACCCTGGGCAAGTCACTTCCCCCTGTTGGCCTCAGTTTCCTCATCTGTAAATGGGCTGGAGAAGGAAATGACAAACCACTCCAGCACCTTAACCAAGGAAACCCCAAGTGGGGTCACAACAAAAGAGTCGAGCACGACTGAATGACAACAATGAGCTTCTTGAAATCAGACTGGAACCTTTTTCTATTTCTATCTCCAGTGCTTGGCACATAGCAGAAACTTTAAAATCCTTTGCCATTCATTCTTCACTCATTTCATTCGTTCATATGAGGAGGAGAAGAGACCTGGGCTGAACCTTAGAGGAAGAGAAGGAATTCAGAAAGATTTTTTTCTTCTTGGAGAAAGGAAAGAAATTTGGGAAACCTGAGGACTTGGGAACTGACAGAACAGGCAAGGTGACCTAAAGCTGTTCCTAGGAATAGCAGACAGTAATCACAGAGAAGTTTCTTTTTATAAAACAATAATAGAAGAAAGGTCACAGGGCTTAGGGTATCTGGAAGAGCTGCTAAGAGGGTTAGAATTGCAGGGGATCCTGGGAGTATCCAACTCTAAGCAAGGTACAGAAGAAGGGTCTGGGATGGAAAGCAGAGGACTCCAGTTCAAATTCTACCTGTGAGACCTTGAGGAAATCACTCTAATTCTTTGGATCTTGGTCTCAACTGCAATATAAAGAGACTGGACTAGATAACCTCTGAGGGCCCTTCAAGCTCTAAATCTATTATGATCATAATAGCTAACATTTTGTCTGCTCTGTGCCAGGCACTGGGCTAAATGCTTTACAAATGTTAGCTCATTCTATCTTCACAACAACCCTGGAAGGTATCCCAATTTTACAGATGAGAAGACTGAGGCACATAGAAGTTTAGTGAATTGCTTAGTGCCATACCAAATTAAGTTGAACTTATGTCTTACGGACTCTAGCCCTGGCATCTATCCACTGTGCCACCTAGCTTCCCCATATAATGCTAAGAATTGAAAAGCTGTTGCTTCCTTATGCCTGAGTAAACAGGGATCAATTTAATGGCTAAAAATTGTTATGTAAAAACTGGGAAATAATATATACAGGCAATGGGGGTACAGAAATTCATCTTTCCCTAGAAAGTGGGGGGGGATGGGAGGACATAAGAGAGGGCAGACTGGGGGAAGAGATATTCAATATGCTTGCCATCTCGGGGTGGGGATAGGGGAGAGATGGGGAGAAAATTTGTAACTCAAAATCTTGTGGAAATGAATGTTGAAAGCTAAAATTAAATAAATTTATAAAAAAGGTAAAAATGATTATGCATATCACTCTTTTAAATATAAGATAATGCAATAGTCATTAATATTTATGCCCAGCTATTTGAAATAGAAAGTGAGGTGGTGTCATGGATAGTGTTTGGGGGGCTGGAGTCAGGAAGACCTGAGTTCAAATGCAGTCTCAAGCATTTACTAGCTGGGTGACCTTGGACAAGTCACTTAACCCTTTTTTCCTCAGTTTACTCACCTGTAAAATGATCTAGAGAAGGAAATGGCACACCATTCCAGTATCTTTGCCAAGAAAACTTCAAATAGGGTCATAAAGAGTCAGGCACCACTAAAAATGACTAAACAACAACAACAAATTAAAAAGAGAAGTTCTGATTTTGTAGAAGAGGATAATTGAAGAAAAAAGCATAGGGACAGCAATCCTGATTCATAACAATGCCTGTTCAGACCATGGACAAGGCACTGTGCTCCACCTTAATGATATTGTTGGCCAAATATCCAGAAAGAGTTGGCCTCAATGCAACTTGCCCTGGGAACCCAAACCCATAACTTGATGGTAACTTCCACGGACCCCCAAATAAAAGACATCTTATAGTGTGTCCACTGAGTGACAGTGATTAATAATTAAATTAACTTGAATTCACATGCTATGTGCCATGTGGATAGCCATGTGGATGCTGTACTAGGCACTGGGGCTTCAGAGAAGAAAACAAAACAGACCCTGCCCTCAAGAAGCTTACATCCAATTATGGAGAAACAATACATATTTGGATGTGAAATATATCCAAAGTGAGTAAAATGTTATTTAAGGAAGAGCATTCACAACTCAAGGGATTGGGTGAGACTGCTTGAGTCAAGCCTTGAGGGTACCCAGGAGTTCAAAGAAGCAGGTGCAAAGAGAAAGAAGTTTCCAGAAATGGTGGACTGTCTATACAAAGGCATAGAGGTGGGAGGTGAAATATTGTGTACAAAGAACCTTAAGTAGGCCAGGTTGGCTGGAAGGCAGAAAATGTGAAGAGGAATGATGTGAAATCTGCCTAGAAAGATACGTTTGGCATCACACTGTGAAGGGCTTTGAATACCAAAATGAGGAGTTTGTGTTGTACCTTAGGAACCATTGAAGTTTCTTGAGCAGGAGAGTACCATAGTCAGATCCATGTTTTAGGAAGACCTAGTCAATGAAAAGGGGCAGCTAATGCCATGAATGCCCAATAATGCCTTGGGGAAGTCATTTATCTCTGTTCCTCACTTTCCCCATATAATTCCCCGTATAATAATTCCTACTTTGCTCTGCCTACCTCACAGGATTATTGTAAGGCTCAAACCAGGCAAAGTATGCAGAAGAGTTTGGAAAATGATAAAGTCATGCATAAATATGAGTTATCATCATTACTGATGTTGTACATGGACTGGAAAGTGGCTTGGGGCAGCCTTGCTTTGGAAGTCATGGAGCTGCTTTTTCAGTTAAGTCACCCATCCATGCCGCACGATGCTCATTTGCATAGAGTTCTCCATGATGCTTTGCACTTCCCATTCTATTCTCCTTCCCCGCCCCCTGTCCTGCATATGAATTTGAGGTGGAATTAATAGCTGAGATGCTCCTTTGAATTGCTCACGATCTGCTTAATGAAGCCACCTCGCATCCTGGAACTCCCCAGCAGGCACCTTCTTCCGGAGGTGCAACACCCGCTACGAGACGTGTGAGCTTTGGGGGAGGGTGTGCAGCACTCAACTGTCAATGGATTTCCATACTCCCTATCTTCCTTTTAAGTCCTCATCGTGAATAGAGCCTGTTTGGCTCCACTCTCAAAGCTAGAAGACCTGAGAGGTGGCAGAGTTCAGAAAGTCATTGCCATGTGAGTGAGAAGAAATCGTAGAGACGGTTTAGTCCCACTCGTTCATTTTAAGGCTGAGGAAACTGAGGCTGTGCAGGAGACCTGGAGTCAGGAAGACGCAGATCCAAATTTCACCTCTGACTTTCAGACTGCTATAGAACATGGACAGAACACTCAACTTCTCTGACACTCAGTTTCCTCATCTGTAAAATGAATGTAATAATATCTGTAGTATCAACCTCTCAGGACTGAAAGAACCACCAGTGATAATAAATGTGACACATTCTTGAAGCCTTAAAACCAGTTGTCATTGATATTATTGTTGCCCTAGTTGAACGAGGGAAGCTCAAACTCACAGTACAGGACAAAAGACTCTCCGGCTTTGGAATCGTAGGCCCCAGGTTCAATTCCTGCCTCTGACCCTCCCATATTAATTGTCTGACCCAGGGCAAGTTATTAACCTCAATTCTTCATCTGTAAAATGAGGGGTTTAGAATATGTGGCTTCTAAGGTCCTTAAGTCTACGATCCTATGATTCCAGATTATCTCATGCCAAGACCTGTCGACTGCTGAAATACTTGAAAGTGACCCTGTGTGACCTTGAACAAATCACTTCATTTCCTCCTTCAGTCTCAAACTTTTCATTTATAAAATGGAGATATCAATAACAACAACTCTCAGGGTTGTTGTATGCGATGCGACAATATTTGTAAGGCATTTCACAAATCTTAAAGCACTACATAAATGCTAACTATTATATTGTTATAGACCATAAGGCAGTCAGCAGAGACAGCTAGCCAGTCACCATGGGGCAGTCCAGGAGGCAGGACACAGCAGGAGTCAGATATGAAATGGGTGAGCACACAGCAACCTCATCCCAGGCATGGGCAGTCGATTCATATTGGAGGCACGTGCGTGTGTTAGACACGTGTGTTTAGTAGATTGTAAACTCCTCATGGGATCATGAATTCTTCAAAGGCTCCTTGTACCCTCTTTTTATATTTCCAGGGCTCAGCACAACACCTGGCATGTGCCGCTCTTGTTCAGTCCTTTACTCATGTCTCTCCATGACCCCATGGACCACACTGTCCGTGGGGATTTTTTGGCAAAGATATTGGAGTGGTTTGACATTTCTTTCTCCAGTGAAGTTAAGTGACTTGCTCAGGGTCACATCTGAGGCCAGATCTGAACCTATGAAGATGAGTCTTCCTAACTCTAGACCCAGTGCTGTATCCACTACATTGTTCAATCCTTGGCACATAGTAGGTACTTAATAAATGTTTATTGATTAATTGATTGTTGGGGGTGCAGGAAGGAGGGCTGTCAGAAAAACAGAAAAATGATGCAGCAAGAATGGAGTCCATTTAAAAGACATGACCTAAGGAATATGTTAGGTTAAGGGAGCAAGTCAATAATGAATGGGATCAAATGACATCATTAATCCCATAACTCCCCTGCTCAAAACCCTCCAATGGCTCTCCATTTTCTTCAGGTTGAAGTCCATACTCCTTAGTCTAGCATTCAAGGTCTTCCACCATCTAGCTCCCACCTGCCTTTGCAGTATTTCTCACATTAATGCTTTCCACACAATCCATTCCCAATCCAAATTAACCATGGAACCCAATTGTCCCACCTCTATCATATTAGAAACAACACTGGATGTGGAATCGGAGTGCTTTGGGCCAATAGTTCATCTCTCTTCCTTTTATATAGATCATGTTATCTCGACTGCAGTTTCTTCATACTTAGAATTTTGAGGTGGAAGGAGGGAGAAAAAGCCGTCAAATGAGAGACCATCTATTCTAATCCCCTTTTATTACACAGGAAGGTACTTAAGGTCAACCAAGACAGAGAAGTCAGAGCAGTAGGAGGAGAACCAGGACAGTATCATGCCAGCTGGAAGGAGAGGGTCATCTTGGCATAAGGAGTGGTTGATAGTAGCCAGTGCTACTCAGAAGTCAAGCAGGATGAGGACTGAGAAAATTCAGTGTCTTTCAGAGAGGTCACTGATGACCCCCAAAAGGGTTCTCTTTAGTAGAAGTCTTATTTTCCAGGAACAGGTGGAGAGGATGTGTGGGCAAAGGTCGTAAACTATTTATTTCAATCCCTGGGCACCTCTTTTCCATTTCTACTTTAGTGTCTAGCAGTGAAAGGAAAGCTAACTTAGGTATGGTGGAATGAAGGCAGTTTGGGGACAGTTCCCAATAAGGAGAGGGGCCACTGGTGCTGGGGTGGAGTTTTGGGCTGGATGGGTGATGATGTCACAGTATAATGTCACATGACATTCATTAATGTGTTGTAAAACCTGTAGTTAGTGTGTTAAGTGTGGGAGTGTTGGGTGGGATGGAGGGTAGAGCCAAGACCCATGATCTGATAGCCGGTTATTAGGAAGAGTCAAATGACTAGAAATAGCCCTTTGGAGCTGCTGTTTTTCTTCTTTTTTTTTTTTTTAAAGTTTTGTTACTTAAAATAAATATCAATGTGCATCTATATATGCATGTACATAGTCACTTGCTCATACATTTATATCTGTGGGGAAAACCAAGGTTATCATCTCTCTAGCTGAAAAGCTTTAATTGAAACTGAGTAATCTTGCAGCAGGTCCCACATGAATTTGGCCACCTCATTGTTCCAGAGATGGCTTTCCCTTGTCTGTTCTCAAGAATCAGCACCACTTTCTGTGAATGGAGGGTGGAGGGGAGGGGAGGGAGGACAGATGTGCAGATTGGGGGCTGCTGTGCCCAGAACAGCTGCTGTTTGACTGTGATACTTGGAAGCACGAGTCTTAGTGAGGGAAGGGCAGCTCCTGGATGCTCCAGCCACAGGCTGAATACCAGTGTACATGCACAGTGGGTGCTGGGAAAGTGTTGGTTGCGTTTGCATCTGTTATGACAGTAGCAAATGCCATAATTCCCTTGCTAGGGAGTAGAGGATGTTGGGAGAAGGAAAGAAGTCTTTCAAGCAAAAATAGAGAGCAGAATCTGTAGTGAGGGCAGCTTACATATAGGTAGATGATTTGGGAGGTGGTGGGGGATCTCCATAATCCTGGCCCCTTTGAAATTACACCTTAGCACTTCCACTTGGTTTTGATTCCTGATAAATATTACTAGCTGACATTTAAATAGAACTTTGTAAGCCTTTTCTTTGACTTTTGTATCCCAGGACTTAGCACAGTTAATTACATTTAATTAATTTTCTGATTCATTATCTTTTTTGAGTCTTACAACACTCCTATGAGGAAGACACTATAGATATTGCCATCCCCATTTTTTAGATGAGAAAACTGAGACTGAATTTGAATTCAGGTTTTCATGAGCCTAGCACTCTATCCTCTGAGCAACCTAATTTCTCTAGCACACCTAGCATCACAACCATCAGATATCCCCAGGAAGCCTATGGAAGACTCCTTCCCACATTCTCATCACTCAGAGAGGCACACATCTCATATCTCTGTATGGTGGAGGGGATTTGAGAGTGGGGAAATGTTACAGACTATCTTCCTGGCTTAACACTACCTCTGATGGTAATAGCAGAGAAACCCATAATCAGACCTAGTGAGGATGGCCCCAAAGCCCTTTTCTACCACAAGATGACTCTCTCTGAGGCTTGGGAGGACTGTCAGCTTTGCTCCCATAGTCCAAGAATGAGAGGGTTTTGTTAGTCTCAACACAAATATACAAGAAAACCCTACTGGTTCTGTGCCCTAGATGGAAATCCCAGGGAGTCACTCACAGAAATGGAGAAATAACCGTAAGACCACCACTGGTAACAGCAATCCTCTCTCAATCTCCCAAGCCACCACAAACCCAGTGCAATGGCTCAATACAATAACCAACTTTCCCAGGCTTAAATGGGCCAGTATAATGATCACCAGTGCCTGGTCTGGCTGAAATAGCTTTGTTCATAATGAGCTATGCTGCAGGTTAATTAACAACAGCTGTTCCAGAGATGGCCAATCACAGATGCATGTACTCCCTGGTGTCTTCATTTCTATGTGTTTCCATCCATAGGAGACAAAGCAGCCCTGCCTCTGACACTAACCTATACCTGGAACCTCCTCTCTCCCCTGCCCCTCCCTACCCCCATTCATTGTGCCATGCTTGATACCTGACTGATTCACAAAGACTTCCCTGCCTGGATCAGCCCACACTGAGGTCTATTATTTCTGGCTCCCATTGCACTAAGAGTCACAAAGCAGAATTTAGCAGTTAACTGTTGAAAATGCATTGTATTTGGAGTCAGAGGAACTCAGTTTAAATCATGACTGCAATTACCATCTGTGTGACCTTGGACAAGCACTTCACTCCTCTGAGCCTTAGTTTCCTCATATGTAAAATGAATCAGTTGGGCTATGTTGGCCTCACTGATCATTTCCAGTTCCAAATAAATGCTCTGTGATGACCCTAAGTTTCTGTAAAGCACACATCTGGGAGTGGGGGGGGTGGGAGAGGAAGGTGTGGCATGTCAGAAAGTACCACCTCCTTTTCATCTCCCTTGTCTCCCATCAAATCAAAGTAGAAGCAGTTTCAATAGATAGAAAGATTCCCATTGAAGCTTTTTTATGAGCCCTCCATCCCTAGCTCTGTGACCATGTTGGGCATCCACAGCAGTCTGTGAAAGATACTTCCCAGAGGTTGTATATGGATAAAGCTGGGTTCTCCCCTGATGGCTCCTTCTCAAAGCATCTCTGGCCTAAGAGTCTGGGTTCTAATCGAGGTTCTGCTACTGGAATGCTAAGTGACCTCGGGCACCTACCTAATTTGTCCTTTCTTAGTTCTACAAAATGAGTAAGTTAGATTAAATCTCTTTTATGGCCCCTTCTAGCTCCAAGCTTAAGTTCTCATATGTTCTCCCATGTTCTCAGTTTCAGGTTAGAAGCTGCTTGGAACCCAGCAGTTCTCAGTTTCAGGAGTATAAACCTTGATTCTTCAGCTATCCCATAAATTTCTTAAGTGTTGGCCAGTCTTTAACCTACCCAGAGGGTCTAGCCTACAGCTACCCAGAAGAGGCTCCAAAGAGATATATTGTGTGAGTGAAAGAGACAGTAAGTGAATACTTAAGTGATGGACCTCACTCCAATTCTGCCATTGACTAGATGAGTGACCTTGAACAAATTCCTTTGCTTCTCTTTTCTTTCTTTCCTTCCTTCTTTCTTCCTTCCTTCTTTCCTTTCTTTCTTTCTTTCTTTCTTTCTTTCTTTCTTTCTTTCTTTCTTTCTTTCTTTCTTTCTTTCTTCCTTCCTTCCTTTCTCTTTCTTTCTTTCCTTCTTTCCTTCTTTCCTTCTTTCCTTCTTTCCTTCTTTCTTTCTCTCTTTCTCTCTTTCTTTCTTTCTTTCTTTCTTTCTTTCTTTCTTTCTTTCTTTCCTTCTTTCTTCCTCATTTATTCATGGCTACTGGATGAGGTTTGCAGTGACATCTCAGTCCCTTCCATCATTGGCTACTGAGACAAGAAGAGTGAGAGGAAAAATCACAGCCATTGATCAATTCTTACATGACAAGAGCTCTCCTGGCAGGGTTTCTGGGTGCAGTCATGGTGAGAATGAGATTGATTGTCTGGAGAACAGGGTGTCATTATTACTAATTAGGATAATAAATATTAAGGAATCAGCATTTGCTAAAGATCAGCTTAACTAAGCAAGATGCTTTAAAAAGATAGAATGTTTATCCAACTCAGGGTTAAAGTTTCTGAGGGTAAAAGGTTAGATTCCAAGCAGCTTCAACTATCTGGAGATAGTTGAACAGAGAACCTTAGAAAATAGAAATACAGCATCTCAGGACTGGAAGGGACCTCAGAGGGCATTTGGGACAGCTCATACCTGTGCAGGAATCGCTTTTGTGGCAAACTGAAGTCTCTGATTAAACCCATTACCCACTACCCACTACCTCTGCAGCAGTCCATTGCATAAGGAAGAAAGGAATAAAAAAGGCACTTATTAAACAATTTGGCTACATTAAGGACGACAGTAAGACCTAGGGATACAAATAGAAAAGACAGACCATCCTTACTCTCAAGGACCTCTCATTTTAATAGCAGAGACAACTCTTATAGAAGATTTCAGCTGCAAGTGACATGGAAATATACCATGGTCCTTTCACTGAGCTGAAATTTCCTACTGTGTTCTAGGTCTTTGCTTTCAGGGATCATCATGGCAGCTAGAATGCTGCTCTGATAGCCTATTTGTGTCTGAATCCTGCCCATTCTTCAAGGCTCAGCTCAAGGTTTACCTTTTTAGCAAGCCTTCTTTGATCAATCCAGTTCATAGTGATTTATGTGTGTGTGTGTATGTGAGTGTGTGTTGTCTATGTGTTTATGTATGTGTTCTCTCTAGCTGAAATAGGTATTATGGGGGTAGGAACTGTGTCTTCTTATTATTTTTTAAGTTTCCTCCAGGACTCACACAAGCATCTTGCACATAGTGGGTGCTCAATTAATGTCTGTTGATTAACCAATATCTTGGGGTTGCCCACATAGCAATAATAGCAGCCTAACAGCTGACTTATGTGATACTTGAATTAGATGATCTCATTTGAGCCTTTTGAAATTGTACAAGTGTTGTTATTCCCATTTCACAGATAAGAAAATTGAGACAAGCAACTTGCCCAAAGTCACAGAGTCAGTTGCAGGGTTAGGAGGAGTGATACAATTGAAATTATTATATAGTCCTTAAGGTTTAACAAACAACTCTGTGAAGTAGATAACAGGGATAGGGACCAGGAGGCTTATGATTTCACTGATCTAAGAAACTCCCAAGTAGAGAAACTCCTTCTACCAATAACACAGGCACCTCCTCTATGACTTGTAGCTTTAACGTTGCTGAGAACAATTAGGAGTCAGGTGACTTGTCCAGGGTCACATAGCCAGTATGTGTCAGAGGTAGGACTTGAACCCCCAGCTTGGAGGCTAGCTTTCTATCTATTCTTGCCAGAGTTTAGTCATTTTTTCGGTCATGCCTGACTCTTCATGACCCCACTTGGGATTTTCTTGGCAAAGACACTGGAGTGGTTTGTAATTTCCTTCTCCAGCTCATTTTACAGATGAAGAAACTGAGGCAGACAAGTTTAAGTGACTTGCCAGCGTCACACAGCTAGTAAATGTCTGAGACTGGATTTGACCTCAGGAAGATAAGTCTTCCTGACTTCAGTCCCATGCTCTCACCACTGCACTGCCTAGCTATTCTCTTATCTACTATTCCCTGCTGCAAGTATCATCTCCATGTTGTAGATTAAAAAAGTGAGACATCTCTGTGGAAATTCCTTGCAGTTAGAAGCATCCAAGGTTGGAACTCAAAAAGAACTTGATTTTTTCTTTGAGCAATTATGTAGTCTGTTGGAAAGGACACAGGATTTGAATTCAAGGCTTAATACTCCATGATCAATGCCCCTTCCACTATCTCCCCTTCCCATCTTTTGTTGCTCAAAAATTGGTAGAGGATGGAACATTGTGATAGAGGTGGGATTTGAACCCAAGTGTTCTTATTCTGAGGCTCTTTTGTTATGTCTTTCTCCCTTTTTTCATAGGAATTATTTTTCCTACTGGAAGCCCATAAGCCTTCAACCTTTTAGCCATTCTCCCTCCTCAAGACAGAAGATGCAGATGGAAGACACAAGGTGGATGTGAAAGCATCCCAAGCCCTTGACAGCCCACAGTTGTTCTTAATGAAGCTGTTTTCTAGAAATATATCCCTGCTCCAAGACCATTGGAGTGCAGATAGAATAACAGTATTTTCTTCTTTCAACTGAAAGCAGACCAGAGTACTGTATTTTTTTTAACCCAGATAATTAAAGTTTCTGTTTAGCTGAGGTTTTGTTATGACTTGTGCAAAAAAACAACTACTTTATAGACCTAGGCAATATTCTATATGAAGTACCTTGCAAATGTCCTTGTCTCAATGAGGAAAAAATCCCAGGTTTTTCAGATATCTATGACAAAGAAACATGTGCCATTCTGCCATTTTGTTGTCTCTAAAAGTACTTATAATCAGACTACCGTAGGGCAAAGAATATTGGAAATGGACCCTCAGGACGACACCATGGTCTAGTCACTTAAGCTCTCTGGGCTCCAGGTTCCTTCTCTGTAAAATGAGAGGGTCACAATACAGGATTCCTAAGATGTCTCCCAGTTCAGGCAGTCTTCCTTATTAAGCCTTTTCAGTTCAGAGAGTCTGTACTCTAAGTTCTCTTCCCATTGTGACATTTTGTTCTGAGGTCCTTCCTAGCACCAACAGTCTACATTCTAAAGTCCTTTCTAATTCTTCTGTTTGTTTTGACTTTTGTCTTTGTTTTTTGAGACTGGGTCTCCCTGTCTTTCAGGCTGGAAGTATAGTGGGCATTCACAAACTGATTCTAATACTGATCAGCACAGAACCTTTAATCGGCTCTGTTTTACTGATATGGGCCAGATTACCTTCCCCTCCTTAGGCAGTTTATTGACCACCTGCTCTCAGGGGCCTGCCATAATGGTGACAGTCTTTGTGTAGAAACCCAATAGGTTTCTAGTATTAATACAGTTCAGTATTCCTGAACTACCCATCAGCTTCAGCTTCCCCAACATTAAGGACTAAAAAACTGGTGCTACCATGCCTGATGGTTCCTTCTGGTTTTAAGAGTCTGTGTTCTAATGCTTCTTCTACTCGTGTTTCCCCGATAATAAGACACTGTCTTATTAAATTTTTTGGACAGAAAAACACCAGAGGGCTTATTTTCAGGGGAGGGCTTATTTTAATGAACATTGACAGCAATTTTAATAAACAGGTAAATGTGAACAAAAAAATGTACCTTTATTCAATAAGCAAATCACTGGGGAAGAACAGGATGATACGCTCACTGCTGCAGCTCTGATTGGATGCAGCTTGGAGCGCAGCGTGCGTTTCACCCGGGGGGGGAGGGATGGTGCATACAGAGGGTACCGTAATATAGCGTGTAGCACAGGGGATCACCTTCACTACAGTAGCAATCTCAATAGGGCTTATTTTCGGGGGAGGGCTTATTTTAGAGGAATCTTACACAGTAAAGGGAGGGCTTATTTTCGGGATAGGTCTTATTATCGGGGAAACAGGGTAGCTCTGGCATTCGCTTCTAAGGTCTTTCCCAGCTCTGAAATTCTGTGTTAAGCTCCCTTCCAATTCCAACATTTTCTATTCTAAGATTCCCTTCCAGATTGAACATTCTACATTCTCTAACTTCTTCCAGTTCTAACATTTTGTGTCCTAATGCTTTTTCCAGCTCCAATGTTTCATTCTAACGTTTTTCTCAGCTCTCCCATTCTGTGTCCTAAGTTCCCTTCCAGCCCAGACATTCTGCGTTCTCAGAATCTAGGATATGCTGAGAACCATGCTGGCCTCCTTGTACCACATCTGCCAAATAAATAACCCTGTCCTGACCCTACCTAATAAAACAAAAACCAGCAAAAACAGAAGTTGGGCAGAAACACCGCTGTTCATTTTGTCCCAATCAATAGACAACCCAAGAATCAAAAGAAAAGAGTGGAACTAACAAGGGGTTCCTGCACCTCAGAGAGAAGACACACATGGTATCAGGTGGGCTGGGCCCCCAAAGACCGCTCAGTGCGGGGCAGATGGTGCCCAGGCTTAATTAAGTTTAGTAATGACAGTACATTTTCCCTAATTTTCCTTCATAGTGGCTGGCAGGTTTAATTGGCAAAAGCATTGCTTCCTCTTAGGCCTCAGTGCCTTGATAAAAGGTCTCCGAACTAGCAGCCAGCTGGTGATCAGGAAAGAGTCTTGAGGTCAAGGAGTCAGGAGTTGTGGGCTTGAGTCCCAGCTCTGCCACTCCGTATGCCTCAGTTTCTCCCTCTGTATATAAAACGAAGAGGTTGAATTAGATAATGATAGCAAAGCCCATATTTATACAATATGAAGCAAAGTGATTTCCTGCCAATGGGCATGTGGTATCCACCCTGGAAAGACCCCTGACCTTGGAGTCCTGAGGCTCAAGTCTGCTATTCACTACTTATATGATTAAGCAAGTCACTTCATCTCTGTGAGCCTCAGTTTCCCCATCTGTAAGTAAAGTGAGGGGGTCAGATAAGATGCCTCTAAAATCTCTCTCAGTCTAAATCTATGCTCCCTTTCAAAGTGAGTCGTGCAAATCACATCATCCCAGTTTCAGAAAAAGAGCCAACAGAGAAGTTAAGCTTGGGTCATCCAGTTCTGATCCTGAGACCAGGGCCTTTCCCCCTACATTGCATTGCTTCTCAATGACCCTTTCGGGTTCCTTTGAGACTTCATTTTCCATGGTTTTGTGATCATAACTGCTGACTCATAGAGGGACCTTTCAGGGATTTCTAGGAAATTAACTTAGGGAAAAAATATTCTTTACCACATGAATAAAAAAGGTTTACTTGAATGTGGTAGTTAGGGTGCCATGGTTACTGTTGAGTGAGGTCGAGTTAAAAGGAAGAGGTGATGTGAAAATAACATAAAAGTAAGAGGTAATATGAAAATTATCTCTGTCAAGTTTCTCCTTTCCTCCAAATTCTGCTGCTGAAATTCTGGCAGCTCCCTGGTATAGTCCTGGGCAGGGCAGAAGAAAGCCTGAGGTCTAGTCCTGGTTCTGCTTCTCTCATCATGTGGCTTTGATCAAGTCATTTTTCTTTTCTGGGTTTCACTGAATCACAGAATTTTGGAGTTGGGAGGTCAATGACCATCTGGTCTGGCCCACTGGAGGAGGGGGGTGTCTAACTAAAGCTCCCTTCTAAAATAATTGAGAAATGATTGTCCAGCCTTTGATTGTAGACCTAGGGAGGATCTATTCCCTACCTCCATCCCCACCTCAAGGTCAGCCATTCTAATTTTGGACACTGCAAGTACAAGCAAGAGGAAGGGGTATACCAGAAATGGGAGGCTTTCACAGGAAAACCCAGAGAATCTTTTCTCTGCCTTTGAATTCCCTAATAAAAACCTTCCCTTGGGGGCCATGTTTAGTCATCGTGATTTAGATCTTGCCACTAGACCCAGATGGCTCCAGAGAACAGAGTGAGGCTGCTGACCTTGCATAGAGCTCCCTCACTTAAATCCAATTCATTTGCAAGTAATGGTTTCATCCTCCTGATGTCATGGTCTTCTTCAATAACAAGACAAGCGACAAAAACTTTCCCTTATCTTCTCATTGGAAATAGTCTTTTCTCCCCAGTATTTCATTTGCTTTTCTTATATGTACTTCTCATGGCAAATTTCATGTTACTTTTATATGTGTACTCTCCCCCTACTAGACTATAAGCTCCCTGAGAGCAGCCACTATATCTTACTTCTTCTATCTCTAACAGAGTCCAGCACAGGATGCCTAGTAGGATCTTAATGAATGCTTGTTCAATTAAAATTCACAGACCAACTGCTATCTGTCCCTCGTTGTCTAACAACCCTTGGCTCCCTTCCACTATATGCCCGAGGATAGAGAATGTATTGTGGGGAAGCAGTGAATCAGAAGACCCTATTGCCTCTGTACCAAAATATCAACTCCCCTGCTTAGCTTCTAAAGACCGTCACAATACGGCTCCCCCCATATATTACCAGGCTCATTTCACATTACTCTTGCTATACACTCCTCCTTTAGACTATGAGCTCCTTGAGAGCAGGGAGCATTTTTGTCTTTCTTTGCATCCAGTGCTTGGCACATAGTAAGCACTTAAATGTTTGCTGACTGATTGTTGACTGACATGCTCTACATTTCAGTCACACTAATGTACTTGCTAGCCCTCATCCCATTTCTCACCTCTAGGCCTTTGCACAAACTGTGTCCTACACTAGGAATGATCTCCTTCTTCACTCTGTCTCTTGGAATTCCTAGTGCCCTTCCATCTATCAAGTATTTAATTGTGGAATTGAGTCACAGCTTTGTTATTTAAAGTCACAGGATTGCAGACTGACATCATAGATAATGAGTGTCAGAGGTGGAATTGAAGCTGTGGTCTTCTGATATCCCATTCACTCTGCTTCTAAATTCCCTCTATCCCATCCCATGAGATGCTCCAAATTTGGCTCTGACCCTGTTGTATTTGGAGGCAATCTCTACTTCCAAAAAGACTTTCACTCTCAGGAACCACTGGACATAGCAGAATAGAAATGTGATCGTGTAGGTTTGGGGAGGAAGTACTGGGGAGGGGGGTGGTGAACAAGAAGAGGGCAAAGTGAATTTATTGGGATTTAGATATGAGGGCACAGTAAGAGCTCTAACTAGCAAAATCTACCCCTGAGGTAAGGCAGAGGAGGAAGCCTGACTCTTCCTGTGGTGCTACTGATGAGAAAGACCCCTCAAAGGTAGCATACTCTAGGACCCCTCAAGATTTCAAACCTGATGAAGGAATGGACACTAGAGAGAGTGGGAGTTGCTATGGGAGAGGAGAACTAAAAGTTCAGCTACTCAGGGAAGGATGTACACCTTCAAATGCTGACCCCCTTTAAAATCCCTTCCTTGGAGCAAAGCCCCCACAGCCCCACCCTAGTTAAGGTTCCCTAGTTAAGGTGCAGCAAAAATGTTCGAATTTGGAGCTGACAGCAGATGAGCAGCTTCGTCGGCACCTCTGACAATTTAATAATAGAGCTGTCGTAATCCCAGGCATTTGCTAACTGCATAGTCATTTTCAGCTGCATTCCTGCACCATCCGCCTGCCACTACAATCCGTGACTGCCGTGCTTTACTGAGGAGAGAGGAAGAAAGGGGCAGAGGGAAAGATAATAGACTGATCGGTCCCATTCCACAGGGCTTAAGGTTTATGAAGCACTTCCCTAAAATCTCTAATTTTTCCTAGATTTATTGTACATCATTGTTTGCACAAAGTTTTCCCCATCAGACTGTGAGCCCCTTTAGGGCAGGAACTGAGTTTTGCTCTCTTTGTAACATTTAGCATACTACCTGTAGGTGCCTAGTAGGTAGTTAATAGATGTTTATTGACTGACTTCTATTCTACAATGTCTATGGCAATTCACATTTTATTTGGTGTTTAAATTGAGAATAAAAAGAAAATAAAATGGAAAAGAGTATCTCTCCAGAAGAAGATAAGCCCCTTGAGGGCAGTGAGGTTTTTTTTTCAATTTGTTTTTGTATTTCCAGCACTCAGTACAGTACTTTACAGGTAGCAGGTATTTAATAAATACTTGCTAAGTGAGTGAAATGTTATGCTTATTCTCCAGATGAGAAAATAAGAGGTTCTGGAGCTGAAATAACTTGACCAAGGCCATATGGTAAATGACAGAGCCAGGGATCTAGACTGAGAAGAGAAGTCTTGGGATTTGGATATGAGGGCACAGTAAGAGCTCTAACCAGGAAATATATGTATATATGTGCTCCTCTATCTATGCAAACAAGCTCGGTGCTCCATGCTTTCAGCCCCAGGTTTTGAGCAGATCAGGGCTACTTCAGACTTTCTCCAAGGCATCAGGTTGACCCCCCATACTGGTCACAACACTGGTGACTTATGGTTCCCTGCTTACTCTGTGGTGTGGGCACTAGCAGAAAGACAGGAAAGCACAGGTACCTTCTTGCTGGGTTAATCTCACTCATAAATTGTAATAGGGATTAATGTCACAGCTGTCCAAGGTAGCCCTCACAACAGGAAAACTGGATTTTGAACATGATTTTTCTTTGAATTAGTCAATTAGCAGATTATCTATGTGCTGAGTGCTTCCTGTGTACCCACCCTAAGCTAAGTGCTGCTTGAGGAAAAAGAAGAAGACAAGGAGGAGGAGGAGTCATGGGCCCTGTCCTCAATGACCTTACAGTCTAGTTTGAGAATAACACTCATGTAGCTCTTAGCACAGTTCCTGGCACATAGTAGGTGCTTAATAAATGTTGATTGATTGCATATGAAATAGGGGACAATGAACAGTTGGGGTAAGAGAACTATCAATGCCATAATCATTCAGGGGAGAAGGGGAGGAGAAAGAGAGAGAGAGAGAGAGAGAGAGAGAGAGAGAGAGAGAGAGAGAGAGAGAGAGAGAGAGAGAAGATCACTAAGGGTTGTAGTGGTCAGGGAAGGCTTCCTAGAAGAAACAGGTCTTGAAAGATGAATATATCTTCATTATTATTCATGTTAATATCAATAATAATAAATAACTGCATTGCAGAATCACAAATTTAGAACTGGAAGGGACCTTGGAAGACATCTCATTTTTCTCCCTTCCCTCATTATTGTACAAGGAGATAAGGTCCAGAGAATTTGGGTCTTATCCAAGATTTTATAGGACACTTTAATATTTGGAAACTGCTTTCCTCACAGACATCCAGACTTCCATCCATCCATCCACCCGAGCAGCCTCTCATGCCTTAACAAACTTTCCCTTCAACCTTTCTCTTTACAATTCCTTTGCTTTTGAGCTTAGGCTCAGCTAAGGCCTCATCAGTGGGAGCCCTTCCATGAACCCCACCATTGTTAGGCTCTCTCCCTGCTCAAATATCCCTCCAGCAGTTTGTCTGAGCTCCTCTTAACCCTTCCTCCACTCCCTGCCTCATGTTAGACTCATCTGCAGGCGGAAAACCCCCAGTAGAATATAATCTCTCTTCAGGCAGGTGGGCAGGTGGGGCACTGTCAACTACGGAGCCTTTTGAAGGCCTTTCTTAATTCTTGAGATTTAGTGACGGGGTAGTATGTAACTGTATCAAGCACACTGGACTTCAAGTTATAGGTTTGAATCTGTCCCATATTCAAACTAACTGTATGACATTGGGTAAATAATTTCTCTGGATTTTAGTTTCCTCATCCATGAAATAATAGCTAGTTAACATTTATATGGTACTATATGCTAAGCAGTGTGCTAAGAGCTGTATAAACATCTAATTAGGTTCTCACAACAACCCTGGGAAGTTGGGGGTAGATACATTTATTATCCCCATTTTACAGTTGAGGAAACTGAGGCAAACAGTAGTTAAGTGACTTGTCTAGGGCCACACAGATAGCAATTGTCTGAATCTGGATTTGAACTCAGGTCTTCCTAACTTCAAATCTTGCACCCTATCCACTGTGCCACCTAGCTGCCTTGAAATAGAGATGAAATCAGCCCCTCTATCTAATTTTGAATTAATAATATAAATAACATTTATTATAATGTATAATATAATAATATGCCACATTATATTATATATTATATAATATTGTAATTAGATTTTTATATTATGTTTAATATGATACTATAATTACAACATTATATTATGTATAATATACTATAATTACATTGTTTCAGTTTAAAGTATTTTGTAGATTTTAAAGCATTCTATAACTGTCAATGGGGAAGATGATACATATCTGGCTATTAACTCAGTCTCTGATTGTCCTAACCTCCCTACAGGGTTAATGACTTCCCAGCTCTACTGACAACACTCCCCCAACCCCTCCGTTTTCTGATCCCTAGAGAACTCTCTGTTGAAGAGACACAGAAGACAGACAGTATCTTTGGAGCCCAGGAGATGGTGGTTAGAGGTGGCAGGGGCCTTTTCAAGCTTTGTCTCAATTTTAGCAACCCACAGTGGCCAGCCTCTTTGAAGAAGATCTGAAAGCCGGGGTTGGAGATTGGAAGACTAGCCTTAATACACCAATTTTTCTCCAATCTCTTCTTAAGGAAAATGATCCCCTGGGCTCAGCTGTTTCAAAGGGAAAGGGGGAAAATGAGAAGCATGAATTTCTGAATGGTTCCTGTTTAGTTGAGGCCAAACATCAGTGGAAGGACCAAACGGGACTTCAAGTTGAGCCATCGATCCGATACATGGCTGGGAGCCATGGTTGGGCATCTGGGAAGATGGGGATCCTGCTGCAGTGAAGGGAAGCTGCTCTCTTTTCTGAATGAATTTCTAACTGCCTGTGTTTTAAAGCCAGCTGGGAACAAACCGACTACATACTTTGTCTCTTTCCTCAAATGCAACATCATTTGTCCATCCTTTCAAATAATGGTAATAGTGATCATTGTAAATTATGCAAGGAAACAGTAGAAAATGCATGATGCATCACTGCAGGCAATAAAATTTTAACACCTACCAAATATCTAGCAAGACATGACTGGGTAGCAAAAATTGTTTATCAAAAAACTCGCTATCTTTCACAGTCGGAAAGATGAAAAAGCCCCACAGTACAAATACAGACCTGTATGTCCTGGAGAATCCAGTCAATAAACCGTACTAGAAATGGGCCATTACCACAGAACAAAGTATTGTCCACAATTGCCTGAATAAAACGATGATCCATAACTTAACAATATTGGTTTTAGCAGATGTCATCATTTCAGATACTCACATTCACCAAGTTACATGGAGTGAAAAGCTTTCAAAATACAGAGAGCTAAGAGTAGGTCTCTGAGGTCCTTTTCATCTCTGAGATTTTGTGATTCTGCTCAACCCAGTACTAGGTAATATGAAGGAAAAAGGAAAGAAGTGTATACAATGTATGCCCTTAGAGAGTTTCTAGTTCATTTGGCAAACCAAGCCATACACATTTAAATACTAAATATAGAAGGGAAATAATAATGTAAGACAACAGGGAAAAAGTGAGTGAGAAAACCTATTGCTGCTGATTGGCTATTACCTTGGATAATTTGTTCGCTGGAACTCAGTTTCTTCATCTATGCAATAAGGAAGTTGCATTACTAAGGGTTCCTCAACTTTTTAGAGGAAGATGTCTGTTCCATTACTTATGACAGCATCACTGTGGGAAGAGATAATGGAATAACTTGGGTTTGAGAGATAGAGAAAGGAATAAAGGGAATTGCCCTAACCATTTACACTGAACTAACATAAAAAGCCTCAATCCCACAGAAAATGTTGATGAGTTGTAAAAAGTAGCACGTAACCAAGAAACAAGAACTCATTGGACTACTATGTAGCAGGTGGTGGGCTAGGTAACAGATACACAAATACAAAAATGAAATAGTCCCTCACCTCCAGGATCTTGCATTCTCTCAAAAGAGACAACATATGGATATTATATCATATCACATTGTATTATACTACATTGTTATATTAGTATTATGTCTGACTGTATACACAGGATAAGTATCTACAGAATACCTATAAATCAAATATAAAGTAGTGAGTTATCTGAAATTTGCAGCTCCTAATACTTATAGCTGTCCTTGAAGATTGACCAATCATTGAAAAGCAACCACCAGAGGACCATAGGATGATGCGATTCACATTCTTTTTACAGTTGAGGAAACTGAGGCAAACAGCGGTTGTGACTCGAAATTCTAAAATGCCAAGAAAGAATCCGAAACGTGTCATTAGATCCTACATCCTAGTTCCAGAGAGTAAGAGACAGATCACCGTGGGAAGACTCCACAGAAGAAATGGCATTGACTTCTAGACTTGCGGTTCCTTGGACACGGTGCTCGTCTCCTGATGTCGTGCCTTTGCCATACCTGGAATGCTCTCCCTTCTCGCTTCTGTTTTTTGGTTTACCTGGCTTCTTCTGAGACTCATTCAAGCACCACCTTCTGCAGGAGACCTTTCCACTTTGCCTCTCTCCCCTCCTTCCCTTCAGCACCACCTTCCATTGACATTGTATATTATCTTGTGTGTACAATTTGTACACCTCTTTTCTCTCATTAGAACCCGAGCTCCTTGAGATCAGGAATTATATGTGTGCTTTTTTTGCATCTCCTGCACGCAGCACATAGTAAGAGCTTAAGAAATGCTTTTCCCTAACTGACTGACTTAGCTGAACCTTAACATTTGGACAGCAGTTGGCTGAAAGCAGGTATTGTCTGTCTTCCTCTTCTTTGAGAAACTCTGGTATGATTGCCTTCCCTGAGGAGTCCACTAGGGAGCAGTGTGGCTCTGAGTTTCAGCAGGAGCCCTCACTGGCATCCCCTTTCAGAAGGCCAACTGTCCTCTGCACAGGAAGATTTATTTTCCAAATATAGTTTATTGGCAGATTAAAGCATGAAAAGAAATCTATCATCCCTCAGTGTCTTTCTGCTGCAACTTTCCATGGCCAGGATACATATGCTAATCCTATGTGACCAAAGGGGGAAGTCCAATAGTTCTCAGCAATCTGAGTTGGCAGGTCTGGCTAGAGACCCTCACAGTTCATGAGGATAGATCCCAGAAGAGCCTCTGGGTCTATATTTTCAAAGACTGACACTTTACCAGGTTCCCTCCTTCAGTCTTACTTCTAGTTCCCTCCCCAATATGCTTTCTCTGCTCCAGCAAGCCTTTAGGGATATAAGCCAGGCATATACCTGTCTCACTCCTTACATGGGCAGCAGCTACATGTCATCTATGACTATACACTCTTGTCCTCATTCTGGTTCTTAAAGGTCTTAGACCCAAGGTCGGTTAGACTGTCTAAGGCCTCATCTGTCAAAAGATAATAACAACTGCCCAAGCAGGGCTTAGGGGCCTTTGGGGCAGCGTGATACATCAGAAAGAGGGCTGAAATTAGAGCCACAAGGCCTGGATTCCAATCCCAGCTTGGTTACTTACTATGTAACCTTGGGCATGTTTTCCTCCACAAAATGAGTGGGGATGAGATTATTTTTGAGGTCCCTTCATGCTCCAAATCTATGTGAAAGTGTTTTTAAAAAGTGAAGTTTTGCAAATGTAAAATATTATCAGTAAGGGAAGAGTTTTGTATATATGTATATATATATATATATATATATATATATATATATATATATATATATATAAAATGCAGTAAAAATAATGCTTCTCTTTCTACTGTCCTTGAACGCTTACTGAACACTTTGCTCACAACACACCTGAGAGGGAAGTAGTAGAAGTAATATTATTTCCATTTGTTATCTGAAGAAACTGAGTTTCAGGAAAGGTAAGTGGATGACCCACAGCCACTAAGCTAAGCACTAAGCTACTAAGCCACTAAGCTAGGAAAGAAGCCTGGACTTAAATCTCAGGCTTTTGGACTCCCAGTCCAGCGCTCTTTTCATTAAGGGTCATGAAAGCATTCCCCTCTCCTGGGCTTTAGTTTCCTTATCTGAACATTGAGGAGGTGGTGGGTTGGGCTAAATAATCTCTAAGATTCTTTCTAGCTCCCAAACTCTATGTTCTAAAGTTACTTTTGGCTCTGACATCCTATGATCTAAGGATCCATTGAACAAAGGTCCCCTCCAGCTCTGAATTCTGTGCTTTAGGACAATGGCGTCAAACTCAAATCAAAACCAGGACCACAAATCCAGAAATAAGGATCTCTGTAGATAGAGATCAGGAGCACAGTTTGAACCTAAAAATGAATCTGCTTAGACTGACAATATCTAGTGAGGGACAGAGAGAAAGAATTCTGCCCTTTCTTTGAGGAATGCAAAGTGGCCAGCTTCTGGAGCCAATCTCCTGCTTCCCTTCTGGTGAATAGAAGCCTCCTTTGAAGAAGGGTGGATGGAGGAGACTAGAGAGACATCTATTCATGAGAACCTGCAAGCCGCATGTAAACAAACCCATGTGCACAGACATAATTTAGATTAACAATATGCATACTCCCTATATGTTGAAATAGAGAAGTCATTTTTTCACCTCCAAGTTCAAGTATCCCTAAAATCTATCCACTATGAACCTCAGGCTAAGGACACCTGTTCTTGTCTAGCAGACACACTGGTGCAATCAACCACTCTCTTCTCAAACCAGCTGCTTCCTCCCAGCCTCCACAGCAGCAGGAGCGTCCCAGAGAAATCTCCCATTCATTGACTGTGGAGGCAGCTGATGGCTTCTTTCTAGGGCATAGGAGCATAGGTGGAGATGGAATGGATCTAAGAGTTGTCTAGTTAAGCCCTCTTGTTTGAAACTGAGGCTGGGGAAATTGTGACTTGCCCCAAGTCAGACAGGCAATAAAGATCATATCCAGGATTTTGACCCCGGGTCCCCTGAGTCCAGACTTAAACATCTTTCCACTGTATGATGGTACTCCTCACCCAGCAGTATCCCATTCTTAGCTTCTGGAACTGAATTGGCAGGTATAGTCACTGCCCTCTGTAATGTTATACTTTGTGGCAGATGCTGCCACCTATGCTTCTCTTTAAAGAAGATACAAGTAGATAATTGGTACAGAATATGCATCAAGGCACCCTGAGGGAGAAATAGGAGACAGCATGTGCTCATTGAGTCAAATCACCACCACCATCTCAGCTGCCAGTGGAGGCAGCCCAGGATCCTAAACCCAGTAGATCAGGGAAGTGCTCCCCAGATCCCTGACCCTTGCTTCCCATGTGATCCCCACAGTCACCAATGAAGGGAACAATCTTTGGGAAGGAGTCAATCACCCCAGCTATCACCAATACCAGTCAGCGACCAAATGTCTCAGGCAGATAAGCCCCAGAGCCCTGGCAGTGACAATATCCCCTGCCCTCTCCTTCACTGGTTCTGCCTCCAGCCCAGTCTAGGCCCTGAAGCCATCATCGAGGGAATCAGTCCTCAGCAGACACAGTAATAAGACCCAGAAAACAAAATTCTTGCCGCCCAAGTCCTTGGCTCTGCCAAATGGGTCAGAATCAGAAATGGGATTTTGTCAGTGGAAATGGCTTCAAATAAGATGCATGTCAGGGCAGTTAGGTGGCGCAGTGAATAGAGCACTGGCCCTGACGTCAGGACTTGAGTTCAAATGTGGCCTCAGATACTTCACACTTAACTAGCTGTGTGACCTTGGGTAAGTCACTTAACCCCAAGTGCCTTGCCATCCTCCCCCTTCAAAAAAAAAATGTATCAATCTGCTTTGCTGCTGTACCCTAAGGACCATGGGACCTTTCCATCTGATTTGAAGTAGACACCTACATTTTCACCAGCAGCCCCCATGCTTGGAATGCTTTCCCATCTCATCTCCTCCTCCTGGCTTCCCTGTCTTGTTTCAAGCCCCAGATAGAATCCACCTTTTTCAAGAAGACTTTCCCAATTTCCCTGAAGGCTAGTGTCATCCCTTGGTTGGCTATGTACAATTTATTGTCTGTATTTTACTTTTTTATCTAGTGGTTTGCATGTGGTCTTCCCTATTGGACTATGAACTCCTTGAAAGCAGGGACTGTGTTTTGCCTATCCCCAGCGTATAGCACAGTTCCTAGCATATAGTAGGTGTTTGATAAAATGTTTGACTATTGACTGAATGTGTTGTCCGCCCATTAGAATTTGAGCTCCTTGAGAATAAAAACTGTCTCTGCTTTTCTTTTGTATTCCTGATACTGAGCACAGTGCTTTTCACATAGTAAATGCATGAATTTTCATCCTTCCATCCATCTATCCATCCACCCATCCATCCACCTATCCATCCACCCATCCATCCACCCATCCATCTACCCAACCATCTACCCACCCATCCATCCATCCATCCATCCATCCATCCATCCATCCATCCATCCATCCATCCATCCATCCATCCATCCATTCATCCATCCATCCATCCACCCATCCATCCATCCATCCACCCATCCATCTATCCATCCACCCATCCATCCATCCATCCATCCATCCATCCATCCATCCATCCATCCATCCATCCATCCATCCATCTGCCCACCCACCTACCCATCCATCCACCCATTTACTATGCTGACAAACGGGCCCATTACTCTCCCATGCAAGCCTCTATCCCACTTCTGCATTTACTTTTCACTCTGAAGCTGGCATCCCTTCTTTGCTCTTCCATCCAGGCCTGGAGCAAGGAAAAACCCAAGTAGGGCTAGACCCAGTGTCCCAGTTGGGTTACTTATTGCTGAGGGGATTTGAGCAAATCACTTGCCCTCTTTCAGTCTTAGCTTCCTCCTCTGTAAAAAGAGAGAGTGAACTAAATGGTCTCCATCCTTCTCTCAGTCTTGGGATCCTCTGAGTCAGCTCCCCCCTGCCAGGGCTCACATCACTGACACCTCCTCACCACTCACAGAAGAACCCTTCACTGAGGGAGAGATGGCTTTTTCTCCCCATCCAGTGGTGGTATTTGAGTGGTTTGGCTTGCTCACAGAACAAAAATAGCACACCTGCTACCAGGTGGCAATCTTCCAAGAAGGATTTCTCAGACTGAAATAGTGACAAGCCTGAGTTCTATGTGCATGAATGTGACAGCAAGATTTCCCTCTCTGGAGGGGAAAGGGAAAAGATCCATTAGTGTAAAACAAACTGATGGACCACAATTAGGCCAATGTGCAAGGCAGCTGGGATCAGCCTGCACCAAGGGGTGGGGAATGATTCAGTCAAATGGCTTGGACTTAAAACCTATTAAAATCCTCTCATTTCTTCAATAATGTCCTCCCAAGTCCTGAGATCCTCCTGTGCTCTGCAGCCCTTCACTTGACCCTGGGGATCACCCTTTTTTCATACTGTTGTCTCATCTGTGTTTCACTTCTCCTTCTCTCTGCCTCTCTAAACCTACCCATCTTTCAAGGCCTGACTCCAGTCTCACCTCCAGCCCATAGTAATCTCTCTACTCTGAACTCCTCTATGTAGGTTCATTGTCGCCCACCTTAATGCTTGATCATACACTCCTTGGTTTTGTTTTCCATTTTAACATCTTGTCTTCCCCTTAAATATGTGAGCTCTTGGGGGCAGGCTTGATGTCTACTCCTCTGAATAACAGTACATGAAACTGGAGGGATCACAAGATCATAGATTTGAAGGTGGAAGAAATTTTGGAGATCATCTAGTCTAATCCATTTATTTTGTGGAAACTAAAGTTCAGAGAAATTGAACTATTTACCCAAGGTGACATGGATAGAAAGTAGCAGAACTGGGGTCGGAAGGACTCAGATCCTCCGACTCCCCACTCGGTCATGTTGTTAATGATCAGCAAAGTGTTTAAGCACAGGTGTGGAGGGCTTCAATAGATAGATCAAGCAACCAATCGATCAAACAAGCATCAAGTAAGCACCTACCAGGCCAGCTAAGGTTGGGGATACAGGGACAAAAATGAAAGTCTGCCTTCAGAGGACTCTAAGCAATCAACAAACACCTGCTCCTGGTCTGAGAGTCAGCCAGCCAAACCACTGGAGTCTCAGCTCAAAGTCCAAGTGCATCTATTAGGAGAGTTTCACGGCTCCAGTTGCCAAACATCTCTTCGATGGGCAGCATTGTCCCAGCAGCACTCCTCTGTGACTAAAGTTTGACATCTCAGCCACACACACAACATCATCCAAAAGCTCCACAGTCCCAAATTAAGCCGCTCTGTTTCCCTCTCTAGCAATTAGTCAAGACCAAACAGGAGCCAACAATACTCAGTGCTACCCAAAGGTTGAATTCAGACATCAGGAGCCAACAGCAGGATGTGTCTGCCAACAAATCACCAAAAGCGTCAGGCTGCCTTAATGGTGTCCGAATCCAGGGAGGTTAAGGCTACCCTGTTCTCTGTGAAGCTCACACCCCATATCAAAGCACTTTGTTTCTGGCCATCACAGTCTTTCACAATATAACTACTATGGAAATGTTTTGTGTAACTACACATGTACAACCTATATAGAATTGCTTGTCTTCCCAGTGGGGGTGGGTGGAGAGGGAAGAAAGGAAAGAATCTGGAAATCAGTTTAAAAAAAATGTTGAAAAAATTGTTTTTTACATGCAACTGAGAAATAAGATATACAGGCACTGGGGTACAGAAATCCATCTTGCCCTGATAGAAAGTTAGTGGGGTAATGGGGGAGGACATACGAGAGAACAGATTGGGGGAAGGGGTATCCAATAGATTTCCTATCTTTGGGTGTGGGGTAGGGGAAAGACAGGGAGAAAATTTGTAACTCAAAATCTTACAGAAATGAATGTTGAAAACTAAAAATAAATAAATGTTAGTTGATGCAAAAAAAGAGAATGTACATGTATCAATCCCATCCATACTTTTAGAAGCTAGTAGGTTAATAGTGCTTTGTTGGTCATTAAAAAAAATCCTTGCAATGGGGTATAAAAATCCATCTTGCCCTACAAGAAAGTAAGGGGTAAGGAGGTAAGGAAATGGATCGGGAGATATAAGACATGGCAAACTGGGGGAAGGGGTATTCAGTATGCTTGCCATCTTGGGGTAGGGGGTAGGGGAGAGATGGGGAGAAAATTTGTAACTCCAAATCTTGTGGAAATGAATGTTGAAAACTAAAAATAAATAAATAAAATAAGAAGAAATGAAGATGGTTTCAGAAAAACTTGGGAAGACTTATATGAACTAATATAGAGTGAAATAAGCAGAAACAGGGGAACATTGTATACAGTAATAATATTTTAAGGATGAGCAACTGTGAAAAATTCAGCTAATCTAAGCAAGACAATGGTCCAACTCAATTCCAAAGGATGATGAAAAGTACTATTCAGCTTCAAAGAGAGAATTGATGAATTTTTTAGTGCAGACTGCAGTATAATTTTTCACTTTTTAATTTTTTTTTGCTTTTTTGCAGCATAGCTAACATGGAAATGAATTTTGCATAATTTCACATGTATAACTGATATCAGATTGCTTGCCTTCTAAATGGGTGGGAGGGAGAGAATTTGGAATTCAAAAAATTTTAATGTATATTAAAATAAATATTTTTAAAGACTACATTGATTTTTTTCAGGTGTCATATCTCACTGTAAACCCATTTTGAACTTGTAGTTTGTGAAAAACTTTTTCATACACCCTACTGTCTAGTCTTACCGTAACCACTTTATACTTTTAAAAGGTGATTTTTAAAAATACAAAAAAGACTATATTTAAAAAAAGAAAAATTAAAACATTAACTGGAAATTGAGGGTGTGCCCATTTCATGGGTAATGGTTGAGCAAATTGTGGCTTATGAATGTAATGGAATACTATCATACTGTAAGAAATGAAGGGGAAAGTTTGATTCAAAGAAACATGGAATCCAGACTTATATGAACTGATGCAGAGTGAAATCAGTAAAATCAGGAGAACCATTTATATTAAAAAAATCAAAATTATAAATGTAAACAATTCTGAAAGACTCAAGAACTCTGATCAATCCAATTATTAGCCATGATTTTAAAGGACTAAGGAAGAAGAATGCTGCCCACCTTATGAATGAGAAATGATGGATTCACACAGAAGAAAGGCATTTTTATATGGGTCTAATGTGGAAACCTAGGCAGCTAGGTGATGCAGTAGATAGAGCACTGGGCTTGGAATCAGGAAGACTTATATTCATGAGTTCAAATCCCGCCTCAGACACTTACTAGCTATGTGACCCTGGGCAAGTCACTTAACCCTGTTTGCCTCAGTTTTCTCATCTGTAAATAAGCTGGAGAAAGAAATGGAAAACCATATTAGTATCTTTATCAAGAAAACTCCAAATGGGGTCATAAAGAATCAGACACAAATGAAACAACTCAACAGCAATGTAGAAACATTGCTTGACATTTTTTCCCATCTGTGCTTATGGAGTACAAGGAGTCCTTCCTTCCTTCCTTCCTTCCTTCCTTCCTTCCTTCCTTCCTTCCTTCCTTCCTTCCTTCCTTCCTTCCTTCCTTTCTTCTTTCCTTCCCTCCATCCTTCCCTCCTTCCTTCCTTCTTTCCTTTCTTCCTCCCTCCCTCCCTTTCTCTATCTCTTTCTTTGGAAGTTGGTGAAGGGAAATAAGAGGAAGAAATAAAAGAACTCTTGATTATAGAAAAAAATAAAATAATAATATAAAGGGGGAATGGAATGAGCATTTATTAAGCATATACTGTGTGTTAGGCAATATGCTTAGTACTTCATCAATATTGTCGCATTTGATCCTCACAACAACCCTAAGAAGTAGGTGCTTTTATGATTTCTATAGTATAGTTGAAGAAAATGAGGCAGAGGTTAAGTGACTTGCTTAGGGTCACACAACTAATAAATATCTGAGGCTGGATTTGAACTCAAATCTTCCTCACTCTAGGCCCAGTGATCTGTTCCCTGCAACAACTTGTAGCCTACAGAGGCTCTCATGCAACTTCCGACCTATTAAGGAGTCCTTCCCAGCTCTAAGACTCAGCTTCTTTGATTTTAAGATTCCTTTGGCCATTATATTGCTTTGAAAATCCACTCTATCAATTGCCTTTGTAGGACCATAGGCTTAGATCTGGAAGGGACCTTAGACATCCTCATTTTCTAGACAAGGAAACAAAGATGGAAAGAGGTAAAGTGCCGGATCCCCAGTCACGTCACTAGTGAGTGGCAAGGCTGGGATTTGCTGCCATCTTAGGGACTTTCCAATGAAAGCAAACATACAGTCCCCCAAATCCATCCAACAGAACAATACCATGTATTGGAGAAGATGTCTGCCTGTGAAATATGGTCCGTAAGTCAGTCAACAAGCCTTTATTAAACACCTACTATGTGCCAGGCATTGACCTAAGCACTGTGGACACGAAGAAAGGCAAGACAGTCCCTGCCCGCGGGGAGCTCACAGTCTAATGGGGGAGACCACATGCAAACAAAATATAGACAGGATGAACTGGAGATAATCAGCAGAAGTCTTTGGGGAAGGCGTGGAGCTTTAGCTGGGCCCTGAGAGAAGCCAGGAAAGCAAGGAGATGTAGGTAAGGATGGAGGGAATTTCAGGCATGGCCAGCAACCTGTCCTGATGCCGAATCAGGAGATGGAATGTCTTGTTTGTGGAACAGCAAGGAGGCCAGGTGACTGTCTTCTCTTTTTTCTTGTCATTTAAAGAAGAAAAAGAAAGCCCAATGGTGGTGTTGGAGGGAGGGGGTGGGATTTATAGGACTGCCCATATTGCCCCAGTCCTTCTCAGCTGGTTGTTAAAGCAGATCTAAAGTAGCTTCTAGATATGCGTGTCTCTGCATTTCTCTTATCCTGTAAATTTTTACTTGAGGTTCTAATATGCCAGAAATGAGATATAAAACTAAAAGATTAAAACACACTGGGAGATATCACTATTTAGCAAAATCCATATACTTTACTGTTTGATCAACATGAAGTACTAGATATCACATCTCTGCTCTAGAACCTTCCGTAGTTCCCTAGTACCTAGGTGGAAGAAAAAACTAAACTCCCTGACCTGACATTAAAAGCCTGCCAAAATCTAAATCTCCAATTTATTTTCTCACCTATGCAAATCTTACTTTTCTATCATAATGGTTTCCTTATTGCCTCTTAACCATGTAATATAAATTCTGGCTTCTGGGCTTTAACTCATGCTGAGGTCACTACTTGGAATTTCTCTTCACCTATTCAAACCTTACCCATCCTTCAGTGCTTGCCTTAATTCCTGATTTCATCAGGAAAGCTTCTTTATACCAATGAAATCATAGGTCCCTATCATTCCCTCTCTCTATCCTATTATTTATTATTATTATTATAGAGGCAAAGAAAATATAAAATTCAGTTCTCTAGGAAAATATGAGGAGAGAAAGAATATTTTCAGCTGGGAGTTAGGGAAGAGAACAGGGAAGTCTTCAGCAACTAACTGTACTCCAAATAAAATTGCCTCAAATATATTGGTGTTCAGATTTTATTTATATTGAACATAGTTTACTACCTAGACTTTCAAATAATGCAAACTCATCAATGTTAAAGTTTCTTACCATTGCATGTTCACTGAACATCAGGAACCTGTTCAGAGAACCATGCCTTCATTGGGATGACCTCATGTCATTTGTAATTAGTTTTCTCCAGCCCTGCTTCCCCAGAGCTTTATCCTACTTGGGTTTGGTCCATTTATCCCTGGTTTGGAACATTATTAGTAGAACAGTCAACCAGGGAGCTTGGGATAAGGGCATGGGGAGATAAAGCCTTGGAAAAAGGAACTAAGCAGAAGCCATATGGGTAAGTGTGCAAGAATTTTGGATTTTGAGTCTAAAGCCTTTTGAATCCCAGTGCCGCCATTTTGTAGCTGTGTGACATTGGAAAAGACCTAGCCTTTCTGGACCTCCCTTTTTCACTTCAGTAAAACAAAAGGGTTGAACTAAGTGTTCTCAAAGGGGTTTCCTAACTTAAAAAAATCCTATGATCTGATGATAGCATGAGGACAAAGGAGAGCCCAAGGAAAGGTGGCAGGGCAGGTAATTAACTGATAGGGCTAAAGTTTGAGAGAAAGTAGACACTGTCACAGATCATTGGGAAGGACATGGTAATTCATCTCAATAGCTACTATACTTGGATACATACTATGTACATTATTTGAATTTGCACTGAGTATTTCCATTGGGTTGGAACTAATTACCATATTTTAAATAATTATAACTTTTAATAATGAGAATTAGAATAAATTCAACCACTTCACAGGATTCATTATTCTCACTAACTGGGATCTCGCTGAGCAGATAGTTTTGTGATGGATGCTAGAGGAAGAATATAATATAATATTAATAAGATATGAGTCCTGCTCTAATACAAGAGATAACACAAGGTCACAAATCACTATGACACAAGTCAGAATACCATATATAGAAAAGGAATAAAGAAGATGCTATGGTGATTCAGAAAAGGAGGGCTTAGAGGAAGCTTCATAAAGGTGCCTAGGCTGAGACTTGAAGGATGGGAAGAATTTCCATGGAAGAAGGAAGCAAGATCATTCCAGGGACAGGGGAATTCATGAGGAAAGGCATAGAGCATGAGGCGAGTTTGAGAAACTCACAGTAGTCTAGTCTAGTTTGAGCATAGCACAGAGTACCTGAAGGAAAGCAACATGAGATAAGGATGGATTGGGGGGGGTTGAAGGCAGGTCAAGATAGGTTTCTGAGTCTATGCTGAGACATTTGGACCTAATCCTGCAGTAAGTCAGATGCCATTTACAGGTTTGGAGATGAGGATGCCATGATGAGAGCTGGGTCTTAGGGAGAAAAGTTATCCTGGCATTGAGTGCAGGATTTCAGGATGGATTGGAAGCAGGACATGTTGGAAATAAGGAGACATTCTTGCTCTGATTTTTAATCACTTGGTAGTATAGGTAGTAAAGGCAGCCAGAAAGGGAGGAAGTGATCAGTGGGGACAGTTTGAAGGAAGTGAACCTATTGAAGATACTAAGAAACAAGAGAGAATGGAAGAGGATGAATAGCAGAAGGAGAAGTATGAGAAGTAGAAAAGTGAACCACTGATTCAAGACCTGGTATTTATCTATATTCATTATTGAAAAGCAGTGTGGCATAACAGGCAAAGGTCTGGTCCTAGAGTGAAGAAGATAAGGGTTCAAGTCCGGTCTCTGACACATACTAGCTATGTGACTTTTAACCTTTAAGTTCCTTAGGCAACTCCTTTTTTCTTAATTTTAAAAAGTGTTTTTATTGATTCTTTTTGCTAGTACATTACTTTCTTAAAAATATTTTTATTTAAAGTTTTGAGTTCCAAATTCTATCCCTCCTTCCCTCTTTCTCCTCCTGGCTCCCTGAGACAGTAAATAATCAGATATAGGTTACATGTGTGCAATTATGTAAAATATTCCCATATTTGTCATTTTCTACAAAAAGACTCAAACAAAAGAAAAAAATGAAAGAAAGAAAGTGAAAAACAGCATTTTTCATTCTGTATTCAAACAATATATCAGTTTTCTTTTTCTCTGGAGACAGATAATATAATTCATCATTAGTCCTTTGGTATTGTTTTGGATCATTGGATTGCTGAAAATAGCTGTCATTCATAGTTCTTCATCAAACAATATTACTGTTACTATGTATAATGTTCTCCTGGTTCTATTCATTTCCATGTGCATTAGTTCATGTAAGTCTTTCTAGGTTTTTCTGAAATCACCCTACTTGTCATTTCTTATAGCACAATACTATTCCATTAGAATCATATACCACAGCTTGTTTAGCCTTTCCCCAATTCATGGATATCCTTTTGATTTCTAATTCTTAGCAACCACAAAAAGAGCTGCTATAAATATTTTTTAACAAATAGGCCCTTTTTCCTTTTTTGGATGTCATTGGGATATAGATCTGGTAGTGGTATTGTTGGATCAAAGGGTATGCACAGCTTTGCAGCCTTTTGGGCATAGCTCCAAATTGCTCTTCAGAATGGTTGGATCAGTTCACAACTCTATCAACAATGCATTAGTGTCCCAGTTTTCCACATCCCCTCAAACATCCAACATTTTCCTTTTCTGTCATATTAGCCAATCTGATAGGTATGAGGTGGTACCACAGGTTTATTTATATTTGCATTTCTTTAATCAATAGCCATTTGGAGCATTTTTATATGACTATAGACAGCTTTTATTTCTTTGTCTGAAAACTACCTAGACAACTCTTAAGACTTTAAGTTTCACTTGAGTCACCATTTGCATTGATGGATGGAATTTCCACACCAGGAAATCCTCTACCTAATGAAATGACAATCTTTTGATCCTACTCTCAAAATTATTATTAACATGAAGACCAGTTGATAATAATCTTCTACAGTATAAAAATACCTGGGTTTTTTAACTCTCTTTTACATATGTTAGCATCCTGTATCCTATCTTTTTAAAGACTCCCAATCTTTCCCCCTGTCTTTGACTTATATAAATACTTACTGATACAATGGAAAGAGTTCTGGATTTGGAGTCAAAAGACATGGCTTCTAATCCTGGCTTTCTCACTAGCTCACTGTGTGATCTAGGGTATGTCACTTCCTCTTTTTTTGTCTCAATTTACCAATCTGTCAGATGGTTAATAAGTGAGGTGATGTTAAGTATCCTTAATGCATTGAAGTTATGAGACTTCAAAATTGAAAGAGTTTTCAAATGGAAAATGAATTCAATTTGTTTTGCTTAGCCTCAGAGGACAGAACTAAAACCAAAGAGGGAACCTTATGCAGTGGACTAGAAAGGACACCATTAAAGTCAAAGGATTTGAGTTCAAATCCACACTACAATTTACTACCCATGTGAACTTGATCAAATCCCTTCACTTCTCTGTGACTCAGTTTCCTCATCTATAAAATAGGAGGGTAGAGGATTGAACTCAATGATCCTTAAGGCCCCTCCAACCTCTAAATCTTGTGATGCAAAAAATAGAAATGATAGCAAAGCTGATCTCAGCTTGACCCAAGGAACATTTCCTAACAACTAGAACTGTCCAAAAATAGGCTTGCAAGGTAGTGTATGTTTTGTCACTGGAGATCATAAATCAGAGGCAAGATAATAACTTGCTAGTACTGTGGTAGAGGGGATTCATGAACTGGGAAACAGGTAGGATTAGATGAGTTTCTGACCTCTGGTGAAATCTGTTGCTTTTTCTTTCTTTTTTTAAAGAAAATTTGTTATTCTCTGGAAAATCTTCAACAATCATGCACATTTTTACAAACAAATGAGGCATGAAAAAAAAGATTATATATGAAGCCACACATCCATTAACGTGGCATACACATACCCACATATACACATTAACATGGCAATACCATCATTGTCCTGTTTGACTTTTTTGCCATCTGAATTTATTTCTGCTTTTTTCTGCATGTTTTAAAATGTTTCATTGATATTCTTTTCTCATCACTCTCAAGCAAAGAAATTCAAGCTTTTCGTGCCTCTGACTCATAACCTCCCAATAAAGTTCTCCCTTTAACCAAATACAGTTAAGCAAAACTAATTTGCCTTGTAGTTGTATCTTTATTTTTTCTCCTCTTCCTCTTCCTCCATTTCTTTCTTCTGTTTCCCTTTTTCATGTAGGCTAGAAGAACAGGGGGCCAAAAATGGGGCCTGATTCAAATTGGAATTTTTACCTGCTCTGCTTCTGACCTGTCTGCTGCAGTGCAGAATTCTGTGGTCCAAGAGTTCTACCATCTTCAGGCTTCCTGATGGCTGGGATTAAAGGTGTCTACTCCCACAGGCAACCATACAAGTCTTTTCAAGTTTATCTGAATCTATTGCTTTTTCCATCTCTTATTATTCAACAATATTCTGTGACAACAATATATCATAATTAGCTATTATATATTCTATTTATATCTATTATAATATATATTATATCTAATTATAATATAATATATTATATCTAATATAAGATACATATGGTACATCTTATATTCTATCTATATTCTATTTATATAATATTACAGCTTTCTATATGTAATATATCATATTACATATTCTACATGTATTACTGTACTATAATAATCAGCTATTATAATTCTATAATAACAATCTACTCCCCAAAAGATGGGCATATACTTTCTTTCTAGTTCTGCAACAACAAAAAGTACTTTGAACATTTTTGAACACATGTGACCTTTCTCTCTGTCTCTGAAATCTTTGTAATAGAGACCTAATTGTGACATCTTTGGATCAGAGGGCATGCATAGCTTACTGTCAGTTGTAATGAAGTGGCAAATTGCTTTCCAAAAATGGCTGCTCTAATTCACCATTACATTAGTGCACCAGAAGCCCTCCAGCAATTGGTTTTTTTTTTCCCTTTTTGTCATCTTTGCCAATCTGATTGGTGTGAAATTGATAGAACCTCATAGTGGGGGCAGCTAGGGGGTACAATGGATAGAGTACTTGGCCTGGCATCAGAAAGATTCATCTTCCTAAGTTCAAATCTGGGCTCAGATACTTACTAGCTGTGTGACCCAAGGCAAGTCACTTCACCCCATTTCCCTCCATTTCCTTATCTGTAAAATGAGCTAGAAAAGGAAGTGGCAAACTACTCCAGTATCTTTGCCAAGAAAACACTAAATAGGGTCATGAAGAGTCAGACACAACTAAAAGTGACTGAATTACAACAAAAAAAGGAACCTTGTAGTAATTTAATTTATATTAATCTCATTATTAGTGATTTGGAATATTTTATCTCATATAATTATTGATATTTTGTATTATTTTCCTTTGAGAACTACCTGTTCATATCCTTTGACTATCTATTAGGGTATGTTTCTTGTTCTTACAAACGTATAACAATTTTCTATATATTTTGTATATCAAACATTTATCAGAGAAATTTGATGCAAAAATTTCCCCAATAAATTCTTTCCCATCTAATTGCTTTGCTTATCTTTTTTTGTGAAAAACCTTATTGTTTTTGTAACCAAAATTGTCAATTTTATCTTATCTGTTGATTTCTCTCCCTAGTTTCATCAGCAATTATTCTCTTATGCATAGTTGGGCAAGGTAAACCTTTTTGTGTACAATGTGATTTTTTTTCTATCTAAGTCATGCAAACATTTGAAACTTATTATGTTACATAGTGTGACATGTTTATCTAAGTCTAATTTCTTCCAGATTACTTTCTAATTTTCTGCAGTTTTCTCAAATGGTGAGTCTTTATCCCAATAGTTTAGGTCTTCATTACATTACATTGCAGTGCATTATTGTGTTTGATAGCTTCTAGATTTTTAAACTGGTTTCAATGAGCATTTTTATACTTTTTTAATCAGTACCAAATAGTTTTGATAATTATTACTTTTAGTATAGTTTGAGATCTGGTACTGCTAGGTCTCCTTTGTCCCACCTTTTTTCATTATTTCCTTTGAGATTCTTTACCTTTTGTTCCTTCAGATAAGTGTTATTATAAAATCTGGCTCGATGATGTAGTTTTATTGGTATGAACCTGAATCTATAAATTGATTTAGAGAGTAGATTTGGGGTGGCTAGGTGGCACAGTGAATAGAGTACTGGCCAGAGTAAGGAGGACCTGAGTTCAAATCCGGCCTCAGACACTTAAAACTTACTAGCCTTGTGACCTTGGGCAAGTCACTTAACCCCAATGGCCCTGCCCTACCCCCTCCAAAAAGCAAAGAGAGTGAGAGAGAGAGAGAGAGAGTAGAGTCATCTTATTATATTAGCACAACATAACTCTGGACAATTAATCCCTAACCAAATATTTGTTTTCCTTTATTTCTTTAAAGGGCATTTGTAGTTGTATTAATATAATTCCTGTGTGTGCCTTGGTAAGTGGATGTTCAAATATATTATACATCCTCTAGCAATTTCAAATGCAATTTATTTTACTATCTCTTTTTGTTGGGTTTTGTTGGCAAACATAAAGGCTAATGATTTTCTTTTGGATTTATTTTGTATCATGCTACTTTATTAAAGTTGCTAATTTTAAATTATTTTTTAGCTGAATCTCTAGTTTATGTAAGCTGCAAAAATAATTTTTGCTTCTTTTTCTGCATTAGCTTATTCTCTGAAGTACTTTTCTTTTCTAATTGATATAATCATTATTTCTAGAACTACATCAAATAATAATAATGACAATGACCACCTTTGCTTTGCCCCAATCTTACTGGAAATGCTTCTAGTTTTTTTTTTTTCCCACATCATAAATGATGCCAGTTTTTGCTTTTAACTATATACTATTAACTATAATATGGGAAGGTCCATTTTTCATGTTTTAAGTGATTTTTTTAACATAAAAGGATGCTGTATTTTGTCAAAAGTGGGTTTTTTGCATCTATTGATTAGTAATTTTTAAAAAACATGATATGTTACATTCTAATGTTCTAATGTATTTAATAAACACTTTCATCCCTGATATAAATTCAGTCTGGTCAAAGTGTATAATATTTTCAAAATTTTACTGTAACCTCTTTGCTATTATTTTATTTATTATTTTTACATTGATATTTATTAGAGACATTGATCTATAGTTTCCTTTCTCTGACATTTGCTTATCCTTTCCATCTGTTTTCAGTAGGCCTTACTCCTTTGCCTAACAGATTAGGAAACAGAGGCCCAATAAGGAGTCCAATGCTCTTCTGTTCTCCTAATCTCCTATCCCCGGGAAGAACAAAGGACCTTATGAACTCAGACCTAGCCATCCCAGGAAGACTGGCATTTTTTAAATGCTAGGGAGAGCCTGAATGGGACCACATTAAACCAAGAGGGATAAAGATGTGATAAAGAAGTAGCAGGGATATAATAGAGAGGTGACTAGATTGGGGTCAGGAGACTTGAATTCTAGCCCTGGCTCTCCATGGATTCCCTTTTTAAGCATGAGTAAGATATTTACCACCTGCCTGCACTATTTTGAGACTTCGTTGACTTTTTTCTATGCTCCAGAAAGCTCATCACGGTGAACACCTCAACATTCTACAAAATAAAATTGACCTTGATATCCACAGCTCATCACTACCCTCTGCCCTTTTGACTGGAGGACAGAGCCGACAGAACTCTAAGAGCTCCACTTAGGATAGGAGCACAGAACATGTATCTCCCATTTGCCACATGACTGCTCTTTTGGAGGATTTCTCTGACTTCTTCACCATGCCCCAAGTCAGGTACCTGTGATAGTACCTCCCACTTGCACACATTTTCAACTTTCTTTTGTATATTGCCTTCTCCCATTAGATTATGAGCACTTTGAGTGCAGGGACTGTCTTTATTTTTTTCATATTTGTGTTCCCTGTGCTAAACACTATATTAGGCACATAGTAGTCACTTAATATATGTTTATTTATTATTATTGCCATCATTATCATTATCGATCAACATCATAATTCCTCCTTTCTTGACTCCAGTTTCCTCATCTATAAAATGGGCATAATAACAGCACCTATCTCCCAGGATTGTTGTGAGGATCAAATGAGATAATATGTGTAAAGCACTTAGCACAGCGCCTGGCACACAGTAAGCACTATAAAAGTGTTAACTATTCTCTTCCTCCTCCTCCTCCTCCTCCTCCTCCTCTTCCTTCTTCCTATCATTATTAGCCACCATTAATGTTTGTTGGGAATAATTCATATCAGTGAGATCATAAAACAATAGAAATATAAGACTAAGGGTAGCAGATGACCACCTGGTTTCATTTAATCTGGCACAGAGAACACTTCAATTGTCAAAAGGCCTGAGCAGAGTAGGGGATGAGATGCTGCCTACTTCTTAGGAGACACCTGCACAAACTTAGTAGTAAGGAAATACAGATGGAGAAATTATACATTTAAGGGTAATTATAGCAAGTCCCCCCATGGCTACATAATGAAACCAACAAGGCTTTGGGAGTAAGACAGGCATGGTCTTTTTTTCTATCCTTTTAAAATTGACTGCACGGATGGTATCCTGAGGAAGAAAACACACAACAGGGACAGCTTGAGAAGGGAGGGAGTCATTTAACCTTTGTCCGTCTCATTTTCCTCACCTGTAAAATAGGGATAATAATAGCATCTACTTCCCAGGGTTATTGTTAGGATGAACTAAGATAATATTTGGAAAGTGCTATATAAATATTAGCTGCTATTATTGTTAATTTCATTATTATTTTTTATGAGCATGGGGCAAATCCTATCCAGTCAAAAAATAACATCCTTTATTCACCTGTCATTGCTGCCTGAAATTCTTCTGAATGCCTAACTCCTCTAAGTTAAGCACTCTTCCCTCTAGACTAACAATCAATCAACAAGCTTTTATTAAGCACTTGTTAGATTCTAGGTACTATGCTAAGCTCTGGAAATATACAAAACAAAAATACAGTCCCTGCCCTCAGGGAGCTTACTTTCTAATAAAAGAGATAACATGTACCTAGATAGGTATATACAAGATTCATAAAGAGTAGATGTAAGGTAACCCTAAAGAAGAAGGCCCTCATAGCTGGCATGCCTCTGAGAAGGATAAACAAGGGAAGCTGATGTCAATGACTGACTCCTTGGTTTGAATCAAATGACTGGCAAGCATTTATTAATCACTTACTGTGCACCAGGAACTGTGATTCTAAGTCTTCGGAATATGAAAACAAACATGAAACAGTTCTTGCCCTCAAAGAGCTTACATTTTAACAAAATTTATTTATTATTTTTGAATTGCTTCAGTCATGTCTAACTTTTCATGACCCCATTTGAGGTTTTCTTGGCAGAGATACTGGAGTGGTTTGCCATTTCCTTCTCCAGCTCATTTTATATATGAGGAAACTGAGGCAAACAGGATTAAATGACTTGTCCAGGGAGACACAGCTAGTAAGGTGTCTGAGGCTGGATTTGAATTCAGGTCTTCCTGACTCTAGGCCTGGTGCTCTAGTCACTGCACCACCCAGCTGCCCAACTGGCTTATTAGCTCATTCAATACCTGAAAAATTGAGAAGAGGACTCTTTCCAGAATAACTTGAGTGGCATTTGATAGGACTAACCAGCGAAGATGATGAAATTATAGGATTTAGAGCTGAAAGGGACCTTAGAGATGATATTCTTTAATCCCTTCATTTTATGCATTAGGAAAATAAGGTCTAGAGAAATTGAATGAATTTGCCATCCCCTATTCTTTCATAGGACAAGTTTGTTGTGTATACACACTCACACATGGTCACACACACTCACACACACTCAAACACACACTCACACACACTCAAATGCTCACACACACAAACACACACTCACACACATTCAAACACACACTCACACTCACACACACAATCAAACACATACACACAGTCCTAGGAATTCTGAAGAACACAGTATTACACCTGTTCCTTTGAAACAAACCTTTGGTCTCATCTTCATCATGCCCATCCCTCTGCTGTCTGTGCTTGATGAGGGCTCCATCTTGTCAGTTTCTCTCTTGGTGGCCCCTCTCTGCCTTTAGAAACAGGTGTACCTAGCCCAAGGTTCTCCCTGCTCTAGGAATCCTCTCCTTTCTGCATTTCCTCTGCTGTGCTCTCTGAATAAGCAATTAGCATGAATAACAAGAGTGCCAGTTAAAACACCCAGCCACCTGAAGGGAGGAGAAAACTATAATTAACTCTTTCTTGGGGATCTCACAGCCTTATTTTGTGGGCCCCAGGGATTCCTTTCAATTCCCACAGAGCTCTGGGGAAGATGGTAGAGTGGAAAGGGCAGACAACACCTTCCCATTACAGGGAAGTCAGTGTGCCTATTATTGGCTGGTGAAACACGGACTCCCCAGTGAAACAGTCTCTTTGTCTGAGGCTCTGTTTGCCAGGGCCCAGAGGGGGAGCTGGGAGATACGGTGGAAAGAACCTGGGTTCTAACCCTTACTCTTCCACTAAGGTACAGTTTGACCTTGGGTAAGTCACTCTCTTCAAGTTTTTCCTTTGTCAAATGAGAGCAGTGGAGTAGATCAATTCTAAGGTTGCTTTCACAATTTTATGCACCTGTGATTCTTTGAGATCTTTAAGAGGAAAAAGGTCTTTTAGAAATACTACTTCCCACGACAGTGGATCAATTTATTATTCATTAGCTTCCCTTCTCAATAAAGCAGCCAGCTTTGGACAAAACATCTCCCTGAGGTTGCAAGGGAAGGAAGCAGTGCTGACTATCCTATCTCCATAGTTGACCTGGCACAAGGGAGTGTGCAGGAGCCACCTCAAACCTGTTAGCTAGTGCGAACTGATAGTTAAATTTTCAAGCATGAGTTATTTACACCTTAGAAATTGGCAAATACTACAAATCAAGGCTTGATGCAGTGTTTTGTAAAGTGCTTGGCGTACAATGGACAATAAATGCTCATTTCCTTTCTTCTGTCTGGGTAAGTGACTCTGGAAGGTAATAATCAAGGCCATGTCAGGGAAGACTCCGAGAGTAGGTCATGAAAATAGATACAGGGGTAAGGGGTAATAGAAAGTAGGCAAAGGAGGGAGTAACTCTTCCCTTCCCCATTCCTAACTTTCCTGTTACTATTGAAGGCACCACCACTCTCCCAGTACCCTAGATTCACAATTTAGATGTTATCCTTGGGTCTTTCACTCTCTTTTATCACCTCCCATCTCCAATCTGTTGTCAAATGCTGATGATTCTACCTTGGAAACATCTCTCCTGTACTCCCCCCTCTCTCCTCTGACACCACCCTGAGGCAGTCCCTTAATTCTTTCATTTCTGGACTATTTCAAGAGCTGCTGGTGGGTCTGCCTGGCCTCAAGTTTCTCCCCACTCCAGTCCATCCTCCCTTCAATGTCAAAGTGATATTTTTAAAGCACCAGTCTGACCATGTCACTCTTGTACTCAAAAACTACCTGCTCTCTACCCACTCTGGGGTCACATATAAAATCCTTCTACAAGAAACTTTTCCTGATCCCTCTTTTTTTTTTTTAAAGCAATTGGGGTTAAGTAACTTGCTCAAGGTTACATGGCCAGTTATTTCTGGGTGTGGTGCTAAGTACCTGAACCCGGATTTGATCCCAGGTCATCTCGACACTGGAGCCGATGCTCTTACTCGCTGAGCCACCTGGCCACCCCCAAGCAATTGGGGTTAAGTAACTTGCTCAAGGTTACACGGCCAGGTGTTTCTGGGTGTGGTGCTAAGTACCTGAGCCCGGATTTGATCCCCAGGTCATCCTGACCCTGGGACTGGTGCTCTTACTCACTGAACCACCTGGACTCCCCTAAACAATTGGGGTTAAGTAACTTGCTCAAGGTTACACAGCCAGGTGTTTCTGCATGGGTGCTAAGTGTCTGAGCCCGGATTTGATTCCCAGGTTGTCCCAACACTGGGGCCGGTGCTCTTACTCGCTGTGCTACCTGGCCACCCTCCTGATCCCTCTTCATAAGAGTGCCTTTCCCCTGTTGCTTATTTCCAGTTTATGATTACAGTCTGAGTGAATGTATATATTCCTTTTCCTAAGAGCATTTGCCTTTTCAAAGAGACAATATTCAAATACTTCACCCAAAGGAATTCTAAAGAATGATGGCATTTCTGACTCTAAAGAGCCCCAGGGGGGCTGGGTTGGGGACGGTAATTTTGTACAGGAGGCCATGCTTGCCACTAGTCTTATCACACCACTTAGGCAAACACCTAATGTGCCTACAAGTGAGACCAGCCTTGATTGCAAGACCTGGAAGAATGCTAATAGCCTGAGTTTGGATGGAGAGCTGTTACTAAGGGATACTGAAGTATGATCAAACAAGGAATAACTCTACATGCAAAGTGCAGCTTTTTGACCATGAGATTTTTGAGGCAAATGCCTTTGACTGGCTGACAAATGAACCATCCGTGTGTTTAAAGGCCCCTTAGGCATTCATTAAGGAAGGAGCAGTGAAGATGCAGGAGGTCAGCAATCAGATTCAAAAATAGCATCCTAATTGGGTCTTATCCAGTTAAGTGGGAGATGTTTCCTAGCATACAGTGTCAGAGTTGGAAGGGGCTTAAGAACAAAGAATGTTAGGGTTATAACATGGAATATTAGCTTTAGTAGTGCCCCTAGAACACAGAATGTTAAAGCCAAAAGAGGCCTTAGAACATAGAATGTCAAAGCTGGAACAGACCTTAGAACTAAGAATGTTACATTGGAAATAATCTTAGTACATAGAATGTCAGAATAGAATATGATGGTGTGTGTGTTGGGGGGGGGAGAATAGCAGAACTAGAAGAAACTTTAGAATCTAATCCTGCTTCCTAATTTTACAGATGAGGAAACTGAGGAACAGTAAAGGAAAGTCAGTGTCAGCAGAAAGATTCAGACCTAGGTCTCATGACTCTCAGTCATATGGATTTTTCATTGCACCTCAGAGTCCTGCCCACCTTTACACACTGATTTCAAATATACAAAAGCTATTCTGAACTTATAAAAATGATTGGTATCTTTCATTTTATACCACCTTTACTTCTGAGTGAATCCCCTTCCTATACTGAAATATTAATATCATGATTCTCAAATAGTTTGTGCAAATTATTTTTGTGAAGTAGCTAGCCTTAATTGGTCAGTGGGTTCAAAGTACCTTTAATTTAATTATTCAGCTTATATGAGGTTCAGTTTGGTTAAAATGAGTGTGTGTGTTTTTATATAGAATTTTATTATAGTCACACACCAGGACATTTATCTCTAAGCCACTCACTAGCTGTCAACAGTTCACACATTAATTGCATTTCCTTTCCTAGGTAACTAGGGAAATCATAATGTAACAGCAATGTAATTAGGAAATTCTTCAATTGGGACAACACCAGTTTTGCAGGGGAGACTAGTGCTAGTGAAAAAGACAAGGGGATGTGGATCAGTAGTATTAACAAAGGACAGTCTATTGGCAAGTACAGTATCTTACATCATCCCACAACCCTGTTCCTTTACCCTCTCCCAGAGTACAACTCTCAAATGGGCTTTGTAGTAGTTGTTCATTCATTTTTTTAGTCATGTCCGACTCTTTGTGACCCCATTTGGGGGTTTCATGGTAAAGATACTGGAGTGGTTTGCCATTTCCTTCTACAGCTCATTTTATAGATGAGGAAACTGAGGCAAACAGGGTGAAGTGGCTTGCCCAGGGTCACACAACTAGTAAGTGTCTAAGGTTGAATTTGAACTCATGAAGATGAGTCTCCTTGATTCTAAGCCCAGCACTCTATACAGTGAGCCAGGGGCACAACAAGATGAATGGAGTTCTCTGGATTGACACAGGAAGGAAGAATGCTTCCCTCCCCCATATCAGCACTGGGTCAAAAAATCAGCTTCTCCACCCTAATCATGGCCATGCTCCCTGGTTGTATCTGGAATTATCTTCAGAGACACATGAAATAACCAATCCTATTATTTATAGAGTTATATCTTCTTGTTAGACCAAAACATTTGCCAACTTTCTGACAGTTCATACTAGTAAGTAGAAAGAACCTTTCATTGTGAGTTAAGAAACCTGAGTTTTAATACCAGGTCTTTAGTCACATGGTTTTATATGGAATATATGGTTTCTAGTGTTCATTCTAGATGCTGTGTTCTTATTTCCTCCATCCTTTGTGCCTTTGCTTTTTTTTCTCTCTGTCTCTGTCTCTGTCTGTCTGTCTCTGTCTCTCTGTCTCTCTCTCTTAATTTCTGTAATACTTTTATGATTTCCTAGTCACACAGGTCTCTGCCTACCCACTTAGCTCATTTTGAATATCCAGTGGGTGACTCATTAGCAGACTGTATAATCTGAAAATTGGTAACAAACAAAATTCACCTTACACATCCAAATGAGGCTCACCCAAGCTATCCCTGGGAAGGCTTCATAGGCATGGCTTAAGGGAACTCCTCTTTAGATACTGCCTTCAGCAGTTGTCAAGGATCTTCTCAATGGGTGTCAGCTAGATCTGGATTGGGGGAACAGCCCAAAGTCATTTGGGACCAAGTCTGGCAAAAAAGTGATATATCTTATAAGAGAATATTAAGTCAGAGTGTGAGAACTAGAAGGGACCTTGGAAATTACCTACCTAACCTCCCCTCTCATTTTACAGCTCAGAGAAGGAAAGTGATTTACCTAAAATCATACATTGGTAACATAATTGAGACTAGAATCCAGGTGTCTTGAGTCTCTTTGGATTAATCTGTAGCCTTAGAATCAGGAAACCTGTATTTAATATTTAATTTCTTACTCAGACATTGACTAGCCATGTGATCGTAAGTAGGTTAATCTTTCTGGGCATTCGTTTCCTAATCTGTAAAATGGGAATGTTACTGTAATGTTACGTACATTATTACAATGTTATTCTGTGAATGCTTTGCAAGCCTTAAAACACTATGCAAATGTGAGTTACTTCTCCTCCACTGCCTTGCAGAGGAAAAAAAATGGGTGCAGGGCAGACAGATTGTGCAAGTTAATTTGATTGACTAAGACATACTGATGCCACAACCAGTTCATCCCAATCCTGAAATTTTATCTTGCAGCCTGAATGATCTAGCTTAGTGATATCCATTGACAGAATATGAAAAATATAAGAAAAGACCTTGAGGTCTCATTTGACCAGGAGTCCAATGCAAGCCAGTAAAGTGGCTGCATTTATAGAAGCACAGTGTCTAAATTATTGAAAATAGAAATACCCCTGAACTCTGTCTTCCTAAGGCCACATCAGGAGAATTAGATTCAGTTCTGACCACCATATTTTAGGGAGGACATTGACAAATTGGGATATATCAAGAGGAGGAGATCCAGTTTGAGATATTAATAGGCAGTTGGAGATGCAAGACTAGAGGTCAGCAGAGAGATTAGGGCTGGATAGGTCGACTTGAGAATCATCAGCATAGAGATAATAACTGTGTTTGTAGTCAATGATGGGATCACCAAGCAAAATTGTAGAGAGGGAGAAGAGAAAATAGCAAGAATGCTACAGAAGAATTTTTGCTATGGCGTTGGCAGGTGAACAAAATGACTTGCAAGGGTTCTTCCACCTTTGAGACTCAATCAGAGGGTAATAAATCGTTCTATCACTGAATGAAACATTGCAAATAATAATCAAAACATCTCTCAGAGGCATAGCTCAACAATATATCTCAAATCAATTAAAAATGCAGTTGTCAAGGTTTGCAACATAGCAAAGCATCAATATAAAGTGTCACCAATTAATGAGAAAAACGAGATAAAAGAAATCCCATATCAGTATTAGTGATTAAAATAAAAAACCAGTACTTACAATTATACATTGGATGATACATATAGATAATAATAGAAATATTTGCAAGAGATATAATCCAATTACACATCACAAATCAACAAAAATAGAACAATCACAATTTTTAAGCAAACACAAAGCCACAGGCTTTGTCGGTCAAGCTACATGTCAATATCAATGTTAAATAAAAGCATAAATATGCTGATATTATTCAAATAAACAAAAATGAACAATGATGGTAGTCACAAGTAAAAATCATCCTTAAATAAAGAAGAAGGATGACCAAGGATATTATGACTTGACTATCACATCAGACATATCTGAGGTGTGTGACCACCCACAAGTCCCTTATCCTTTCTGAACTTCAATGGTCTCTGTTGTAAAACAAGGTTAATAACTATAATAGTTACTAATATCTGTATATTACTAACCTTTCCCTTCTCATTGTGCTGATCGAGTCTGGAGTCTCGATCCTGGGATTAAATGCTCAGTGAAGGACAGTCAACTCATTCACAGAAGTTCAATTCTGCTTTGCTAAACTGCCTTTCCCACCCAGAGTCCCAGGATACTACAGGCTGGTGCTTGGAGTCAGCTTCCTTCCTCACTCAGACAGAAGCTTTCAGCTGCCTCTAGGAGTCAACAGCCTCCAGCAGCTGTGCATAGCAATGAAGCTGGGGTTTAAGTAAGGAAAAGGAGAGGTGGGAAGAGCCTAATGATCGCCACATACAGGTCCCTTTAATGGTCTGAACTGGGCGCTTAGCTCCTGGGCATCTCTACCCACAGTTAGGCTTCGGTCCTTGGGATAAGGTAGGGATGGGGTAGGGTTTAAAGTGAAGACCCACCAATCTCAGCAGAAGTGAAAGCTGAGCTGCTCCCTCATTACCAGGGGGCAAGGAGTAAATAATTAATCACAAAAGCAAGTGAGTGTTAACAAGTGGAGGCAGATCAAACCGCATGAAAGATTCAAGGGCGCCTATCCCTTCCCACTCCACTGACAAGTCTCAGGCGAATAACTCCGAAGAGACCCGAGGATATAAACAATGCTTTGAATCTGCCGGTGCCTTTTAACCAAGTTCTCACTGGTGAAATTAGAGTAAATTCTTCCTGCTCTCTTGTGGCTGCGGGTAGGACCTGCTCAGAATCGAGAATGACAGGGAGGTATGCAACACACGGAATGTTAGAAGTATAAGAAACCCAGAACCCAGAATGGAAGAAACCTAGGACACCGAATATCAGAACTGGGAGAAAACTAGGACATGGAATGTCAGAGCCAGAGAAACCTAGTGCACACTATCAGGGTGAGAAGAAACCTAGAATGCAATCTTAGAGCTGGGAGAATCCTAAAATACAGAATGACAGCAATAGAAAAGGACCTAGAATATAGACTATCAGATTTGGAGGAACCTTAGGACAGAATATCAGAGCTGGAAAGGGACCTAAAAACAGAATGTCAGAGATAGAAAGGGATCTAGAACACAGAATGTTAGAGACAGAAAGGGACCTTAGAACATATAATGTTAGAGCAGGAAAGGTCCTTTGAACAAAGACTGTCAGTGTTGGAAGAACAAAGACTGTCAGTGTTGGGAGGGACCTTAGAACATAGAATGTTGGAGCAGTAAAGGTCCTTTGAACAAAGACTGTCAGTGTTGGGAGGGACCTTAGAACATAGAATGTTAGAGCAGGAAAGGTCCTTTGAACAAAGACTGTCAGTGTTGGGAGGGACCTTAGAACATAGAATGTTAGAGCAGGAAAGGTCCTTTGAACAGGCGTTAGAATTGGGGGGAGTACCTTAGGATAAATAATGCTTGATTTGTAAAGGAACTAAGGAGGCAGAACACATGGAGTTGACATTCAACTCTCTTCCTCTTTCCAACTCTCCCAAAAACCTTCTCTCCCCTTCTTCACCTGTTTAATTCCTACCTATTGATAAAAATTCATATCAAAAGTTGCTCCTTCCATGAAGCCTTCCCTGATAGATCCAGCCCTTCCTGTGACAACTTTCTCCTTCAGACCTCATTTAAGACTTGACTTCATGTTGCATCTCCCTAACACACTTGTCATCATACCATACATTAACATTGTGTAATGTAAGTATCTCAGTTGGTGACATCACTCTAATTGTACATTTCATGAGTGAAGGAAATGGGTCTTGTCTAAAATGTGGATCTTCTCCCTCCCTCCCCCCACCTTTTGCTCAGTCCATTTAGGACCCAAATGTGTCAATTTCATAGGAGTAGGAAACTCCCAGTAGGGAAATCCCCTCTACTACTTCTGTAATTTCTGGTCTTAGACAACTGCTTGGGGCACTGAGAGGTTAAGTCAGTGGAAGGACAAGCATTTATTAAGCACTTCCTATGTTAAGGTTAAGGGACTTGCCTAGGGTCCAGCAGAGAGTAAACATGAGAGGCCAAACTCAAACCCAGGTCTTCCTGACTCTGATGCCAGTCCTCCATGAACTGAGTCCAGGCTGCCCTCCTCCCCACTCTAACCCCAAATAGTAGGTGCTTAATAAATCTTTATTGTTGCTCTATTTGTTATGATACCAGATCTCCTGCCTTCTCCTGACTAGTTTAGGGTAGCAAGAATAAAAAAAAAAAGTCATTTGGAAAGTACTGAGTTCAAATAAGGGATGGGACAGGAAGCTGACAGCTCACCAAAGACCTCCTTTCCTCTGAGTGTAGCTCAGCTCAGGCAGCTGGGCTGGGCTTGGGCGGTCCCTGAGTCCTACCACAACACACTGAGCACTCTCCTAGGGGAGGGAAAAAGAATAAACTGTGCATAATAACTTGGACTTACTGTGTTGGCATCTTGAGAATTTGCCCAGCCTGTTTGAGGGAGGTGTGATCAGCCCTCCCCATAAGGACAATCTGCTGAAGAGCTGACCTGAGGATGTTGCCAACACTCTTTCCATATGCAATCTTTGAAAGGCATTTGTGGGCTTGGATTCAGTTGCAAAGCTTAGAGCGCATCTTCCCTCCTCCCTTCAACACCACCCCCCCAGCCCCAGGTCATTGTGCCATGGATGTGCAGCTGTTTGGACTGGCCCAGGCCTCTACTTAGGATGCAAATCTATCACCAATTGGCTTCGTCCTGCCATTCCATCTGTTTAAATGGCACGTGGCCTATGTGGGAGCCTTGGTCCCCAGTGCTCTGGCACTCACAAACAGCATATTCAGGTCTCAGTTCTAATAGTCTTGCAGCTGCCTCCTTTGAGCTCAAGGGACCCTTCAGTTCACACTCTCTAGACTCAAAGGAAAGACATCCCCCTGGCAACCCTGTCCCAATTCCCCTCTGCATCAAGTGCACAACTCACTGCCTAACCATGGACCAATCATTTTTCCTTCTCTGGGCTGAGCTTTAATGAATCCCAGAGTTGGAAGGGCAGCAGTTATATACATTAGCAAAGTTCAGAGGTAGGAAAGAACAGGCTGTATATAGGATATGGAAAGTCATCCAGTTTGGCTAAAGTGTGGACTGAACAGAAAGAAGTTGTAGGAAATAAAGCTTAAAGGTACTTTGGGTTCAGGCAAAGTAGCCTGAGCATGATTCAGCTGCCCATGGCTTAGGTGACTTGGTCAATTGGCCATGTAATTTTCCTCTTGGACCTGATGGTTTCTAAGGTGCCTTCAGACAATCTATGGTTCTGAATCTTCAAGTCTGTAAGTTAGTTTCAGAGTTACCTTGACTTTGGCGGCTTGTAGCATGATCAAAGCGTCTTATTTATTCTGACAGCAGTCCCTGAAGAACCATGGCTGAGAGATTTTCCTGTTCCTGAGGTGAAATGGGGGCACAGGGAGACTAAATGAGTCAGTGCCATGGCTGGAATGGCCAGTTCAGTTCTCTGTCACAGTCACCTGGATGCCTCCCTCCAAATGTCAGAGAATACTGCTCTTCAGAGATATGGCCTCCACTTCTCTGACAGCCTAAACATTTCTGTTGTTGAGACTCAGAGTAGTTGAATTCCTGGTGGCATGGAAAGAAGTCTAAACCAGGGATCAGGAGACGATACAATTTACCACAATCCAGTTAATATTTTACAAAGTCCCTACTGTGTGCAGGATCTTGGCTAGGATAGGAGAAGAGACAGAACTGAAAGTAGAAATCATCTCTATCCTCCAGAATCTTACCATCTAGCATAGGATACAAGACACAAACCCAGAGGACTACAACACACAATGTAAACATGGTAAGTACACCAGGGAAGGAGGCTAAGAACTGACGGTTAAAAAGGTTTGAATGAGAAGCTCTTGGGGAGGGAAACAGGGGATCAGAGAAAACTTCTGTAACACATTTGCATTTGAGTCAGGCTTTAAAGGAAACAGTTGGAGTTCAAAGATGGGGAGAAAATAAAATAAGTTTTGAATTCTGTGGACAAACTAATCTATTCTACAGAAGCATACATTTGATGAATGGATAGCTCCAGGAATTTTGTGTGGGAAGTTTTCCTATAAGCCATACTACTGCCTAATCAATCAAACAAAAAAGGGACATTTTAAACTCAAATAAAAGGTTGTTAATGAAATCACTGAAGAGACTTGAGTTCTAATTCTGGCTTTGCCACCAACTCATTGTGTGCCCTTGGGTGGTTCCCTTCTCCCTTGTCTAGTCTTCAGGTTTTTTCTTCATAAAATGAGTGGGTTAGTCTAGGTAATCCCTAAAGTCCCTTCTAGATTCAATATGCTATGCTTACTGAGCCCTTCTCATTTTAATGGATGCTTTATATGATCAGCTTTCTATCAAAGGAAGTAGATATGAATTATTTCCATTACCTCTCCACTGTCAACTGCATTTTCCAATTAAAGTTGGCCCTGTGAGTATTCCTTGTCCTTATAACCAAGGGATATTCCATGTGGTTATAGCTTACATATCCCCTGCATATATCCAGAAGAGGTCAGCATCCAAGTGGGACAGAAGCCTGTTCTCATTGCCTTTAGAAGCAGGGCCAGCCTTGCCTAAAGGCAGAGTAGACACTTGAGTCTATGGAGTTGCTTATTTCAGTACACTCCCTATATTCAATGCCTTTACATCCTATCACCTACTCGCTTCTCAATCCTTTGCTATCTGGCTTCTGATTTCATCTTTGTAAATAAACTGTTCTCTCTCAGGTTACTAATGAAGTTAAAATAAATGTTAATTCTGACGGCTCAACCAATTGAAGCTCTCAGAATCCTTGCCTTCAAGACTCAGCTCAGGATTTCCATGAAGCCTTCCCTGATTCCCACCATCCCCCTCCCTTGTTGGTCCCTTCTCAAATGACCTTGTATTATACTGCTGGGTACACACATGATCTCTTCACCTAATAGAATGTAAACTCTTTGTGGGCATTGACCATGTTGTTTATCATTATTGTATTCCCAGCACTCTACACATAGTAAGTAACATTTAATGTCTCTTAAATACTTCAAGGATCATTAGCTTTCTGAGTATGTATACTACTTTTACAAACACATATCACAACCCCTTTACAACTTGGTAGATAGACCTCAACAGTTATGGAGATTCAAATATTCTCATTCTTGGGTCAACCAAGTAGCAAATCTCTTGAACTCAGTGTAATGCCATGCAAAGGCAACTTCCCAAGGTTCAAAATACCAGCATAGGGGCTCTCCATTTTATTTTTATTTTTTATTTATATTTATTCTTATTTTATTCAGTGACAAATTAAGAACAGAGAGAAACAACATATAGCATAATTCAAAATACAGCATTTACCAAGTGTGATCTAATCAAGTATTACCCCAGCCCTGGACATTACATTCATTTAATCAATCACAAAGTCCGCTTCTAAATACTACTCCACCCCTAGGCTGTACATTCATTTAGTCCTTCACAAAGCTCCTGTTCTCAAATGGAGATTAGTTTCCAATCATAAGTAAAGTACATTCATTTGTTTAATCACAGAGCACAAAAAAGTCAAAAGTTCCCCACCCTTGGATCACAATTGAATCTACCCCAGAGTTACAACAAGCTTAAGCACAGCATTCAATACCCAAATGGAGGTCTTTTCTTCATCTTGACACTAGGCAAGTTCTCATCAATCTTTGTTCCTGGGGAGACAAAGCTTAGCAAGGCCACAAGATACATTGCCAGAGTCTTCATTAATTCATTCTGTCTGCAGAACAGTTCTAGGACCCCTGAAAACATCAGCAAAACCCCCTTCCAGGATTTCTGTAAACATACAGCAAGAAAATCCTTCTTCAGGGCTTCTGAACCAACAGCAAGGTTCCAAGACTTCTGCAACAACAGAACTGTCCTTCACCAGTGGACAGAATTCTCAAAACAACATCAAAACAGACAAAGTACCAGCATAACAGCCATGTCTCCTAAGTCCTTGGCAGCTCTGGGTGGCAGCTCTCAAAAGTCCTGGGCAATTCAAAGTGGACTTCAGCAATCCTCTCAGTCTCTCTCTGCCTCCAAGATGCTGCTTCCAAAAAAGTTCTTCTGCCTCTCTCTTGTGTCTCTCCAAATCTATGTCACCAGCTCCTCCCAGTTCAGTAACCAGCTCCTCTCAGTTCAGTCACCAGCTCCTCCCAGTTCAGCCCTCTTTTCATGTCAACAAGTCCATCCCACAAGTGGGATTAACAAGTTCTGGGTTTTAACACAATCAAACAAAAAACCAAGCCAATACAGGGAGATTTTTAAATTCCGTTACTATTACACTCAGTTAGGTAGGTCTTCTTATGATAGAAATCACCCAATCCATGCTATATGGAGATAATTAAGCTAAAAGATTCACTCCCCAGAGTAACATAGTGAGAAAAGTACTGGCTTGGGTTTGTGACCCAACTCTTTTGATCTGGACCATTCAATCACTCAGTCCACAATTTACTAATTACCTACTATGTGCCTGGTTCTGTGCTAGGCTTGAAGGATACAAGGACAAAAACAATAAAATCCCTTTTTTTTTTCAAAGAATTTACATTTTATAACGGGAAACAATCTAAATAAGCTGAGTCCTTCCTTCTCTCTATGCCCGTTTCCAGTCTGTAACAATGAGGAGGGTCTGTTATCTTCCTCCCAGCCCTGACATTCTATGGTCTAAATCTGTCTAAGTAGGACATTCAGGCAAATAAATTGTTTTCTACAGTAGAAACATGAGTTGCTGTGATGAAAGATGTTCTGACAGCTGTATCCATTTTTTCCTATGTTATAGAAATACCCTATATAAATGTGGAATGGTACAGAGCCAGGAGACCTGTCAAAACTTTGACCTTCACTGATCTCTTCTTTTTCTGACTTCTTAAAGCCCTGATAACCTGGATGGCCTTTCATTGGTACTTGATTCTCTCCTGTCTCATTCTTCATTTGTTTTGTGACTGAACATCTTGTTCATTCATTAAAATATAATCTCCCTGAGGGAAGGAACCATGCCTTACCTTCCCCACAGTCCTGACCACAGAGGTGGGCACACACTAGCATCCAATAAATAGTATCTTAATATTGTCAATCTGATAAGTAGGGCATTTGCTAAACTAGATAATTGGTCTGTTGTCATTTAGACTTAGACATGAGTTGTCTTAGGGAAGCAAGGATGCAGACAATTCATAGACTCCACATGCCATTGTGTGGTTTTATGGTGTATCTGAAATGTTTGGCTCATTTGCTTCTCCCTGAAGTAACCCACAATGTTCTGGTCTGCAACTCTGGTCAGAATGCATTTCACTTGATAAGGAAAGAAATCGGCCCAGAAATGGGAAGTAATTTACCTAAGGTTATAAAGCCAGTTAATGGCAGAGTCAGAATTAGAACCCAGATCTCCTAAATCCCAGCCTAATCTCAGTGCTTACATGTGAGAGGCATTGATGAAACCTGAGTCTTTACCAGAACGAATAGGGAAGCTGGCCTTCCAGAGGACAGACTGCTCATTTTCCTCTGAGATAATTATTCACACATTGTCTCCTTGCTGGAGACTATAAGCTTCTTACTGTATGCCTGGCATACAGTGAGCCCTTAGCGAATGCTTGCTTACTTGACTTGACTCTGATGGCCCACAGAGAACCATGGGACAGAGCCTCAAGATGCTGGCAATGAGAGATTCCTCTTCACACATTTCTAAAGGCACTGGCTGGTCCCATCATAGGTCTCAGAGCTGGAAGAGACCTTAGAAATCCCTCATAGGTGTTTGGTTAGTCATCATCTTTCTTTCATGTCTGACTTTTAGTGACCCCTTTTGAGGGTTTTCTTGACAAAGGTACTGGAGTAATTTGCCGTTTCCATCTCCAGTTCATTTTACAGATGAGGAAACTGAGGCAAACAGCTGACATGGTCCTTAAGTAATAATGAAAATAATATACCTAACATTTAAATAGCACTGACCATGTTCCAGGCATTGTGCTAAATGTTTTACAAATTCTACCTCAATCTGATCCTCACAATAACTCTCTGAGGTGGGTGCTATTATTATCCCCACTTTACAGATCAGGGAATGGAGGCAAACAGTGGTCATGTGACTGGCCCAGGGTCATACAGCTAGTCAGTGTCTGAGGCTGAATTTGAACTCAGGTCTTCCTGTTCCCAAGTCCAGTGCTCTATCCTCTGCACCACATAGAGACCCCTAAGTGGCAGTGATAAGAGCCAGGAAACCAGGTCTTCATCCTGGCTGTGCCATTCATTCTCTATGTAACCTTGGGTTAGTTATTTGACTCTCTATCCTCAATTTATCTGTCTGTAAAATGCCAGGGATGAACCAGGTAGTCTTTAAAGCAGCTGGTGGCACAAGGGATAGAGCATTGGACCTGGAATCAGGAAGACCTGAGTTCAAATCCAGCCGCAGACACTTAACTATATGACCTCAAGTAAGTCACTTACCTTGTCTGCCTCAGTTTCCTTGATTATAAAATAGAGATCATAAAAACATCTACCTCACAGTTGTGAGGAACAAATGGGATAATGTTACAAAAATGCTTAACACTCAGCCAATGTTTAATTGTATTAAAGTATTATATTATTTTTTATTATATTTATATTATATATTAATTCATATTATATTAATTATATTAAAGTATTTCTTCTCTTCCCTTCCCTTCTGTGTCTATAAGATCTTCTTGAAGCTATGCTGACTGAAGAGAGGACCTTATCCGAAGGAGCCAGCCAGTCCTCCTTGACTGACTGCATCTTATTTATTTTTTTTGCTCTGGGTTCCTTGCTTTCAGAAATAGCAGCACGATTCTGATTCTTTAAGCATTCAGAATCTTGTCACCATCAATTCATATTTTGTGAGAGTTTAAATGATGTAACATCCAGAAAGACAAGCTCTTTGCCCCTGGGGAATTAATAGTCTATGGGCAGTGAGACAGCAGAAGTACAGGCAAGCCTTCTCTTCTTCTGCTTGCTCTGTTTTTCTCTCTTCTCTCCCCTGCCTCAGAGAAGGGCTTCATCTCATTTGCTGAAAGTTGAAGTGAAGCCGATTGCTTTGCTCTTACAAAACCAAAGAGGGAATGATACATCCATCAATCAACAAGTATTTATGCACCACAGATGCCAAGGAGCAGAGGGCACCAGGCTGAGTCCCAAGACCTATGTGCCAGTTCTGGAATTGGCAGTGACCAGCACTTGGCCTTTGGGGAATCATCTCACTGTTGTTCCAGGTGTCAATGCCCTCCTCTGTATGGTGGTCAATCTCTAAGGTTTTTCTGGATGGAATACTAGGATTGTTTAGATGGATTATTCACTATTCAATTCATTGATCCCCAAGCTAATTATAATAACAATAATATTTATAACATATTATTCTAGCATAAAATTATTTATAATATGTTATTGTATAATAAATTATAATACTAAATAGCATTTAAATAACACTTCAAGGTTTGCAAAATACTCCATATGTTAGTCCTTTGATCCGAATGAAAATCCTGTGGGGAAGGTGACATTATTGTCCCCATTTTACAGAGGTAAAATTGAAGGAAGTTAAGTGATTCACCCAGGGCTACACAGCCAATAAGTGTATGATGTGAGATTTGAACCCAAATCTTCCTAACTCCAAGTCCTGAATTCCATTGATACATACAAGGACTGGTTGAAGGTGGTTACCTTGGACAAAGAAGGGCTTAGCAGGATGTGATAGCTGTCTTTAAGTACTTAAAGGGCAATCACATTAAAGCGGGTTTAAATATGTTCTATTTAGCCCCAGGAGGCAGCAATGAAAATGTTTCAAAGAAGCAAATGTAGTCTAGAAGTAAGGAAAGCTTCCTAACCACCTAAGCAATCTCAAAGTGGGAGGGGCTGCCTTGGGAGGCAGCAGAGATTTTCAAGGAAAGGCTTGATGATGATTTGTCATAGAGAGGATTTTAAGCAGGCATGGCTTGGGATACTTGACTGTTGAGTTCTTTTTCCAGCTCTGAAATCCTACAATTAGAGTTGGAAGGGAGCTTAAGAGACCAAGTAATCCAATAACTCATTGTACTGAGAAGGAAACTGAGGTTCAGAGAAGTGAAATCATATGCCCAAGGATACGCAAGAAGTATGTAATAGAGCCAAGATTCAATTCATTCCAAATCTATACACCTTTATTAAAAGATAGAGAAAGACAGAAAGCCCCTGCCCCTATGGAGCTTACAGCCTGGTAGAGGGATGGGGCACCTACACAAATAACCATAATAGAAAATAAAATGCAGTAAATTAAACCATAGAGGTGAAAAGTGAAAGAAACAAAAAAAGGCTTGAAAGAGGAAAAAGTCACTATCCACAAGGATAAGCAAGAAATATCCAAACACTTGTCAAGTGCCTCTTATGAGTAAAGCATTGAAGATGCAAAGACAATGCAATCCCTATCTCAAGAAGGTTGCATTCTAGAACCAAGAGAAGACTATACACAGTAACAGCCACATTGTCTGATGACTAACTTTGATAGACTTTTCTCTTCTTAGCAATGCAAGGATCCAAGACCACTCCAAAGGACTCATGATGCCATCCACATCCAGAGAAAGAACTCTGGAGTCTGAATGTACATGGAAGCATATTATTTGTTCTCTTTTTTTTGTTTGTTTCTTCTTTCTTGTGCTTTCTCCCATTGGTTCTAATTATTCTTTACAACATGACTAATGTAAAAATACGTTTAATATGAATGTACATATAGAATCCATATCAAATTACATACTCTCTTGAAGTGGGGGGAGGGGAGAGATGGGAAAAAATTTGGAACTCAAAATTTTATGGAAGCAAATGTTGAAAGCTAAAAAGAAATACATTTTTTAAAAGAAGACTGCATTCCAGGGAGGACAGGGGACATAGTAGACAGTGTTGGACCTGGAGTCAGGAAGACCTGAGTCCAAATCCTTCATCATATTCTTGCTAGTTGTGTGACCCTGGGAAAATCCTTCCCCTTTTCTTCTTTCTCCTTTTGATCCTCCTTTCCTTCCTCCTCTTTCTCCTCCTTCTCTCTCTCCTCCTTCGCTTTCTCCTCCTCCTCGTTCTCTTCCTTCTCCTCTCTCCTCCTCCTCCTCCTTTTCTTTCTCCACCTCCTCTTTCTCCTTCTCTTTCTCCTCCTCTTCCTTTTCATCCCCCCATCATGCATAACTGAGACTGGCCTGGAATTCAAGTCCCCACCTTCTGATATATCTAGATAATTGGAGTAAATGAGCTTTCCTTGACTTAAATCACCAGGAATGTTACCTCAGTTCTCCATTCTGGTTTCCATGTGGAAAAATAACACCAGAATCATGATTGGAAAGAACCTTAGGTTCAATAACAAGAATCCTGGCACTGGGGTCAGAGGACTAGTTCTAAATCTTGCCTCTGATAGTTACTATCTGTGTAACATTGAACAAGTCCCTTAACTTCCCTGATCAGGGGACTGGATTAGATGGCCTCTAACAATCCTTCCAGTTTTAGAACTATGATCCTATCCAACCTTTAACCCAGGGCAGAAATCTCTTCTATACCATCTTTAATGGGTAGTTATCCAATCTCTTCTTCGATGCTCTCAATTATGTGAAACTCAATACTTCAGGAGACAATCCATTCCATCGCTGGACAGCTCCAATCACTAGACAAATCTCTCTATTAAGGTGAAATCTGCCTCCCTGTAACTTCTGCTCTGCACCTCCCTCCGTCACAAAATGATCCCAGTTCTGCCCCCCAGGGTAACGCAGAATAAGTTACCTCTCTCTTCTTCATGCTAATTTTGATCAACAGATGCATGGAAAATAAAGACCCTGCTGGGGGTGTAGTAGGTGCTCAGGAACGATGTTGCTTAATAGATGGGTTTCCCTTTATCTAATGCACTTCACTCTGTTTACCCCGTAAATCATCAGAAAGTCACTAGACTTTGGAAGATTAAAAAAATAAATTTTTCCAATAAAAGTCCTCTCTGGAAGTGAGCTGGGGATGTCCTTAATCATCAGCATAAATCATCACAGGGCCTTCGTTTCCTATGACAGCTTTTAGTTAAAGGGTCCCTGGGCATGAGAAATGCAATTAGGATCATAGATTTATAGCTGAATGAGAATTTAGAGATCATCTGCTACCTCCACATTTTACAGATAGGGACATTGAGGCCCAGAGAGGTTATGTGACTGGGGCTCTTGATTTTAAGTCACTTTTTCCCTTCTGACTTGCCTGAATGAGGACAGTCTATTTTAGGTTAATCATTTGGCATTTTGCCTATCCCCAGACTGATCAATGCACTCTCCTATACTTATACTCACCCACCTCCAGCTGTCCTGTGTGTGACTGCAGTAAGTACAGGCTAGAGATCATGAAACTGGCAGTTCTGCCGAATTAGCTCAAATGCCACTTCCTCCATTAAGCTTTCCCTGATTACCCCAATGGGATTTGGCATCATAGGATGGCAGGATCATAGACTTATGATGGAAGTCATCAAATCCAAACCCCTCACTTTAAAGAGGAGGACACTGAGGATAAGAGAGGTTAAGGGACTTGTCCAAGGTCATACAAGGAGTAAGTGGTAGAACCATTATTAAAACACAGGTCCCATGACTTTAGAATCAAAGGTCCCACTATAACACTTTTGTCTCCTTAGAAAGACCTTAATAAATGTCTCTTTCATTCTTTCCTTTCCTTTTCTTTTCTTTTTTCTTCTCTTCTCTTCTTTCCTTCCTTCTTTTTCTTTCTTTCTTTTTCTTTCTTTCTTTCTTTCTTTCTTTCTTTCTTTCTTTCTTTCTTTCTTTCTTTCTTCCTTCCTTCCTTCCTTCCTTTCTCTTTCTTTCTTTCTTTCTTTCTTTCTTTCTTTCTTTCTTTCTTTCTTTCTTTCTTTCTTCCTTCCTTCCTTCCTTTCTCTTTCTTTCTTTCTTTCTTTCTTTCTTTCTTTCTTTCTTTCTTTCTCTCTCTCTCTCTTCCTTCCTTCCTTTCTTCCTTCCTTCCTTCCTTCCTTCCTTCCTTCCTTATTCTGTCACTTTCACTGTCTTCTGTGCCTCTGTCTATCTCTTATACATATACATACTGCCTAATGATTAAAGTCTAAATGCCTTGGACTGGTATTCAATGCCTTACATGATTTGGACCTAGACTACTTTTCCACTTTCATCTTACCTACCCTACACTCCTGACAAATGAGTCTCTTCGCAATCACCCAGCACCTCCCACCCTTTCCTGCTTTAGTCCATCCAGGGCCCTTCCTCTCTCTCCAACATATCCCATCCCAGTATTTCCTCCTATGTAACACTCTCTCCTCTAACAATACCTGCACCACCTCCTGCATAAGGTTGTTGGAGGATGCAGAGGAGATAATGTATACAGTGTCATTTACAATCCATAAATCACTACAGAAATGTCAGTGGTTATTGTTATCATTTGAGTCCTAGTAAATGTTTGTGGAATGATGAATAGATGTCAAGTGAGTAGGGCTGTGGCAAATGCTTAGAAGACTAAGATTCGTAGCAACCTTTTCTGCAAACTTTACCTGTATCATAGGAGTTATTGGTCCCCACTCTCTCTTTGCAGTCAGAGGACACTAAAAACATGGCCCCAGCAGAATTGAATTTCCTCCACCTGGAAAGCTACGCAAGGTTGGTGGTAGCAGAAAGCCTCTCTGATTTAGGGGATGGGGTGAGATGCAGCCTCTCAAAGCAGACAGCCTCTGCTCTACACTCTGCCCTCTCCTCCTGTCTGGCACCCTTGCCCTGCCATTTGCTACAAACTTCCATGCCCTCATGTTTTGAGTATCTGGGCCTTGCCAACCAACGGACAGTCTCTCCTTGCCTAAGACATCAGAAATGGAAAATGAATTGGACATGCCTGAGTAGAAATCTGCCTCAGTCTATAAAACACATGGCCTTCCCTTGTGCCATCAAGCTATTGTTATGTGGACATGAGCGAGAAAGGATTCAAGCCTCCCCCACATTGAACAAGAAGGAATGGCAAATGCTTGGCATATTTTGGGTGTTCCAAGTCTAGAGAGAGGCATCTCGTAGACACATCCCTCACTTCCTCTTCTTTCTACTGACATAGCCTTGGACTCATGGTTCCAGGGACCTTTCTGATTGGATTTCATGATTGTTCCTGCTCTTTCCCCTGCCAAGTATCTCCTGTCAAGCCTTTGGCCCTTCTTTATATGAGCAAAAACCTGCCAGATAAAGGCCTTATGCTTTCAGCTTTCACTGGCCAGCCTGTCTTGTTTGTGAAAACCACCCTCAAGTCCCAAAATGACTGGTTCAACAAGGCACTATGGCACAGAGGGAAAAGTACAGAGTCCAAGCCTGTATCTCTTGCCCTCTCAGGGCCTCAGTTCCCCCCCCCCCCAATAAGATGAGGTGGCTGGACCTACATTACAATTGCTAATGTCCCTTCCTGCTCTCAACACAAGGCTCCTGTGCCAAGTCCTGACTCCCTAGTGGCCAGTAGTCTCTCCATTAGGCCACACTAAGTTCCCTCCTCTACAGTCTTGCTGCAGGCCAGCTCTGCCCACCCCCACCCTCCCACTCCATGCTCCAAAGTACCAGACTGGGAA
>NW_027185761.1:20066981-20079723 GCF_028583685.1 Petaurus breviceps papuanus
GGATGCAGAATGTTAGAATATAGGATGTCAGGGTTGAAAGGGCCCTTAGATTACAGAATATTAAGACATAGAATGTTAGAATATAGGATGTTAGGGTTGGAAGGGCCCTTAGAACAGAGATTATTAGAAAGAAGACTATTAGAAGAGTCTTGGAATGAGTTGGAATTAGAATTGGAAGGGTACTGAGACCCTGGAATGTTAGAACCATAAGGGACATTGGAGATCACCCAGCCTGACCTCCTGATCTTACAGAAAATGGAAACAGCACCAGAGGGTGAATCAGGATGTGTCTAGATAACCCTTCCCAGTTTGCCTTAATAGGAGCAGAGGTGAGAAGAACCTGATCTAAAACTTTACTGGGAATGTTCAAATTTTGTGGTCAAGTGGGACCTATGGAGAGTGCCTTCCTCGAGGCATCAGTAATATACTCTGGGCCTTTTCAATGTAAACTCACCAATTGCCCAAGTTGTCAGCAACACATCATTATCTATTTTTTGAAGTGTGAATAAAGTGAATATTTTGGTGCCCTCTATTCATATTTCAGAGAAAATGCATTTGAAAAGCAAGCCTGTCTCTATAAACCTTGCCAAATATTTTTAATCCTTTGCCTGAGTAGGCAGATTAAAAAAAGATGTAGTATGTATGGCCTAGAGGAAAGAGGTGTGAAACTAGATTCAGAGGACCTGGGGTCAAATTCCTGCTCTGTGGGGCAAGTCACTTTTTTCCTCTGGGTCTCTTTTGTTTCCTTAAAAGTGAGTGGTATGGATTAGATGATCTCTAAATCCTCTGAGCCCCAGATTTAGTTAAAAAAAAAACAAATCCAGTCTGCTCTAAAGGTATGTCCTCATTGGAACCTAGTAGAGTCTTAGGGATTGGTCCAGTTCCATTTCGTATAGATGAGACTGAGTTGAATGAGAAAAAATGTCATTTATGTGCCATGTTATGGAAGATGGCCCCATGTCATTGGATTGCAGGGCTCTGTGAGTTTGTCTGCAATGAATAGAACTGCATAGTCCCTTAAGGTCTCTGAGGGGACAAGCGATTCAAACAAAATGTTTAGTTCAGGTGGGAGAGTATTTTTGTCTACTATTGTCTGATTCTGCCCTTGTTCAAGCTGATTCACTAGGGAGTTTGGTCTGTCTGTTTGAAAAGCAAGGTTTGGGTCATTTCCATGATTCAGCAAGTCAAATCATACCACCCCCCCAAAAAAGCAACCTAGGTTTGGTCCATAGGCAACTGTGCCCAGTTTGAAATTTGTAGTCTGATTTGGTTCAAATGAACATTAATGCTAGAGTCAGAATTGGTTCCTGCTTCCAACTCTACCACTCGTTTGGTGAATGACATTCAACAAGTCACTCCACCTCCCCAAGCTTCATTTTCCACATCTCTAAATTTCCAAGTCAAAAGGTTTTTCCCAGTCCTCATCCTTGACTTGGCACCATTGACCACTCTCTCCTCTCTCCTCCCTCTGTTTCCTTGACATTGTTCTTTCCTGGTTCTTGTATCTGACTATTCTCACTCTCCCTTGATAGATCATCATCAGCATCTCACCCTTATTCTCCCAGGACTGTCTTGGGCCATCCTTTTTTCCTTCCCTTCTCTACATCTTCTTCCTTGGCTATTTGACCAGCTCCCATGGGCTTCATTATCTCGATGCAGATGACTCCCAGATTTATATATCTAGCTCTAGTCTTCTGAGCTCTGGTCTTGAATCTGCTGCTGCTGATTCAAATGCTGCCAGCTGGATGTTCTGTAACTGAATCTAAAACAGAACTCACTATCCCCAGGCCCCTTGAAAACTATCCCTCCTCTAAATTTCCCTAACCGCCATTCTTCCAATCCCTCAGGTTCACAACTTTGGAGTTATAATCGACTCCTAACTCTCCTTCATCCCCAATATTCAATTAGTTTCCAAGTATTGTTAATTCTCCATTCTCTTGTCTACCACCTTAATAGAGGCATTTATCATCTCTTACTTAGACCATTGACACAACCTCCTAATTGGAATTTCATCTTCAGGTATCTGCCCTTTCCAATTCATCTCTTTGCTGCCAAAATAAACTTAAAGCACAAGTCTGACCATGTTCCTTCCCTACTCAAGAAGCTTATATAGTTCCCCATTGCATGTGTAATAGAACACAAAATCCCTAACTTGACATTTAAAAACCTTGACAGTTTGGCTCTAGCCTACCAACTCAGCTTAACTTAGTATTCGAATTATTCACTAATGAAAAATACTACCTTCCAGTCTGATGGATCTACTTGCTGTTCTCTGATCTAGGCACTAGATCTCCCACCTCCAAACCTCTGCTCATATAAATTGTCTCTCACACATCTGGGATACTTTCCCTACTCACCTCTACCTTTTAGGATCCCTAGATTCCTTCAAGGTTCAACTCCTATTGTAAATCTTTCTCATTCCCATACCTCCTTCCTTGCTATTAGTGCTATCTCCCCCCTCCTTAAATTATTCTGATTTTTATCTTATATCTCTGTAAAAGTTGCATCCTCCCAGAAGAACACAAAATCCAAGAGTGCAGGGACTATTTAATTTATGTCTTTGCATCCATTATGACAGCTTCCAAAGTACTTTAACATTTCACTTGATCCTCCCAACATATCTGGGAGGTAATAAGGTAGGGGATTATGATTCCTAAGCCTCAGAGAGAGAAAACTTTTTGCCCTAAGCCACAGAGTAAGGACAAGCTATTTTAACTTGTAGTTGATGTCTCTTTCTAGTACTTAAGACCAGCCTATATGATTAGGCCATCATATTGGCTCTAACATGATTGTAGATGATAGGAGGAAGAGGGAAAGAAAGATCCCAGCCCCATCTTCCCCCAGAAGTTGAAGATGTTCCAACCCAAAATTGAAAAATGAAATCCATGAATAAAGTAAAGCAGTAGTAAAGTGGGTAGTAAAGCAGAGAGTGAGGTGAAATTATCCCATAAAGTGGTTAGCTTCAGTTATCTGGAAAGTTAGAGAATATGGAACACATTTCCTCCCACAGTGATCTATTCTTGAAATGTTATCTAAATGTATCCCTATAAAGTCCCAACTCTCCCTCATTTGAGAAGTTGACAGCTGCAGACAGGCATAAAGGGATAAATGTGAAGTCCTACATTTGCATTCATATAATCAATAGTACAAGTTCAGGATCAGGGAAGAGTGGCTAGACTACAGATTAAGTGGGAAAAAATTATGTGGGAAAAAAAATCAGGGGTTTGTAATATCTATGCATGCATGTGATATCTCTGTGTCTGTCTCTGTCTGTCTCTGTCTCTCTGTTTCTGTCTCTGTCTCTGTCTCTGTCTGTCTGTCTCTCTCTCTCTCACACACACACACCAGAAGAATACTGACAATATGGAGATTGTCCACAAAATGGTGACCAGGATGATGGAGGGACTAGATATCATGCCATATAAGGATCAGTTGAAGGAACTTGAGGTGTTTAAAGACTTGTGGAGCCATGAAAATCATATTCAAGTATCTAAAGGGCTGTTAGTTGGAAGAGGGATTCTAGGTTCAATGGGTAGAAGCTGTGCAGATGTAGACTTTAATTCAGTGTAAGGATAAAAAGTATAACAATGAAAGCTGCCCCCCCCAATTGAATTGCCTGCCTCAGGAGGTGGTGAGTTCTCCACTACTGCATGGCTTAAATTGGCAGCTGGAGGATAACTTATTAGAGATATGTGGGAGGGAGTACTGCTTAGGTATGAGTTGGAATAGATGAACTCTGGTGTTCTTTGTGGCTCTGAGATTCCGTGATTCTGCAAATCCAATTCTGGCTTTCATTAATCCATGATCAAAGCAGTATAATTAAGTGCTAGATTAAAGCAGCTTGTGTTTAGAGCTTCCACTGGGAGAGATGAGATGAAGGCCAGCTTTCTTCTGAATTTGACTGGCTCTGATGCTTCTCTTACATTGGTGGAATGATACAGGTGAGTATTAGCACAAGATACTCAGTTTCCCTCAAACACTATCTTTTCTGAACAAGTGGGGCCACATGCAACTCCCCTCTCTTTACCTCAAGGATAGCATGTAAGCTCCTTGAAACCAGGAATGGTTTAATTTTGTCTTAGTATTCCTGACATTTAGTAGAGTGTTTGGTATGGAGTAGAAGCTTAAGAAATGTTTATTGGCTATAAGCATTATTGGTTTATGGATCTGTGATTTCAAATCTCTTGGTAATCTTGTTCAAGAAAAGGAACCTTTTAGATGATATAATAGAGGAATTTGTTTGGCTTGGAAAACAAAGATTCATCAAATTAGACATCAGAGATCATCTAGTTCAATCTTCTCATTTTATAGATAAGAAAAGTTAGGGAGGTATAAAGAGATTAGAGCAGTTGTCCAAGGTCACACAGGACCTAGTCTTGATTGTTCCAATAACTCACTGTGTGACCTTGGGTAAATCACTTCCACTCTTGAGCTTAGATTTTCTCTAAGACCCTTCCTAGCTCCAAGAGTAGACTCTAAGTCTAATTCTATAAGTCTGAGTTTTCTTGGTCAGTTCCAGTCACGTTAGACAGTTAGAACTTATTACTAGACACAGCACTCCCCTAAAGGTTATCTTAAGTAAGGGCAAGATATGACCTGTAATTTACTATTTTCCATAGATGTGAGAAAGGGGAAAATATTCTTTCTACATTGCCTACCTATGGAGAGGAAGCATGGTATAGTATACTGAGGGCTGGATTTAGAGTGAGGAAAACTTGGATTTAAATTCCATCTCATACTTACTGGGTATATAACCCTAGAAAAATCATTTAACTTTTCTGAAACTCATTTTCCTCATCTGTAAAATGTTGAAGTTAGACAACATGGCCTCTGAGGTCTCTTCCAGATCCAAATCTATGACCCCAGGTCATCCCAAGCATAAAGTTATAGTTAGGCTGGATTGGTAGTGGAGAAGGGGAACAATGCTTAGAAAAGAAAATGGGTAACAAGCATACTCACACATTGTCTGGAAGAAAGAAAAGGAAAAAGGAAAAATAATTTAGCAAGGAATGCACTTCTGTTTTAATCTAGGAGTTTTGTGGACTCTTTTAAAGACTAATAATATGGGGGATATTCCTGAAATGCTCAAAACCTTCACATCTCTAAATATGCCAAATGCAATTGTTCTATAAGTAAACCAAATTATGTATAATACATTTTTATTTTCCTATAATACTTAAGTTGTTTTAGATAAACAAAAATTGCTAAAAAGTATTGCATTTATCTTAATTTTCCCCTCAAACTCCATCACTCCTTAAATACTGATTTCTACCACTCCACTCCCTAACAAGACTTCACAATTTCTATCAGAGAAGTAGCCTCTGAAGATTTTGATGTTAGAGGAACAGTATTGCTAAGAATAGTTTAATATGTAATATTAGTACTATTCATGTTGACTTTTCTCAATATATACATAAATACATATATACACACATACATATGTATGTATATATGTGTGTATATACATATGTATACATATATATATATATATATATATGCACATGTAACACATTTTATCCAATCCAATATGTATTTAGCAAGCACTGAGTAAGCCCAAAGCACTGTTTTGGTGCTGTGGATACAAAGACAACAAAATTCATAAGCACCAAGTAACAATCATAAAGTTGTGCAATCTATTCAAATTATTTTCAAATATAGGATTAGAGTGTTATAACAAGAGTAGTATCCATGGGGATTCACAAAACGAATTTTAGCTGCTTAATTTAATCTCATCATACATAAGAAAGTGACAATAGTGTGACCTTTGAGGAAGTGTTCTAAAGGTCTCTTCAAAAAATGTACATATTCTACCTAAATGTACTTTAAGGAAATGATGGAGAAATCAAGATTAGATTTTAAAAGATCGATAATATCAAAAGTCATTAGAAAGGTATGAAATTGTACCTATGTGTTTATGTAGATGTTAAATCTTATTCTAATTTTTGCATTACTTTCTCTTTTTAGAACTCTGCGTGAATATTTATGTTCCAAACATGTTTCTTGTAAATAGTATTTCTTTGGATTTTGCTTTTTAGTCTGTTCTTGTGTCCTCTTTGATTTTTATGGGTGAATTAATTCCATTCACATTCAGAGTTATGAACATTAATTGTATCCTTTTTTCAATAAGAAATTATATAGTTAATTATTATTTTAGTAAAGAGTTTTTTATAGAAAAATATCATTCAGTAGATATAAGTATTTAATCTGTGATCACAATTATCTATAGTCAAGGGAGCAATAGCCAATCAGTCTCCATAGGAATAAGAGTTTATATTTACACAGCACTCTAACTTCCATTGCCTCCTTTTAGTATGTAAGCTCTTTGTGAGTAGGGGTTATTTTATTTATTGCATTTACACCCCTAACACCTAACACATCTGGCACATATTGTGTGCTTTAAAAATGCTTGTTGATTGATTGATATAGCTTCACAACAATCCTGTGATGTAAATAATGCAAGTGTTACTATTCCTATTTGGAAGAAGAGGAAACTGAGACTCAGAGAGAAGAAGAGATCTTCTCAATGTCACACAGAAATTTAATGGAAGAGCTAGGACTTCCTTAGGATACTAAGTCTTGATCTGCAGTCTAAAGTTTTGTCTACTACACCATTATTCCTGCACAGTACCACCTTTCACCTAGCAGCTTCTATACACACTGAAGTTATAGTGCCTATGATACCATAAACAACCTGTGGAGAGACCTTATAACCCAAGATGCTACAGTTGGAAAGATTATTAGACATCCTCTGGTCTATATGTCTTTAACCTGAAGTTCACAAACCCAGAGGATCTGTAGATAGATTCCACAGGCTCTGTGAATTTGAATGGGAAAAAATAATTTTTAGAAAAAATTATTTAGAAAAAAGTTCTAATGTAATTGATTTCCTTTGTAATCCCATGTATTTTAATTTATGCATTTAAAAATTATTCATAGAAGGGATCCATAGGCTTCACTGAATTGTCAAAGAATCTATAATGGAAGAATAAGAAGGAGGAGGAGATGGAGGAGGAGGGAGAGAAAAAGGAAAAAAAAAAGTTTTGCACCTCCAGACCAGTCTCATTCAATCTCCTCATTTTCCAGAGGAGGAAACAGATCCAGAGAGTTGGAATGATTTACCCCAAACCACAACAGCAGTGAGTGATAGAGCTAGGATTTGACCCAGGTCCTGTGAGTCAGAATTCAATGATTTTTCCAGAATTTACTGCAAATCCAAATCTAAAAAGTTCACCCTGATATACAGTCCTTCCTCAGTCTGGGCTATAGTGAGTCCTAGAGAGTTGTGACTGTGAGATAAGCACATTCTGCTCCAATGCCCTATACCTCTTGCAGCCTGCTCTGGTACCAAGAGGCATGTTGCCCTAGATTTCTAAGATTCCAATTAGATCGGGGAGTTTTTCCTATGCACATAAAATCAGACTTTATTTTCTAAAAGGATATTCTGAAGACAGCAGTCTACGTATAAAGCTGTACCATCTTTGAACTTCAGTAGAGTCTTTAAAACTGACTGTGGGAACAGCCTGGGGGGGAGGGAAGGGGAGGGGGGAAGGCAAGGTCCAGACAAAGCACATATAAAGCAACAGGGAATTAATCCAAATTGGAACAAACCAACTTCCCATTTTTATTCCCACACCTGGTGAAGGGAAAGTGGATTTTTTTTTTTAGCACTACTGACATTTTCAACTTCCCAACTATGAAAACAACAGTGTGTGTTCATCCAGGCATAACCCTAGTGGTATTTCAGAACTGACACTGTTTCCCCTCTGGGAACTGATGGTGGACTTAGGAAAGAAGAGCTGGACCAGTTCAGTGTCAGTGCTGAGCTGTGGGTGGTTTTTGATGTAGGAACAGGCTTTCAGTAGTGGGGGAATTGGCTCAAGGCTTGAAGGATAGGGCAAATCTCAGGGGTCAATGTAGACAGCATGTTCCATATCCAGGGAAGTAGCCTGGATGATACAGGGAGGAGGGGTCAGGAATGCACCCAGGGAAATGATAAGAAGGGGTCAGGAATCTATGTACAGAGACTGAGCTACTCGGGGAGAGGGGAGGGGTCAAGGACCCAAGCAGAGGGACTAAACATCAGCAAGAGGGCATCATAATCAAGAGAGAAACTTGATACTGAATCAGTCCTCTGCCTCAGTTTGGAACCTTTACATGTTCTGTTAGGGAAAAAGTCAGTTCTCAAATCTTTCTGTCCTGAGGCCCTAGAGGAAGAAATAAGTAGTAATAGCTATCTGCAGTTGGTGGGGGGGAGGGGAAGGAGACACATGGAAAGCCCAAGGGAGTACATTCTATTTGCTTTGTAAGAGGTCAGGACAATTAACTATGATTCAGGAGATCTGGGTTCTAATTCTGATGTCCTCAGTAGTTTTGTGATCTTGAGCAAGTCACTTCCTGGGTCTTCCTCATCCATAAAATGAGAGAAGATTGGATTAACTAGTCTACAAAGGCCCTCCCAACTCTGAAATTCTATTCCCTAAAGTTCTATCTAGCTTTGCAATTTGGTGCTCTCAGGTTCCATCCAGCTTTTACATTCCATGTTCTCAGGTCCCTCCCAACCCTGATATTTCATGTTCTCAGGTCCCTCCGAACTCAACATTCTATGTTTTCCAATCCCTTCCAGCTCTAATACTATAATTTCTAAAGTCCCTTCTAGTTGTGATATTTTATGATTTCTGGGAAGATTTTAAGTTCAGTTAGGATGTTTTAAATGAAACTAAGGAGTTCCTCGTGATGACACTTCTTTACTTAAGAAAGGTAGACTGTTCTCTGACAACAATCCACTTCAATCAGATTCCATTCCAGAAAATGGAAACCTTCCCTAGTACAGGTCCAGCAGTCTTTGCTGACCTCTGGAAAGAAGTCCCCCATCCCTATTCTGCCTCAAGCACTGTGACACTCTCTAAATTGGAAAAAGCTGAGTCTGTACCTTCCAGGATGTCTAAAATCAATAGCTCAAACCACATCGGATCCTCCCAAGCCCCTGGTCTTTCTCTCTCTATGAAAATGCAGGTCATTTGCTTTTAAAGGAAAAAGAAGCTTTGGTCATTCTAGCCAAGTCCTAGAGCTAAGACCAATGAGCAATCCTTTTTCTAGGTTACAAGAATTTGGCTTCTCCTTGTGCCCTTGATGCAAGGGAAATGCTGAAGATCTGTTTTGAAGTCTAAATACAGCTCTCATTTAGAATTTTAAAAACCCAGGCAAATTGAATGATAGATGGACAGCACAAAGTTGAGATTCAGAGCCACAAGGTTCAAAAAACAATTTTCTATTGCTGAATTCAAATGCTACTGGTATGTCAGAACTAGAAGGAGCCTGAAATATCACTTAGTTCAAAACCCCCTCTTTTTCTAGATAGGGAAACTGAGGCTCAGACAAGAATTAGCCACTTGCCTAAGGTCACATGGTGGGAGTTATTAATACAGCTGAGACTCAAACTCAGGTTTCCCCATCCCCTCAAGCTCAGTGTCATTTCACTTCACCTGGCTCCTTGGCTCTTTATGCTCCTCAGACAAAGTTGGGCTGCACCTGACTTACAAGGTTATCTTCATTCTGCGTGGATGCCAGGAATTGTGGGAGGAGAAAAAGGTTACCTTAAACATACACTTATATGCACACATAGAGAGAGCTTCAGTGGCCACACATTCAGCTAAGGGAATATTTTCCCACTAGTGCTTTTTCCTAGAGACTACTGTCCCATGTCTCCTACCAAACACTTACCTCATCCAGACCCCAAGCTTGAAACAAGGACAAGGTAAATATTGGCAAAGGAAGTCTCCTATCACACCTGAATTCCAATCAAACTAGTTTTACAAAGAAAAATCTGGCTGACCCAGATCCACCAGAATTCAGCAGCATTTTTGCCAGAAGGACAAGAGGGAAGTATGTCCCCTGTTTCCCATTAATACACATTCCAGGAGACAAAAATCTACCTGGTTGTTGCAGTTTCCCCAGAGAGTTATGCAATCTTCCTGTCAGCTCTGGAGGGAATAAAGGGAGCATAAGTTCCCAAACAAAGGCAAGATTCCCTTTCATCCTTTAACCCCCTAGTCTTTGGCTGCTCCCCCAAATCAGGCAGCCCCCTGTTACCTTTATTCCGACGCCTCACCACCCCCAGCCGACACTTCAGAGACACAGCAAACATCTTGCTTCCGGGCTCGTCTGGTACCTGGGATGCCTGGCCGCTTCCCTCACACAGCTCACTGCAGCCTTCTCCCCGGTGCCTCAGCCGGGTTCTGCAAGGGGTTTTGAGCTCCAAATTAATTTATGATTACTGTGAAATGGAGCCCGTGATTCGTGTGGTTATGGGGAGCACAAGAAGCAGTAGCAGGGACAAGACAAGAGGAGGGAGTCCTTTGCAAACTCCTATCAATGCTGTTTCCACCCCCTATCCTCCACAACCTCCCCCCACCATCCTGTCCAGATGAACAAGAAATCCCTAAGCAATATTTATAAACCTGCATCCCGCCTCTCATTTGAAGAGCTGGGAATTCTGTAGGACATTAACATACTAATTAGAACCAGCCCGTGTTATTTTCTGCTCCGGTCTGTGTTTTCTTTTTTAAAAATAGATAATCCTTCCATGTTTACTGAAGCTAAAATGAAATGGACCACTTAATTTACCCTGACCAGGGCCAGCCTTAAGCACCATCATAAATAACCTCGTTCCAGTATATTAAAGAGCCTTTGGTAAACTGCTGACACTCAGGGTCCTGGCCTTGGAAGGCTCTGCTTGTTGGACAGTTTGTATCCTGACTCTCTCACTTCCAGGGAAGGCAAAGAAGAGCCAGAAACGGCACAAGGGAGAAAGCTCAGGTTTAATGTCACCCCTAACAAATTCCTATTCTGGCGTCACAGCAGTTTCACAGGGCTAATGATTGTATTGCATTCATTGGCTACCCTGGCTCGCTTTCTTCTTTCTCTTCAAGATCAGCATCAATCCCAAGTCAAAACATGCTACAATAGGCTGTAGTTGTGGATCCGAAGGGGTGTTCTGCCTGGGTTGGTGGTGTCAGTCAAAGATACCACTGTCTTAAGGTTACCTCCCTGGGTTTATCAAAGGTTAAGAACCATGGACAAGGCAGGCATGTGCTCAGGATGTCCAAGAGGTAGCTGTGTTATGGAAAAAGCCTAGGGCACTGTGTTGAGAGCTAGTTTTGTATTTTTGTCCTGTGGAAACTTGGACAAATCATTTTCCCTAACTGAACCTCATTTTCCTCCTTTGAAAAATGTGGGACATTATCTCTAAGGTCCTCTCTAGGTCTAAATAGATTATTTTATAATTCTAAATTTGTCCAGGGTAGACATCCCAACTATTATTTTCCCCGATCTTTCCTCCAGCCACCCGCTAAACCCTTGATAGATACCTTACTTGTTGTTATTCAATCATGTCTGACTCTTCATGGCCTCATTTGGGGTCTTCTTGGCAAAAATACTGGAGTGGTTTACCATTTGTTTCTCCAACTCATTTTATAGATGAGGAAACTGAGGCAAGCAGGGTTAAGTGACTTGCCCAGGGTCACAGAGCCAGTAAGGGTCTGAGGGCAACTCATGAAGTTGAGTATTCCTGACTTCAGGGCTGGCCCTCTAACCACTGCACCACCTAGCAGCCCTTAGCTGTGCAGGGATGCTAATCAATCAATCAACAAGTATTTACTAAGTGGCTACTATGTTTTAGGTATTGTCCAGGGTGCTAGGAATACAGAAACAAAAATAAAATTTAGTCCTTGCCCTCAAGCAGTTTACAGTCTAATAGAGAAATGCTATGTGCATGTATAGATCTACATAGAAAACACATACAAAGCAGATGGGGAGGGGAAAGAAGGAAACCAGCTATACCAAGAAACAGAGGTGAGGAGAGTGCATCTCTGGCATGATGGACAACTAGTGCAAAGGTACAGAAATGGGAAATGTGAGGAAGAGTAAAGAAACCAGTTTGGATGGATCATAGAGCGTGTGCAATGAGGTAATATGTAAAAATACCTAGAAATGTCAGATGAGGCCAGGGTGTAGGGAGCTTTAAATGCCAGAAGAGTATATATTTGATCCTAGAGGTAATAGGATCTAAACTAAAGTTTATTGAGTAGGGGAAGGATTTGGTCAGGCTTGTGCTTCAGGAATAACAATTAGGTGGCTGTGTGGAGGATAGACTGGAATGAGAAGAGATTTTTGAGGCAAGGTCAAAGGAAGTCCTTCATAATTAGATATTGAAGTCTTAATGTGGAAAAGTCATGGGTTGAAGTTCAAAGAACACTGAACTTTCATTCAGAAGACCTGGGTTCAAGTCAGGTCTCCACAAGTTATGTAAAGGACATTTACTTTGGGAACCTTAGTTTCTGCATTGTCAAAATGAGAACATCTGGCTTAGAGAATTAAAACAGCTCCAAATATTGATTGTATAAATACACAAATGTCACTATGGCAACTAGATGGTACAGAGTGTTGGACCTGGAGTCAAGAAGACCTGAGTTCAAACCCAGTGACAGACCATTATTAGCCGTATGACCCTGGATAAGTTACTTAATTGCTATCGGCCTCAGTTTCCTCAACTGTAAAAAGGGGATAATAATAGCACCTATCTCTTAGGGTTGTTGTGAAGATGTTAAGAGATAGTATTTGTGAAATGCTTAGCATAGTGCCTGGCACATAGAAGGTGCTATATAAATGCTATCTAAGATTATGATGATGATGGCAATGAAGATGATACCCCAAACTCCCAACCTGATGGAGTGTGTACAACTAT
>NW_027185761.1:20084723-20104211 GCF_028583685.1 Petaurus breviceps papuanus
AAGGAAGGAAAGCAGGCAAGAAGAAGGAAAGAAGAAGGGAGGGAAGAAAGATAATCACTCCCTCCAAAAAATATCTGAAATTCCCACACAAATACTCTCCAATCAGCCAACAACACGGGTCTGTCACCCCACAACACTCCTCCCACTAGTCCCAAGGCACAATGTTACTTGCCCCCCCTCCCTCATACTTAGAAGATCTCCTGCATGACCACCTTTTGTAACTTGAACATGATTTCACTTTGATAAACAGTTCCAAGCATTTGATGGAAGATGAAATACAGTATGCCCCTCTCCCACCCCAGCCACATCTCAGTAATAACACCTTATGTATTGTGTATTAGAATTTATGTTTCTACTTGGTCATCATTAGAAAAGCTCGTGAGATGGGGATTTAGAGCACAGATTTAGAGTTAGAAGACACATTAGATACTATATAGCCCAAACCCCTCACTTTACAGATGAGGAAACTAAGGTCCAAAGAAATGAAATGACTTGGAACAGCTAGGTGACACAGTGGATGGCGGCTGCACCTAGATTCGGGAATACTTGAGTTCAAATTCAGCCTCAGCCATGGTCTAGCTGTGTGACCCTGGGCAAGTCACTTAACCTGTTTGCCTCAGTTTGGGCATCTGCAATATATAATATATAGATATATAGGATAACACTTACCTCCCAGCATTGCTCTGATGATAAAATGAGATAATATTTGGAAAATGTTTTGTAAGCCTTAAAACACTATAGAAATGCTAGATATTACTTTTATTACAATAATGTTTATTATTGTTGTTATCATTATTATTAAGCGACAGAGTCATGACTTGAACCTAGACCCATGGCGACTTGATAATCCCAAATTTATAAAATTTCCTAAAATGGAAAGTGATTTGTGTTTTGAAGAGAATCAATCTTTACTCCACAAGGCTGCAAGATTAATCTTCCTCCACTGTTCAAAACAATCAATGGCTCCCACTACCTACAGGATAAAGTCCAAACTCCTAATCTAGTCATGCAAGGCCCTCCAAGCTGCATCTCCACCTGTATTTTTCCCTTCAGGAATTCTTATCTTCCAATGACAGTGAGTAAAAAGGGATTATTCGCCATCTCCTGAACATACCCTAGGCATTCCTACTCCTCTGCCTTGGCTTGTATCACTCCCTATATTCGGAACACCTAACTACACCTTTGTTCATTGATATTATTTTTTTTTAAAGCAATCGGGGTTAAGTAACTTGCTCAAGGTTACACGGACAGTTATTTCTGGATGTGGTGCTGAGTATCTGAGCCCGGATTTGATCCCCAAGTCACCCCGACACTGGAGCCGGTGCTCTTACTCGCTGAGCCACCTGGCCGCCCCTAAGCAATTGGGGTTAAGTAACTTGCTCAAGGTTACATGGCCAGGTGTTTCTGGGTGGGTGTTAAGTGTCTGAGCCCGGGATTCGATCTCCAGGTCATCCCGACACTGGAGCCGGTGTTCTTACTCGCTGTGCTACCTGGCCGCCCCCGTTCATTGATATTCTAACCCACTTTACATGCCACCTCCTCTGTGAAGGCTTCCTTGATATCCCACAAGAGATTTCATCTTTATTTGATCTCATGGATCTCATTACTTTCAGGACAGCTAGGTGGCACAGTGGATAGAGAGCTGAGACTGGAGCCAAGAAGACTCATCTTCCTAAGTTCAAATTCGGCCTCTGATACTAGCTATGTGAATTTGGTAAGTCACTTAACCCTGTTTGCCTCAATTTCCTCATCTGGTAAATGAGCTAGAGAAGAAAATGGTGAACCACTACAGTACTCTACCAAGAATACCTCCATTGAGGTCATGAAGAACACAACTGAACAGCAATGCACTTCACATTCATTTTTGGCATTTGCCTTTTTTTTGTGTATTATATTTGCATGACTCACTTACTGTATTACAAACTCCTTTAAAGTATTAATTAATCTCCCTGTGCCTCAGGTGTCCTATCTGTCAAATGAGAGTAATGCTATCACCTGCCTCACAGTTTTGTTGAGAGGAAAGTGCTCTGTAAACTTTTAAGCATTCTACAAATGTATTTTCCTATTGTCACTGCTGTTATTGCTTACATTTTAATTCCCAGTGTCTCCTATAGCACACCTCACAAAACAGAGAGCTTACAAAATGTTTGTTGAACAGTTGAATGAGTGAATGAATGAACACCTCTGCTTGCCATTTCTAGCCATGGCCCCAGAGCTCTTCCTGCCCTTCTGTTCCAGTAGAGGTGAACATAAGACTATTTGTTGTTTCCTTTTTAATTTGCAAAGCTGACATCCCAGCACACAGTGTCAAATGAGAATTAGATGCAATGTAAAACACAAGAGGCTAATGTAGTCTCTCTTCATCTAGCACAGGCAAAGGCAACAGACAACAGACAATTAAAATAGGAAAACAAGGACTAAGCAACCTTTCCAAAAAGGAGGCCAAGGGCTCTTTCTGGAATACTGGCTCAGTTGTGAGAGGAGGGATGTACCAGTAGCTTGAGGGCATGGGAATTGCGAGCTTGCTCATTCACAGAATCAAAGAATTTCAGAGTTGAAAGGGAGAATGAACATGATTTGTTCTAACCCATATATAAACAGGAAGGGAGGAAACTCTGTAGTAGAGAGAGTGCTAGGTCTGGAGTCAGTGGACCTGGGTTTGAATTCCAGCACTGTCACTAACTGTATGCTCTTGGACAAGTCACTTCATTTCAAGGCTCAGTTTCCCCATCTGAAAATGAGGGAGTTTGACTATGTGACTTCTGACATCACTTCTAGCTCTAATCTATGTTCCTATGATCCCTCATAAGGGATCATCCAGCCTCCATTTCCAGTAATGGGGATTTCATTACCTAGAAGGCAGTTGGTTACATTGTTGGACAGCCTTGGTCGCTAGAAAGTTCTTTTGAGTATGTGTATAAGAGGGGGAAAGGGAGGAGCTAAAAAAAAGAGAGACAGAGAGCACACTGGCACAGATCCTCAGAAAGGCAGCCCATTACAATGCCAGCTCTTGCACTGGGCTAGTGGCAATTCGCCCAGGCACCAGGGAAAGATTTGACCAATGGAAATTGGTTTGTACCTCACATTTGGCACACAAGCCAAAAGTTGCCAATCCTCACACTAGAAGATTTACCAGGCTTTGGAGTTAAAAGCAGCTTGTGGCCCTCCCATCCTCTAAACCAGGCCAACACTAGTCCTCAAAGCAAGGTTTCATTTTTATGGAAGGAAAAGAAACCAACCTGGAAAACTCAGTTGTTGGAATTTTTTCCTTTTAAACCTCAGCCATGTGTCAGTTGATGGAAAGGCCCCTGCAATCAGATAGAGTCTCTATCTTCCTTTTCCAGACATCCCAGGGTTTAGATCTCAATATGCTGAGCTAAAGCTGCAGTGGGGATTCGCAGCTTAACTTGAAGATGGCTGGCATTTTCCCTCCCCCAGATTGTCAGTCAGGCTAATACTCAAGCACTGATAAATTGAGAGGTTGGAGGGTTTAAAGACCAATATATAGCCTAGGCATTAAACCAAGGTTCTTCACCAGCTCTACTCTGACTCATCCCGAAACATTCGTTCCGTTCTTGGGGTGTCACCCTTCAAACATGCCAGTTCCCATGGCTCATATCTCAGAAAGGAGAGGAACAATGAGAAAGGAGTGTTGGTTAATGTCTTTCAGTTCTTTTCAGATATATTCTGGAGCCAGAGGACCCAAGTTCAAATCATACTATGAAGCTTACTAGCTATATGACATTGGGCAAGTCACTTAATCTCTCCCAGTAAGTTTCCTTATCTATAAAAGGAGGAGGCAGGATTCAGTGGTCTCTGAAGTCCCTTTCAACTAAAGCTCTATGACCCTCAGCTCCCTGACTCTAAGCACAGCACAATGGAGTTTATCCTTTTCAAAAATTGGCTAGATTAAATAGGCAAAGCTAGGGGTGGGCTGCAGAAACATGGGCTTCTACCACTCAAAATTCTTTCCTCTGCTTGAGAAAGGTAGAATTCTTTCTCAAAAGAATGAGCCCCTTATACTTTACATACTCCAAAGAAAATTGAAGTTTTCTATTTAAAAAGTTAGCTGTTTTTCCTGTTAATTCAATTTAGAGAACAGTATTTTCATGGCTTACAAATTACCAGATGTCAAAGACACAAGGAAATATAACAATAAGACTTTTAAGTCAACAAAGCACTTTTCTCACAACAATCATTTTGTTTTGTAAATAGTATTTTATTTTTTCAATTACATGCAAAGATAGTTTTCAACATTCATTTTTTATAAGATTTTTGGTTCCAAATTTTTCTACCTCCTTTGCTCCCTCCCCAAGATGGCAAGCAATCTGATACTGGTTATACATGTGCATTCGTGTTAAACATATTTCCACATTAGTCATGTTATGAAAGAAAAATAAGAACAAAAGGGGAAAACTGTGAGAAAGAAAAAGCAAAAAAAAGTAAAAATAGTATGCTTCGATCTGCATTCAGACTTCATAGTTCTTTCTCTAGATTTGAATAGTATTTTCAATCATGAGCCTTTTGGAATTGTCTTAGATCATTGAGAAGAGCTAAGTCTGTCACAGTTGATCATTGCACAATGTAGCTGTTACTGTGTACAGTGTTCTCCTGGTTCTGCTCATTTCGCTCAGCATCAGTTCATGTAAGTCTTTCCAGGTTTTTCAAAACAATCTTTTAATGTTGGAATTGTGAATAATATGAAGCTAATTTTACACATGAGGAAACTGAGGCTTATAGAAGTGACTTACTTGCCCAAAGTCACCCAGCAAAAAAGAGATGGAGGAATGTCTCAGTCCTAGGTCCTCTTGTCTCCAGGTTCAGTTCTCTTCCCTGTGCCATCATGCATGTAAAAATGTGCCTCTCCTAGGGGATGCTTGGAGTTGGTTCACAGAATCAGAGCATAGCTGATCTGAAAGGGAAATAGAGGTCATCTAGCCCAAATCCTTTGTAACTGAGGCTCAAAAAGGGAATTTATTTGTTCAGGTTTCTCCTGCCTCCTGGTATGGATCCTGGATGAATGAATCCTGGATCAGAATTCATGCCCAGTTCTCTTGGTACAATGCCTAGTGGAAAGACTGCTGGATTTTGAGTCAGGAAGTAAAGCTACCACTTAGCACCCTTGTGAACTTAGGTAAGTCACTTAAACCCTTCCCATCTCAGTTTCCTCAACTATATAACAGGGGGATTTGACTAAAGGATCTCAAAGTCTCCATCTAACTCTAAAACTACATCACTTCTGTACATTTGTTACTTCTGACATAGGTGCATAAGAAAAATCTTCCAGAAGGAGATAGTATTTGAGCTGGGCAACTCACTGGGAGTCAAGAAGACCTAAATTCAAATCCTGCCTCAGACACTTATTAGCGGTGTGACACTGGGAAAGTCGCTTAATCATTTAGCCTCAGTTTCCTAATTTGTAAAATGGTAATAATAATAGCACACAGGACTGCTGAGTGTTTTATAAATATTAAAATGCTATCTATATATACATATGCATATGCATATACATATACATATATACATATGCATATATACTAGTCATTGTTATTATTAAGCATGGGGAGGATTTGGACAGGAAGAAAGTGGTTCCAAAGTTTCCCAACTGTAGAAGAAAACCCACCACCATAGATCTCTGATCTGGAGCAGCTAGGTGGTCCAATGACTAGAGAGCTGGATCTGGAATCAGGAAGACGGGAGTTAAAATCCTGTCTTGGGCACTTAGTGGCTTGTGACTCTGGACAAGTCACTTTATTAAGGATGGAGAGGATTTGGACAAACAGAGAGGGGTTCCACATTTTGCCACCTAGAAAAGAAAATCTACCATCACTGAAACATAATATGATAATCTTTAAAACTGAAAGGATCCCTAGAGATCACATTGTCCAACCTCTTCATTTGGCAGATGATCATTTCTCTTTATTGCATAAAACAAAAGATTAAAATGGGCTTCTGAAATGAAAATAAGCTGAATTGTATAATATCTTTTGGAAGGAAACAAACAAAAAATCATTTGGCCAAGCCCTAATTCATTTGGGATGAGAGAGATCCAATTTAACATGAAAGGAGGAGACTTCCCTTGTTCAGTTCTTCATTAAAGGCACATTCAGCCCCCAGGGTTCTCCCTCCCAGTAGCCCTGGAAACAGTGCACATTTCACAGTAATCTTGGGCCAGACAGACTGAAAAGCCTCAAGTGTTTCCTTGGTTTTCTCAACACAGATCAAAGTGACAAACAAGCAGACCACTGGCAAAACTAAGAATGTGACTGTCCCTCATTCCTTTCTCCTCAAGTCCCCTTTACCTAGAGCTCTGGGCTATCCTGGGTTCCTTCATCTGCACTAATCCACAACAACATGACACTAATGATCCAATGTGTAATTTGGATTTTAAAAGAGAACACTGGAGAGACTAATTCTTAAGACACAGTGGATAGAACTTCAGGCCTGGGCTCAGAAAGATCTGAGTTCAAATCTGGCCTCAGATTCTTATTAGTAGCTGTTTGATCCTGAGTAAGTAACAACCTTTTTTGATTCCACTTACTCATCTGTAAAACAGAAATAAGAAAACCATCTACATCCCAGGGTTGTTGTGAAAATCAAAAGAAATAATGTTTGTAAAGTGTTTTGCAAATGATAAACCACCTTGTAAATGCTAGATATGATGATGGGAAAGAAATTTGGGAAGCTAGGAGGGTTACCTGTTTGGGAAATTATACAACAAAGGCAGTACCTGGCTTGGAGGTGGGTGAGGAGAGAGTAGTCATTTGTGGCTAAAGCAGGAGCAGGCACTGAAATGATTTTGAGAACTGGCACTTCTACAGAGCTTTAAGGTTTATAAACCATTTTCCCCACCACACTGTGTAGAAAGTTGTTCAGATATCACTACCACCATTTTATAGAACTGTTTCTATTTCTTTGATAATAGCAAAAGATGAAGATGGACTTCTGGAACTAAAATGAATGGAATTTGAACCTGAGGCACAAAGAGGTTACATGGCTTGTCCAGACTCACACAGTTCATAAGCAGAGAAGTCAAATGCTCCATAATGTCTGACAATGAAGATTCTGTCCAGAACAGTTCCCCAAGCTCACTAATTCCTCCCTGATACCAGTGAGGTGGACCCTCAAAATCTGTGACCTGATCAGCATTCATTTAGTCATGCAATCAATTAAAAATAGATTTACTGACCTCCTAACTCTTGGCCCAGGCCTGTGGTAGGTCCTGTGGGGGACATATTAAGAAGAATAAGGCAAGGGGTGGCTGGGTGGTGCAGTGAATAGAGCACCAACCTTGGAATCAAGAGGACCTGAGTTCAAATCCAACCTCAGAAACTTAACACTTACTAGTTGTGTGACTTTGGGTAAGTCACTTATCACTAATTGCCCAGCCTTCCCCCCTCCAAAAAAAGAGCAAAAAAGAAAAAAAAGAAGACTAAGACAGTCTGGGGAAGAAGAGATGTAGGCAACACTTCTTGGTGAAATGGTGGAGTCAACAGTCACAGAATCAATGTTACTGAATTCATCACACACCAGCTTTTTGCCTTATGGAAGTCATGGCACCTCTCTGTGTCCTGCTCCTTATCAGTTGACATAAAACCATAATCAGTGATCTCTTCCTCACTATGCTGTCACTAGGTTCAAATGAGATCACAGGCATAGAGCTGAAAGGAACCATCAAATCCTCTAGTCCGAGCCCTCCATTTTATAGACGAGGATACTTCGGTCTAGAGAAGTCAAGTGATCTGCCCAAGGTTGAAGCAGATCTGGGATTTGAACCTGGGTCCTCTGATTCTCATTCCACTATGTCCACTACATGGATGGGAAGATGCTTGGAAAACCAAGTGCCATACAAAGCTCAGGGTGTGTCTACATTTTTAAAGACATACTCCTTGTCCTCCTGGAGCTTCCATTCTAATTGGGGAGACAAGATCCACAACCTGGTGGTGGAACTCTGTTGTCAAAATTCAGAGAAAAACAAATCACTGTGATTTGGGTCACTCAGGTGGAATTCATAGATGAACTGGACTTTTCCTTGAAGGATGGGTAGGTTTTCAATCAAGAAGACAAGTATGTAGAAAGGAAAAGCATTGCCAAGCATGAGTCTCTTTAGCTGTCTTTGTAAGCTAAACCGTAAGACTGATGTATAGCTCTGTTGCCATGGATACCGCAGCATGGTCCATGGCCCTGAGGCTAAAGACCTTGGCTCTTAGCCAACTTCAATTTACTCCTTTGCTCTTATGAGAGGGCAGAGGCCTCAGTAACAGACCAGAGTATTCTTTGAACCTCAGCTAAGGTTTTATCCACAGGTTGGGAGTTGAAAGTTATAAAGCAGGAAAAGTTGGGCAAAGCCCTCCTATAGAGCTCAGTTTGGGGCTGAGAATCTTGAAATTGCAGTATGTTAAGGCAAGAAGAGACCAGCCAAATTCTTAATTTACAGAATAGGAACCCAAGGGAAAGAGTAAAGAAGTGATTTGGCTTTGGTTAGGATACATTTCTTCTCACTACCAGGCAAATTCCACCTTCCATTCTAGCTCCCTCGCTTTACAGTGGAGGGAGCTAAGACCCAGGAAGTCTTGGTAGAGAGAAAGTGAATACATTCTCATTTTGTAGGAAGCATGGGAAGAAAGAGACTTGGTTAGAAGCAATAAGTAATGGAAAACAGAAGGGGGAAAGTGGGTCAGGTCCTGGGGCTAGTGAGAGCCAAGAAATGGGTGAGTGAAGACCTGGGACTGAAAAGTGTTGGCAAACCCCCTTTACTCTGTTAATTCAGTGTCTATGATTGCAAAGGTCCATGGACAAATCATCTCTTCTGAAATATAGCAAAAATGTTAATACTTTAATACAAGGATTTGTGATTTTTTTGTATGAATATTCCTTCTACTGATGTTCATTGCATTTCTATGATTTAATAAACTGCCTTCATGAATTATTGGGACTGAAAGATTCAGCACCTTGCAGCTCTAGTGATGATGAACTTGCCCAAACTTAGCTAAATTGTTTTCAGGCTAAAGAAATATGATCCATCACTGGGTCCATATGCAAAGGCTTTCCAACTTGGCAGAACCTACTAGAATTTTTTTATTAGCAGAGCCTTCAAAAACTTAGAGTCACTTCTATACCAAGATCTGGCAATGGTAACAGACTTTAGTGAAGGAAGCGTCTTATAAAAATATCAAGATATATCTATTCAAATGTCTGTATACATGCATCTTTATTATATGTGTGTATGCATACATACATTTGAGTATATTGCTTATATGAATATATATATATATATATATTGAGGAGCTTTTTAGTATACTGAATAGAGCTCTGGATGTGGAGACAAATTTAGCATCAATTTAAATCTTCCTAAAAATGAGACCTATCCAAAAATGGAAAGGGTTATCTCAGGAGCAATGTGGTTGCCCACATTGCCTATCTTCACACAAAAGCTAGATAGCCACTTTTTTTGTAAGGAAGAAGGGATATAAGATAGAAGGGATTCTCTTTCAGAATGGGCTGGACTATGTGCTCATGAAGTTCTTTCCATATTTAAAATTTTATAATTCTGGGTTGAATCCTGCCTCTGAGTTCTGCTTGTTGTATGACCACAGACAAATCACTTAGAGTCTCTGAGGCACAGTCAACTCTCTAAGACTCTCTACCAAGTTATAGAGAGATTGCAAGATCTGCCTATGGCAGAGAAAGTTCTCACACTGGCAAAATCACAGGTCTTTAATGTATTGTCACATGAACACATCAACATGATTTGTAAATTCAAGGAACTAGAAACAGTCTACAAGTCCAACAGCTGGGGGATTGCTGCATAAATTATGTTAAATCAATGCAGTGGAAGATCAAATTGCCTCTAAAATGATAACAAATGTGGAATATAGGGAAAGTTAGAAAGACATGAAATAATATAAAGTGTAGGAGGTGGAACCAGAAAAAGAACAGATAGATAGATACACATCTATTGGAAAGGAAAATATATGAAAATACAGAGATGAATGGGGATACAGAGGGAGAAATAAAAGAATTATTTGGATACAGTAGTATGAATACAGTATAAATATCTGTAAGTGTATGTTTAATTGATTTTGTTAATTAAAGTTAAGTGCATAATACATTTTTAAATAAAATCAATATGAAATTAAAAAAAAATAAATCCTCTCTTCTCCACTAAGCATATGTCAGGTAGACTGCCCACTCTCTCTCCCCACTGTGTCTTTTACTAAGCAGGCTGGATCAGAGCAGAAATGTAGACTGACAGGGCTAAGGAGAGGCTGGGTTTAGACAAAGTATGGTTGACTTGGCAGAAGTCTGGGCAGGATAAGATTTCTGGCAGGACTGAAAAACTGGTTGGTCACGAACAGGAGTCAAAGTAGATGATACTATCAGGATGAAAACACATCTATGGCAGAACAATGGAGAGCTCCCAGTCAATCCTTAAACTTGCTTGTTTTCAAATATTTTAATAATTCATTCATTGATTCAACAAATATTTATTTTCCATTGTAATTTATTTTTAATGTGTGCAAGGCCCTGAAATTGGTGCTGGTTGAGGTTTTTGTTTGTTTGTTTGCTTGCTTTTTAAACTGGACCTGTGTTTTCACTGATACAGGAACTCCCAATGAGGAATCTTCTTCTGCCAATGAAGGATCAGCATCTGCTTAGCTGTTATAGTCTTAGATAGTTGCAGGAGATGCTTAGAGGTGTCAAGGGTGGGAACCTATGCTTCAAAGCCACATGTGGTCTGCTACATCCTCAAGTGTGACCCTTTGACTGAATTCAGATTTCACAGAACAAATCCTTTTGTTAAGGGGATCTGTGAAGTCTAGATTCAGTCAAAGGGATGACAGTTGAGGATATAGAGGGCCACATGTGACCTCAAGGCAGCAGGTTTCCCACCCCTTGGTTAGGTGACTTGCCCATTATCACAGTCAGTATTAGTCAGAGGAAAACTTCAACTTGAATCTTCCTGACTCTATGGCTAGATCCCCATCCACACTGCCCTTCAGGAGATCTATAGGAATAAAACACAACCCTCACCTTCTTAGAACTGACAAACTAAAAGGAATCAGGCACGTGCACAAGTGTGGGAAAAGAGATGGGGAAAGACTCCTTCTAACTCTGGGGAGAGTAACAATCTTAATCATTTATATTTCTAAGTGATTTTTAATTTTACAAAATTTTTCCTTACAAAAAGCCCAGTGATGTAAGTAGTACAAGTATGAGTGTTCCCATTTCTTTTTTTTTTTTAACAATCTTGCTTTAATCAATCAAAGATATCATTTATCTTGTTCAGGGGGAAAAGGTCAGCACCCAGAACTTCAGAGTATACAGAGGTTACAAGTAGAAATTATAATAAGACAGAGAAACAAACAGATCAAGCAGACAGACCTCCAATTTTTTCCATACCTAGTCAGTTACCAGAGAGGGAAGCATCAACATCTGGGTTTTTCAAAGCCGGGGGGCTCTCAACAGCTACCCAGGGTCTCGTCTGGTCAAATCACACAACACTTCTCAAAGTGAGCCCCCAAGTGTTCCCATTTCTACAGAGGAGGAAATTAGGTCTCACAAAAGTTAAGGACTCTCCTGAATCTTAGCTGAATTTTAATCCAGTATTCTTTCTACTACACTATGCTGCTTACATTTAACTAAATGACTTTAAGCCTTTCTTGCATTCATTCATTCACTCGGTAATCATTACTGAGCACCTACTAAATTCAAAGGAAGTGTGTTATAATCATAACTTTTCAAAGTTAGGAAGATGTCCAGAGGCCATTTGATCCTAAATTGGGGCATGAAACCTTTCTACAGTAACCCAGATGTGATTATCCAGGCAGTATAAAAGGTGAAAAGATCCTAGATTTGGAATCAGAGGCTCTGGATTTGAATCCTGGCCCTGATATTTAACAACCTGTCTGACCATGGGCAAGTCACTTTGTTTCTGAACCTATTTCCTCATCTACAATATGAGGGTCTTGGGCTATATGACCTCTGAGGTTCCCACCAACTCTAAATATGTGATCTCATTAACATCATCAGTGATGGGTAGCTTGGCAGGAGGCAGACTGTTACATTGTTGGACATGGCTGATTTTTAGGCTGAACTGAAATCTGCTTCCCTCACTCTCCTTCACTGGTGCTGGTTATGCCCACTGGAGCCAAGTACTGTGTGAAGGCAAAAGAAGAAGACATAGTCTGTGCCACCTGCTTAGTCTTTTGCAGGTTGCTTAATTCCTTTCTCTAGGTCTCAATGTCCTCATCTGTAAAACTAGGGGGTTAGGCTGGATAACTTCTGAGGACCTTTCTGACTCTACAACTATGATTTGATTATGGCTTCATTTTTGCTTTTGTATCTCCAATACCTATCATAGTACCTTGTACACCATTGGTGCTTAATAAATGCTCATTGAATGAGTCAAGAGACAAACATAGTCATTCTTAACACTCCTGGGCCATTCATTTTAAACAACAAACATTTCAGATGAAGAGGCATTTAATTGACCAAAATCTTACAGCAGCAGAAACACAAAGAGTGTTTGCTCTGTGAAATGTGTCCTTGGCCCCAGAAGGGCTGGTTTTCTTTGATCAAAAGCTTTGTTTACTCAGCCCTTATCTCAGTTCCGGAGGACAGGCACCCTGGGATGTGCATCCTCACTACCCCTCCACTTCCTCACCACACTGGCCACAGCAACAGCTGCACAGCCACAAGCATCAGCATAAATGAGATGAGAGGTATTGAAAACATGTTGACAAAGTTATCAGTGCTTTACAAATGCCAGGTGTTTTTCTCATGATGATTGTTATTACATTTCCAAGCAGAGAGTCCATAAATGGACCAAAGAAACTAGGATTTTTCCAGAAGAAAATGCTGCTCACTCTCTAGAATGTTCTAGAAGCCACTTCAGAGGTCATTTCACCCAAACTCCAGTATTTCATAGAAGAGAAAATTGAAGTCCAAAGAGGGGAGGAGACTTGGAATAAGAGGGTTTTAATACTAGAATGACTTTCAAAATAGAATACAACCCCTTCCTTTTGCAGAGGAGGAAACTGAGACCTGGAAAAAGGAAATGACTTCCCAAAGGTCTCACAATAAGTCAATAGTAAAGCTGGGTTTAGCAATTGGGCGCAATACTAAACTGTCTTCTCTCAACACCAGAAATTCTTAATCCTTTTTGCATCCTGACCCCCTCAGGCACTCTGATGAAACCTATGGCCCTTTCTTAGAACAACATGTTTAAATGTATGAAATAAAATATACAGGATTACAAAGGAACCAATTATGTTAAAATACAGTTATCAAAATATTTTTTATTATTCACTGACCCCAGGTTGAGAACCCCTAATTTTCACCATGCTTTCCCCTAGTCACTCTTATGATATCCAAAATGACCTTTAAATATGCTACAATCAGAAATAAGTTTAGGAGGATTATCTTCACTCAAAGTATCTCCCTTACTAATGCACTATAGCACCTAAAATTATACCATTAGAGTCATTTCTTTGTCTTAAAGATTTGGAAGCTTGGAGAACCCAAAATAGCCAAGGAGCTAGGAACAGCTTAAGTTATTTCCAGACAATTTTTCTTGAAGATTAGTTAATAGCCAGTTGAAACCAAATCTTTTTGTGAATGGAGCATCATAGGAATTTGGCCTAGAAAAGACCTTAGAGATCACGTAGTCCAATCTCCTCATTTTACAAAATAGGAAAGCAAGACCATGGAGTGATTGGCCCAAGGTCACACCGAGGTAGAGATGTGAGTGAGTTTTTAAGATCCTGTCTTGAGAGTAGGTATAGAAAGAGAAATAGGAAGAAAGGCTCATTCGGCATCTAGTTGAGGAGAAAGGGTACTATGAGGGGAGACAAAGTTACAAACAAGAATGCAATGTCTTTCAGAGTGTGCCTTATGGCTGGTACTGCCTCTTACTAGCCATGGATATCAGCAACTTCACCTACTCCAAAGGATTTAGCAATAGCCAGAGTGGCTACTGGCAAGCCCAAGGTATAGTTGGGGAAGAGGAAAGGAAGAGGAAGAGGAAAAGAAGGAGGAGGAGGAGGAGGGAAAGAGAATGTGAAAAAGAGGGATATAGGGGAGGGAAGGAAAAAAGAGATAAGGAGAAGAGAAGGGAGAGGAAAGGAGTTGGAAGGTAAGAAGGGAATACACACTTGGAGACATGAAAGGTACAAAATGTCAGGTTTGGAAGAAACTATCCATTCCCATCCCCATATTCTTCCAGTGAGGGAACTGTGGTCCAGATTGGTTAACCTCTTGAACCTCTTAAGAAGCATTAAGCTGTTCTCAAAGTAGATTTTCTGGTTCTCAATCTAGTGCTCTCTCCATCACAAGACATTCTCCAGAGCTGCAACTAGGATGGGTACTGACCTTGGTGCTGACAGCCGTTGTAGTTCCTCCACTCACTAGGGCTGCCTACTTACAACCTCCTTAGGATGACCCAGATTCTCTGTCTGCCTTCAACATGGTGGTGTCCTCCCTGATCTCGTTCATCAGAGGATGTCTTTTTACCACTTGCCCCAGGTGCAAAAGTTCTATGAAGGAGATCCTAAGTAAAACCTTATACATGACAACAGTCCTTCAGTGAATTTTATTTTTGATGCTCACACAAAGACTGTGCATAGAATTTACTTCTTTGTGTTTGGAGGAGAGACAAACAACCATGACTGCGCCCCCCCCCCAGTCTACTGTGTCCTGAATAAGCCATCTCTTTGTGGAACCTAGAAAAAATATTACATTTGCAGTATACTCTATTAGAAAAGATACTTCCCTGAGAGTCAGTAGACCTTCTTTTCTAGTCCTAACCCTGCAACTGACTGACTGTCTATCCATAAGGAAGTGACTCCTTTCTGTACCTTAATTTGATCCCCCTTAAGTGAAAGGGTAAGGCTAAATGATCCCCAAGGCCCTTTTCTAAATCTTACGTTTTTGATTCAGTGTCTATTCCAATTCTTTCTTCGGGACAGATGAGCAATGATATTGCCTTTCTTCAGATCACAGGTTCAGATCTGAGAGGTTTCTTAGAGATTGTCTAGTCCAGATCCCTCATTTTGCAGACAAGGAAATTGAGGCTCAGGGAATTTCAGTGCCTTTTCTTAGGACTATAGATTACAGCAGAAAGAGATCTTAGAAGTCTTTAGTTCAAACCCCTCATTTTAAAGATGAGAAAACTGAGACTCGTGGGGGTTAAGTAACTTGTTCATGTCTACAAGGCAATATCTGGTATTCTTTCCACAGCATCACACTGCATCTAGTTATGTAAGTGTTCTATAACACCAGAGCCACTCTGGTGGTTGAATCCCTGCTATCTACTAATGACTTCTTCACTGATATATGTTGTTCATCGGTCATTTCAGGCATGTCCAACTCTTTGCGACCCCATGCGGGGTTTTCTTGGCAAAGGTACTGACTGGAACTGTTTGCCATTTCCTTCTCCAGCTCATTTTACAGGTGAATGAACTGAGGCAAACAAAATTAAGAGACTTGTCCAGGGTTACATTGCTAGTATGCTGTCTGAGGCCAGATCTGAACTGGGGAAGATGAATTTTCCTGACTCTAGAACTGGCACTCTATCCATAGGGTCACTTAGCTGCCCTACACTCACATGAGACATAAGTAGAAGCCTCTTCTATAGTCCTTGGGATCCTTTTAATCTCTTTTGTTTCTCTCCTGCTCTGAAATGGGTCATCAGCTATCTCACCCTAAGTTGGATGGGCAGCAAACAAGGATGAGAATTCATGGACTAAAAACTTGCCAAATTGTCAAACTACAAAAATCCCCCAAACCCCAGACTCTGATTTAGCCCTTAATCTGCCAATCTCTCATCCCAAGAAGGCACAACATCTACTGTTTGGGTGGGAGAAATTCTAAGGGAATCCCTGATTCTTAGGGACTCTAAGTTCAAGGATACAGAGAAAGAAGGGAACTCAGAGGCAGCCAAGTCCAACCCCTTTGTGTTATAGATAGTAACCTGAACCCCAAAGGGGGGAAGCAATTTGTACAAGACCATACTATGATTCAGTTACACAGTCAGGATTTGAAACCAGGGCCCATGGCTCTAGATCCATAACTCTTCCCACTAGACCACACTGCCTCTCAGATTCTTTTTACTTGGCTCTTTCATCTGCTTTGTGACAGAGCTGGGACTAGAAATCAGGAGTTAAAATGTTTTTGCCTGTATTTTGAAATGTTTGTGTCTTTGAAGACCATTAAGTTCACAATTTAAAAGAAATAAAATAAATGAGACCCAGAAAGCAGAAGGTCAATTAAAAGAAGAAAACAGAAGGTCACAAATGAATCTAATCATCCACCTTCCCTTTCCTACCTCCCCCCTCCCTGTTCTTTTTAACTTCTCTTCTTTCTGGTCCTTTAGCCTATCAGGAAACAGCCATGACATCCAAGGGCCTCAATCCCTTCCCCCCACCCTCCTGCTTTGCTCCAGTGGAACAAATTAGCATTTCATCAGAATTCATCTTTTATCTTCCTTTCTGCCCTTTCTTCCCAATGTGGGCAATTTGATGGCATTTCTGCCTTCCTGCACCTGAGGAGTCCACACCAAAGCCAGAAACCCAGCTTGCATGCCAGGAAGGAGGGGGAAAGGGAGATGCTAACCTGCTAACCAATTTAAACCATAATTTTAGTTTTTTTTTTAATAATGAAGCTAATATTTGAATGCTACATTAATTATAAAAGAAAAAAATAGCAAAATGGCTCTTCTTATGCAAGTCCAACAATGGAAAAAAGCATACTCATTTTTGGTACCTTGGGAGCTTTCTAGGCTAGAGGAAAGAAGGGAGTAGATTAACCTACAGTCCTTGCCACATTCTGTCCATCTTTGTCTCTACTACTTTGTAGCTATCTTTCTCTGTCTCTGTCTCTCTGTTTCTGTCTGTCTCTCTCTCTCTCTGTCTCTGTCTCTCTCTGTCCTTCCCTTCCTCCCTTCCTCCCCTCTCTCAGACTTAAGTTCAGAGCCAATTTTGTCTGTGACTGGGAGAAGGGACAGTTGGGGAAGTAAAGGGACCCTTGATGCTAGAGTGAGGAGAGACCTGAGGATTGAATTTCAGCCCTGAAACCTATCAGAAAGATGAACTCTGGTTAACTCAGTTTCATCATCTGGCAAAGGTGGGAGAATAAATATATGTGATCTATTCTGGCGGACTACTGCAAGGAAAACAAACTTGAAAAGGTCACAGAAATGAGAAGAGCTATTATCTTGGAGAGGGTGTTTTGGGGGCCTCTTGACAAGGTGCCAAGCAAAGTAGTGGTGGTATAGTGGATAGAATGCTAAACTTGGAGTCAGGAAAATTTGGGTTCAAATACCATTTCTAACACTCACTGTATCTGGGATAATGTCCAAATTACTCAATTTCTCTGAGGTTCAATTTCCCCATCTATGGAATAGAGGATAGGAAGTGGGTCTCTTTGCCAGTTAGGCCTAGGTTCAAGTCCCATTCCTGACACATACTGTTTATCCATCCACAATTCCTTTTTCCAACTGGAAATTTCTATCCAAGGAACCATCTCAGACTCTGATAGGTGAGTTTATCTTGTCTGAAACCAGGCCCATATGTCACTTCAAGACCATCAGCTCCAAACCATCCCCCCTCAACTTTGGCCATCATCCCTACATCATCCCAGTATGACCCCTACCTCCTTTCCATAAGAAATTTGGACATTGCCAAGTTCTGAAAGGTCCTTGAGGCGAGGGGCTGTTTCATGTATTTGCATCTGTATCCCTAGTCCCTAACATGTTGTGTACCACATAGGTTTAATAAATGCTTTATCTCTCTAAGTCATTTAACCCCAGTGCCCTAGGCAACTCTCTAAGGCAAAGAAGGTGCCAACCTGAGTTTCTTCACTTAGGAGCTTCTTATACCAATTAATTACAGGTCTTCTCCCTATCTCTCAACCTACCTTCCATGCCCATTGTGTGACTGAAATGAATTAATGCAAGCAAAAGTACTTCACCAAATTTAAAGCATTGCATTGATATTAATTTTTATTGTTGCTCTGTAAGGAATTTTCATAAGCAGAGTTTGGCTTTAGGTATTTTTGTGAAAGGAATGAATCTGTTCATAGTCTCCATCTGGGTAGGAATATAATTTCAAATCCATGGCCTAAATCTATGATACTATGATTGCTTTCTCTCCTGCTGGGCCATAAATGAAATTTGTTTCATAGGGATGTGAAAAGAAACAACAGAAAAAAAGAAAAATGTTATGATAATTTTTTCCCTGGGAGACGCGAGAGAGAGAAGTATTTCTATCTTCCTCAGGCTAGAAATATATAAGCCCCCATTGAACGCAACAGCATTGCTGATCTACTCTGGGCCAGTTCAAAACTCCTTAGGAAGCCTGGTAATCCCTTTCCCATCTCACTGTAAGGGACTTAGCCATATTGGTGCCTGACTTTAACTGATTTTTGGCTTTCTGGAGCTGAGCATTCCATCAGCTTTAGCCTCCCCTAGTAACATACATGTAGCATGTGAAGCCACAAGCAGCTATTATAAAACTTAAAACTTCCAGCCCCAATCTAACTGCCCCCATGTGGGCTACTTGTCTTCCTTATCCTGCTTCTTTCATGCTCCCCCCTTTCCTCTACTGCAATGTAGTAGCAAACACACTGGTCTTGCAGTCGAGCCATCAGCTTCCAGACATGTGTCCAACACTTACCAGCTTGGGCAACTTCTATACTAAACAAAGATGGTGGAACATTCTGTAACTGATCAAGTTTTAGTGATGTATGAAAGTTAAATTGTGCTGGAACAGCATAATTATTGATTTATGGCTTCCAATACGGGGTGTTAGCAATACACCACATTTGCATTTCAGGTTTATAAAGAGTGCTAGATTTGGGACATAAGGTTGAACTATGGCTGTGTCATTACTAACTGTATAACACTAGGGGAAATTATTTCATTCTTCTAAGCCTCCGTCTCCTCATTGGTAAAATGGTGGTAATGGTGCGTGTACTACCTGTTTCATAGAGTTCATAGGATCATGCATATTTAGAACTAAAGGGAACTTTGGTAGATATCTAGTCCAACTCGATTATTTTATATATAAGGAAACAGAGTTTCTGCATTGATTTACAGATTATTAGAACATAAGAATGTCAAAGCTTGAAAGATATCTTAGTATATTGAATGTCAGAGCTAAAAAAGAATCTTGTAATATCGAATGTCTGGGTTGGAATGGTCTTGATTTTTTTAATTAAATTTTATTTTGTTTTTCAAAGAAAAATCTACTTTCTCTCACTTTCATTTTCCCCTCCACACCCTTACAGTTGAGAAAGCAAGAAATACAAAATTAGTTGTTATCAAATATAGTAAAGCAAAACAAATTCCTACAAACACATTCCCTTTTAAAGGCCATAGACCATGCATACAATTGGGATACACACCAGATTGCCAGACAGCAGGGAATTGAGGCCATTAATGTGCCTTACACTACATTTATAGTGTTATAATTAAGTACAAATTCTGCA
>NW_027185761.1:20104221-20108342 GCF_028583685.1 Petaurus breviceps papuanus
ATTTATAGTGTTATAATTAAGTACAAATTCTGCAGGAGATACTATTAATGAATTCACAAATTAAATTATTATGCACTTCATTTAAGGTATTATAAATACGATTATTATTGTCACCATTGATCAAGCTGCTAGCTTGCTCTTGCAAGGCCAAAGAGAGGTCTGGTAGGCAGAATAGGGGAGCCTGTGTTAGCAAAAAGGCCCAACAGGGACTGGGCTTAAAGACAGAAAGGCAACTGCCAAACTGGGTGAATTACAGAATTCCTGCCAAGGCACTCCTAAAGTCCTGGCTTTCTATGACTGAACGCCCCTCCATCACAGCTGCTCCCACTTTACAGGGGCCTCCTGCATCAGAATGTTCACAGCTGGGTTAAGTCAATGGGTCAACAGAAAAAGAGGCCTCTCAGAGAAATGAGGAGCAGTTTGGTTCAATGGAAAGCATGGTGACACTGGCTTCCTTGCTGTTCCATGAACAAGACGTTCCATCTCTCAGCTTCAGACATTCTCCCTAGTTGTCTCCTGTTTCTGGAATGCTTTTCCTCCCCTGCTTCAATTACTGACTCCCCTGGCTTTCTTTAAGTCCCAACTAAAATCTCACCTTCTACAAGAGGCCTTCCTCAGCCCCTCTTAATTCCAGTGCCTTCCCTTTGTTAATCACATCCTATTTATCTTGTCTATAGCTTGCTTGTATATGTTTGTTTGCATGCTGTCTCTCCCATTAGATTATAAACTCCATGAAGGCAGGGATGAGCTTTTGTCTCTTTTTGTATCTGCAGTCCTTGGGCTTATTCCTGGCACATAATAGGTACTTAATAAATGTTTATTGATCAATTGATTGACTGAAGTGACTAATCCAGGACCACACATTTCAAAGGGGCAGAAAGCAGGACTTAAATTCATAGTATGCCTGGTGTAGAGGCTGGCTCTCTATGTACTATTTCAACCTGCCTCTTGCACCTAAAAAAAGCAATTTGAAACAAGTTGAAAGCTTAAGTTAACCCAGATTTTGGAAGGCCCTGAACAAGAGCTAAGTAGTTTATTCTTAATTCATCAGGTAAGGGGAGCCACTGAAAAGAGTGCAAGTACCTCCTGGTCAAGGGCTAATGGCATAATGGAAGTAAGGAAACGGGAAAATGTGATAGTAGGTTTCCTTTCCAGTGAAGAAATAAGGAAGTAAGATGGATTCTAAATGATTTTAATTGGAGAACCAAAGAAGTGGAATGGTTTGTGGGTCCCTGAGCACAATAGCCAATCCCATTTCTGTGCCTCTTCTTACCCCACCTGGATTTTCCTCTTCCTTCCTTTCTACTCCCCAAGTCCTACTGTAAAACTTCTGTAAGACCTGGCTTAAATTGCTTCTCTTCTAGGAGATCTCCCCTGACTACTCTAAACCTCAGTCATCACTTTGGTCTCTAAGTTCCTCTAACACATAAAGCCTATGCCCCAGATCTTAGATATGGGATATGATGATGGTGATGATGATGGCGGCGATGATGATGATGGTGATGATGATGACCATGATGATGGTGGTGGTGACGATAGTGATGGTGACGATGATAGCGGAAAACCCAATGTTTTTTTAAAGCACTTGCGCATCCATTTTCTCATTTGAGCCTCACAATGACAATAAGCCTCACAGTGAGGTAGGGAGGACAGGAATTATTACCATCATTTAAAATGTGATTAAAAAAAACTATACTGAGAGAGGTTAAGGAGGGAAAGTCATTACATGGGTAAAGAATAATAGATTTAGAGCTAGACAAGTTCAGCTTCATTTTACAAATGAAGGGAAATGAGGCATAAAATTTGACTTGCTCAAAGTTTCTCTGCGTTTGACACAGGATTTGAACTCATGTGTTCCTGATTCCATATTTGTTACTCTATCATCTATAATACCTAGTTGCCCATCTAAGCTGGGTTTTAGGAAAGGAGACATGATATATTTGTAGAATCCTTAACTGGACTTGCCCTGGACTCAAGCCCCAACTCTAGCCATGTGATCTTAGATGAATTGTTCTCCATCTGTCTCAGTTCCCTCAACTATAAAATAAGGGTAGAGTGGATTAGATGCCACCATGGATTCCTTCCTGCTTTGCAATTTGACAATTTTATGGCATAGGCAAGGACATATAACTATTGAGCAATGAAGTCAGAACTAGAAGCCAAATGTCTTGACTCCAGGTTCCAGGGTGCTTTCTATCACATGACAATATATCCTCTTTGGACCTGGATTATTATATTCAATGTAGAGCAACCCATGGGGTGAGGGGAAAAGACAAGGGCTATGGGAGAATAGTTCAAATGATGAGAGAAGTAGGATGATTACTGTGATTAGGGTGTCTAAAAAGAGCCGTGCCACAGACTGGTTCAGTGGAAGCAGATTAATACGTGCATTAATATCTGAGAGTTTAAATAAATACTTGTTGACTAACTAAAGCTCATTCAACAAGCAGTGATTCTCTACTATAGAAGTAGGAAAACGCAGGAAATGGAAATAAGACTATAATTTCATGGGAGAAAGCCAAGTGAGGGCTGATAATAGTTTGACAACAAGTTAATCAGTCTACAAGTTTTTAGTAATTACTTAGTTGTGTGTGGTTACAGAGGGAAAAAGAAGGTTGAGGGCAAGAAAATGTTCTGGTTTAGATAACAACAAAGGTCCTTCAAGTTCTATACTGAAATAGATAAAGAGATCCTATGAGAATAGAAATAATAAATTTCCTTTGAACTCTGTAAATCGAGGAGTCAAATTATCTAATGAATTTGGTGATCACCAGAGTACTGGATAGACAGAGACTGACTTCTGTCCTATAATTTGTCCTGACCCAGAATTTATGTTTATTTAAATAAATTGGATCAAAACCTAACTACCTCCCTGTTTGTTGACTCAAAATCTAGGCCTGACTCTGGCATATTTCTGGTATTCCTGTTCCACTTCATGCCTTGACTCTCAGTCTATCACTGTTATCCTCATTTCCTAAGCTGAGCACAGGAAGTTCAATTCACATTTCTATAGCACCTTTAATGTTTACAAAGTACTTTGCTCAAAAAAATCTAGTAAGGTAAGAGGCAAAAATATCATTCTTCCCATTTTGCAGGTAAGGAAACAGATTCACAAAGGTTAACTTATTTGCCCATGTTCATACAGCCACTAAGTTCTAGACTTGAAGTTCGAACCCTGCCTGACTCCAGGGAGTTTCTACCATACAATGCTGCCAATCAAATAAATACTCAATGAGAGTGTTAAAATTCATTTAGAATTCAGTTAAAGGGTGAAAGTATAAGAGTCTTCTAACTCTCACATACATATTCTCCTTCCTCCCTTCCCCTATCCAAATACACACCCCTTTCTCTTGATTAATTAATTTTGTGGGTTTGTTCATTATTTGAATTGATAACTAAAGATTCTTGATTTGATTCAGTCTCCATTATGACATGTCCTAACTTGCATATGGTCCTCTCAATTGAAATTTTAAAAAAAGTTAAGTAAGGAATTATCAATTTTGTAATTCAAGCTACACTAATAAGTCATTGCCTAGTTAAGGTCTCTAAGGGATATGCCTTAATGGATAAATAAGAAATATTTATAATTGGCACTTCCACTGCTTCAATATTACTAGAGAATACTAAAGTGCTTGCAAACAGTTTGTTCTTTTAAATATAGTAAATGTTTCCATTTCAACCTCAGCTATGCTTTGAATTTGTACAGTCTATGAAGAAAGAATTGGCTAAGCAAAGATAAACTTTGCCAAATGTTCCCAAAGCCAAAATTAGCCAAGAGATTTTCTCATAGGAATGAGTGAACAAAACTCACAAAATTGTATTTCCCATAACATGAGGTAGGCAGGGCATGGTGGTGCAGGTCTATAAGCTCTACTGCTAGGGAGGCTGACATTGGTGGGCTGCTTAAGCTCAGGAGTTCTGAGCTGCAGTAAGCTAAGCTGTTTGGGTGTCAACATTAAGTTCAAAATCAATATGGGAAGTCGCTGGGAATGAGGGGATCACAGGGCTGACTGAGGAAGAGTGAACCAGCATAGGTTAGAAATAGAGTAGGTCAAAGCTCCTGTGTCAACCAATAGTGGGATTGGGCTATTGAGTGCCACTACAATTCCAGTCAGAGAAAT
>NW_027185761.1:20118342-20156024 GCF_028583685.1 Petaurus breviceps papuanus
ATTTATCGTTTTCCTGTTTTGTCATGTTAGTACAATCTGTATCTTATCTGGGATGAGAACTCACTATTTAACAAAAACTGCTGGGAAAACTAGAAAATAGTATAGCAGAAACTAGGCATGGACCAACATCTTACACCTTATAGCAAGATAGAGAGTTTGCTATACTATGTAATCAGAACCTTGAAAGCTATTCACAGCAGCAATCCTCTGGAAAGATGCTCGTGCTTGGCTTTACACCCTTCAACCCTCACATATATTTCATCCTTCAATGCATTTGTTATATAATATTGTATATGCCAATTATCTGTTTGAATATTATAACTCAGACTGAAAACTCCATTAAGGTAAGGCTCATGTCTTATCTGAATTCTGTATCCTTCCATTTTCTGCACATAGTAGGCACTTCATAAATGTTTGTTGAAAGAAGTTGTTGAATTTGTTGAATAAAGATACTACCAGAGACTCTAAAACTGGAAAAAGAGTCACAAAAGTTTGCAACTTGGGCCAACACAATATTAGGGTTAGAGTAAGATAAGTATTATTAATAACAGTTGAGTCTAATGATAGGAAGGTAGCAATGTATACTTAGGTGTTAGGTGTTAGGTTCTGGAGGTAGAAAAAATTAGCTTACTCTATAATATTGCTGAAGGTCAGTCTTAGGACTATCAAGATGTCATAGGAAATCTCATTAGCACCTGAGATGTAGCAGTAAAAACCTGGGCCTTTCAAAGTTAATTGAACTTTACAGAAGATAATCAGTCAACAAGCATATATTAAATGTCTACTATGTGTCAGGTACTATGCAAGGAGCCAAGGATACAAAAACAAAAGCAAAATGTCCCTGACCTCAAGGAGCTTACTATTCTATTAAGTAGATGTAAAATGTACAGAAAATGCATAATGGGGGCAGGGAGAGGCAGCATTTAACTTGAGCAGAAGAGTCTCTAGGTACAGAATGGATAGAATTAGGTAATGGGGAAGACACAGGGGAGGATCTGTCTGGATCTTCCTGAAGCCTCTTCAGATAGGTTAAGGAAGCAACTCACTCTACCTAAGTGTAAGACCAGCCCTGGCTCACAGAGATGCACTTTTAAGAAAGTAAGAGGATTAAAAGAACCGATTAAGCATTTGTTGTCAAATCTGACTTTTGGCATCTACTGGGGCATCTGTCAAGATTCTTGGGGTTGGTTGGGTTTTTTGTTTTGTTTTTCCTTTCTTTTCATTTCTTTTCTTTTCTGCTGTTTTTGTTTCTAAGTGGATGGAGAATAAAGAGCCTATTCCACAGCCCCTGGCAACAGAGAAAAAGTTCATTGTCTCTGCCTGGTTGTCACCCACCAGAGGAAGCATGCAAAGAGAAGCCTATTTGTTTTCTGTAAATAGGTCTTTGCCTCCCTGGCTGCCTGGGCCATTAAAGGGCCTGTGAACACTAAGGAGGAAATGAGAAGTGACTGGAGGTGATTAGCTGCTCAAACAGATTCCTGCCCAGGTCAGCAATCTGGCCTTTTGTGAGGATGGTCGCCAGCTGGGGCTTACTGGGATAGCTTGACACCCAGATTCCTGAATCAAAGTCTGTCCTCTGTAGCAAAGCTTTCTGCCTACACCAGAGAGCACATTATTTATTCATTAATTCACTCACTCGGCCATTTGATGAGTACTTATTAAACACCTACTATGTGCAGCAGGCCATGCTAGGCAAAGGGGCTACAAAAGGAAACAGCCCCTGACGGAAAGAAGCTTATATAGAAAACTGATGACTATATATGTAATGTAGATGTTTGTATATGGTATGTGATGTGTGTATATATGTGTGTATAAATACATGTATACATATACATATATGTGTGTGTGTGTGTGTGTGTGTGTGTGTGTATATATGGTCATTTCAGGGAAGACAGGAGCAACTGAAAGGATGCTTTTTGTAGGAGGTAGCCGTTGCGTGGAGCCTTGATGGAAATTGGAGTTTGTATGAGGTACAGGTGAAGAAGGAGGGCATTCCTGGCATGGGGGACAGAAAAGAATGCTTGTCAGGAGGATCAGTGAGCTAAAATATGAAAAGCACTTTGAACACTTTAAAATACTACACAGATGTTAGCCATTACTGTTATTATTAGTATTTTTTATTGCTGTTGAATTGTTTCAGTTGTGTTTGGTTCTTTGTGACCCTATCTGGGGTTTTCTTGACAAAGATACTGGAGTGGTTTGCCATTTCCTTCTCCAGCTCATTTTACAGATGAGGAAACTGAGGTAAACAGAATTAATTGACTTGTCCAAGGTCACTTGGCTAGTGAGTGTCTGAGGTCAGATCTGAATTTAGGAAGAGGAGTCTTCCTGACTCCAGACCTGGCACAATTACACCCCCTAAGCTGCCCATAATTATAATAACAATGATAAAGCATTACTGTTGTTATCTGGGAGAGGAGCCTCTCACACTCCCGAGAAAGCATGCTCAGGGGATTTCTGGCCCCATTGAACATGAAGGAAGGATATTCTGCAGAATTTTGTGCATTGGCTTATATCTGTGGCAGTATCTACACACACACCAACTCAATTAAATCCCATTATTTCAATACTTCAGTAAAGCCACAAAAGCATAGAATTTTAGCAGGGATGTACCTCAGAAACCAACTGGTCTACTCCATCCCTACAAAAAGAATACCCTCTTCAACATACCAACTGGGGGTCATTCAGCCTGTGCTTGAAGACCTCTGCTGAAAGGGAACCCAGTCCCTCTCTGGCAGCCCTTACTACTTTGGGGTAGCTAAACAGTGCTAGGAAGTTTTCCCTAACATCAAGTGTCTCTGTAATTTTCACTCACTTCTCTAAGTTCTACCCTCTGGGGTCAAGAAGAACAAATTAAAACCTTCCTATATGTGACAACTATTCAGACACTTGAGGACAGTTCACACCTCTCTGTATTCATATTATCTAGACTACTCATAATTGGTATAATCAAAGGTTTCTGAGTTCTACCTTCTCTAGAGCTGTGCATCCATGTGAACCTTCATCTCCCTTTGGCTGCTTCAGTATGAAGCCCCATAGACCCTAACCTCCTGGAGCCACAGAGAGCCAGGTTGTGTGAGGTGGAATGCATGTGCAGCTTCATCCCTCAAATCCAGAGCCAATATCAAGATACTGGTTGATGGAGAGATAGGAATAGCATTCTCCCTCTTTTTTCTTGAATTTTACTTGTATGCCAGTGATAGATCCCCTAGTTATACCAACAGAATGAAAGAGTCTGCCTTTTATACCTTAACATCCAGAACCAGACAGGTAGCAGCTATCTATTCATGACAGACAAAAAGAGACAGACAGACAGAAAAAGAGATAGAGAGAAACAGAGACAAAGACAGAGACAAAGAAATAGAGAGATACCGAGAGTTGAGGAGAAACAGAGACACAAACAGATAGGGAAAGCATTTAGTTAGTATTTTAAGCACTTACTATATGTTAGGCACTGTGCTGAGCACCAGAGATATGAATGTAAAAAACAAGGGAGTCCTTGCCCTCAACAAGTTTACATTCTAATGGAAGAAGACTGTACATAAAGGGTAGCTGGAAAGTATGGCATGGAGATTCCTGAGAAGGGAGGTGGAAGCCTGTATCCAGACAGGATAAGGTTCCAGGATGGTTTTAGGGAGGGAGGAGAGCTGATGCTCTGAGTGGAGATGACACGTTAGTGCTCATTTTTGTTCCCTAACTGGTGAACCTCCTTTTTCTACGGATCTATTATACTGTTTCTTATATCTATGTCCTACTCAGAAACATATGGCAGCCTGCTTCCTACCATGTGTCTTCTCAAAGCCTTTGGGTCACTGGTCATTTTGATTTTCCTGAGATCAGGATATTCCATGATCATTGCTGGCGAGCCGGAGAGCATGGCAAGGAGCATGTGCATGTTAAGGAGATGGGCTTCCAAACTCCTATGTGGATTCAGTCCCAAAAATGAACAGTGACAAAAATCAAACAGCACGCGATCAGCCAAACCCTCAAGGCTCATGGGGCTGTTTTGGTCTCCAAGATGCCAAGTGACCGGATTGATTAAATTTTTCATTTTTGAACCAGTTATTTCAGTCACAGGTACTCAGTTCAAGACAAAAGATTACAACAATGCAAAAGAAAAAAGACCCACCTTCCATACCCATCCATGTTTCTTAATAAATAATTTGCCCCTTCATTTCATCCCACTCCACAGGGATAATGGTAACAGCCCAAGGGCAGTCACTTATCACCTTTTGCCAATGAGCTAAATGTCCAACTCTGAATTTGTTTCCTTATCTGCAAAAATGAGAGGTTTGGAAAGGACACTATTGAAAGAGTCTTCCAGTTCTGAGTCCACTGATCTTACTGGGATATATAGACTTTAGCAAAGGTGTCAAATTCAAATAGAAATGGAGTTACTAATCCATAGACAAGGATCCTTACTGGCCACATATTGACTTAGTTTTATAATATGATGTTATCTTTGCTTGTATTTTTATTGATTTTGTTCAATATTTCCCCAATTACGTTTCAATTTGGTTCTACCACATTGGCCACATTTTTGACACCTCTGGCCTACAGGAATAATAGCTAGCTGGTATTTATGCAATACTGAAAAGATTAAAAAATGTTTTACATATATTAGATCACTTAATTCTTACAACAACCCTAGGAGATTGGTGGGCAGACAAAGGTTGAGAGATTTCCCTGGGGTCACACAACTAGTAAGTATCTGAGGTCACATTTGAACTCAGATCTTCTCAATTTTAAGTCCACCTGGCTGACCAAACTGTTACAGGCAAGAGCTATCTTGATATAAAAGGACTGCTGCAATCAAACTTTAGGTCCATCACTGGCTAGCATTAAACTAATAAAATATTAATTTATAATGAATAATAATTAATGTTAATTAAATATTAAAATAAAAATAATGTAATATATTTATTTCAGGCTTTTCAAAACACTGCCATGCATGTTTTCTCCTCTTATCCTCCTAGCAACCCAGAGGAACAGTCAGGGCACTGTTGTTGTCCCCACTTGGCAGAGAGGAACATTTATCCAAAGAGCTACCCAGGGTCATAAAGTTAGTGACATATGTGGGGTTTAAACTCGGGTCTCTTGACAGCCAAGTCCTCATACCATTCCGCCATACCATCTCTTGAAAATCCCATTTGGGGTATCTCTATTGTATTCTTTTGGCCTTACAAGGACACACCTTTTTTCTTTTCATTACCCCAGGAAGCTTTCCCCAAGGCCCTCACAGTGGTGACACCAGTATCAGGAGGGACAGAAGTCAATGACATGAATGTCCATTGATTTTTCAGTCAATAAATTATTCATCTGAATATGAGCTGCAAAGTAGAAGGTGGAAGACAGCTCTGAAGCCAGAGCGAACAGAAGCCAGAGACCTATAAACCTCCCTTTCATTAGCCTTGGACTTGGTAGGCCCCAGATGCTCTAAGAACCACACAGTAAAGCATCTATTGTAAGATGATGGAAGAGAGAATATGAGAGCAAAAGGAACCCCCTGTTTGGGGAGCAAGCAGGGCATTTGTCTCATCATTTCCTACCTGGCTGTTCTCCTGGACTTCATATCTCCACAAACTCATCATCTGGCAAGATCACATTGACAGTGAAACTCACACCTCCTCAGTGCCCCTGTCCCTAGGACCTCTGCTTCCCTATGATTGGGGTGGGTGGGTGTGAACATCAGGGGGCTCCCCCAGATTCTTTGACCTAGTCCCAGATCTTCCACAATCTAAGGACACCCAGGGAAGTCCATTCATTGTTTCCAATTTTATAATGCTGGGTACCCTCGCCCTCCCCACCCCCACTCCTTTACAGTTTCTTTTTATGTGTTGTCTCCCCCATGAGACTATGAGTTCCTTGAGGGCAGGAACTGTCTTTTGCCTTTGTTTTGTATCCCCCAAACTTAGCACAGTGCCTGGTATATAGTAGGTTCCTAATAAATGTTTATTGAGTATTGAAGTTTTGAGGTCATCTGGTCCAGTTTCCTGAGTTTACAGGTGAAAAAACTGAGACCCAGAGGGGATAATTACTTGCCCACACTCAAACTAGGACTACATCCCAGGCCTCCTGATTCCCAGGCCTCCTGATTCCCAGGCCTGTGTACTTCCTACTACATTACGTTGCCTGTTTATACAGGCATTAACCACATCCCTGAGTACTGAGGGGCCAACTAGCCCTGGAATCAGGAGGATCTGAGTTCAAATTTGGCTTCTTACCTGTTGTGTGGCCCTGTAAAAGTCTATAGAAACAGAGAAAGACAGAGAGAGAGACAGAGACAGAGAGAGAGAGACAGAGAGACAGAGAGAGAGACTCTTGAGAAATGTATATATCTCTTTCCAAATCCGAGATTCTGAGTCTCTCCAGCCCCCATAATTTCCTATAGCTACTGACCTGCTAATAACTCCTTTCTGAGCACAGGCTGAGCCTGCCATAGGCACCAAAACTATGAAGGCAGCATGTGTTCCTCTCAGTGTAAATGGTGACTCCGGGGGCTGTCAAACATCAGTATTGATGTCCGACACCATCTGCTGAACTCATCTCCTGGCTTTGTTCAAGCGGCTGGAGGATTTTGCAAATCCTTCACAGCTCCTGCAATCTGGGGATATGGAGCAGGATGGGCCTCTGCCAGCTGGCCTGGAGGCCCCAGATGACTAATGAATGTGACATCTCAGCTATGTCCATATGACTCTGCACTCCCTCTCCTCTGGGATGTCTTCCTGCCACTTGAAGGGCCTTTTCCATGAAGGCCTTGGTAGAATGCCATAGCACTTCATCGGGTCATCAGAGGCAGGGAAAGGCCTTGAGCACGAAGGTGAGGCAGACAGGCAGGAGCAGACAGAGCACAGAGACTGAACTGCTGATCTCATAAGGTTTACCTGAGTGATAAAGCTCCACAGACTCAGCCAAATTGTCGTCTCTTCTGCAATTTCTAGATCCCCCTGAACTTATTCAAAGTAATCTCATATCAGTTCTCTCATGCTCACAATAATCTGGATAGTAGAGGAAAGAGAGGAGTAAGGGAAACTGATGGAGGGAAGGTAATAAGGTTTTCTCTCCAGGCTGCATTTCAAATTCTGTTATTTGGCTTACTCAACGCTGCCTAATCAACAAATAATTAAATTCCACACACTTTTATTAAGCATCCACTTTGTGCATTGTATTGGACTAGGCACTAGGGATGATATAAAGTATGCATAAAAGGGATGATAAAAATATTCATAAAAGGCTTCTTCATGATGCTTGCAATGTAGTAAATACGTGAGATGCCTACGTCCAAGAGTGACACGAAGCAAGTTCATATCAGCTCCCAAGAGCCACTGTCATATTTCCATCTGGGAAATCAACAAATACTATAAATCAGGGTTTGATTTATCATTCTATTGACTGTACGGACTTGTGAGAATGACGTAGAAAATGACAGTAATGCAGATTTAACTTAAAAGAGTGTCATCAATATGTTTTTTTCCAGGGTTGTTTGCTAAACATTTATCACGATACTCCTGCCTATGCAGATGATTATAACACACAAGAACCCGAGACAAATGCATTAAATAGATACAAAGTTCTGCCAGCTCCTGTATTTCATCTTCTGCGCCTTTTGTGCTCATGCTGGAGACAATGTGGTGTGGTAGAAACCATGTTATTGTCATGGTAAAAAAAAAACAGTTTTAGGCTAGAAATGCAAGGACCTGAGCTCTTGGCCCTTATGCAACATTTATTAGTGATGAGACCTTGAACTAGTCACTCTCTTTTTCTGAGATTTTTTTTCTTCATCTGCAAAAAGGATAGTAATTCTCATACCCACCTTCCCTCCCTCAATTTGTTAAAAATGCTGCAAATGATAAAATCAGATCCAATATGGCCTTGGAAAGAGTACTAGACCTAGAGTCAGGAAATCCAGGATCAGACACTTCCTACCTATGTAACTATGGGCAACTCACCTGCTTTCACTGAGTTAGTAGACTTCTCATCTTTAAAATGGGGATAATGAGGCCTTTAGTACCTACTTCATAGCTTTGTCAAGGAGAAATATATCATGTTGAATATAAAGCATTATAGAAATGGAAACCATTCTGTATAATATGTGCAAACATGCTCTGAATTCTGCAAAGCCTAGAGAAGATGTGGGAATATTATCATTACTTTCCTTGATGCAGCCAAATAAATGAATGCAACAGTGTTTACCATTGCTGACATTTTGCCACATGTAATGAAGCCCCAGTGCAGGAAAACACTGCATTTAAAAGTGAGAAGACTGAGGATCAAAGAAGCTAGACAATTACTTGCCCAAGGTCACTATGTCTTCTGGCAGAATCAGAACTAGCATCCTAGAGAAAGAGCTGGCAGGAACCTTAGAGGTCATATAATCTCTCTACAAGTAAGAAAACTGAGTCCAGAGAGGTTATACCCAGATAGAAATGACAGAGGCAGGATTTGGATCCTATTGCTCTGACTCCAAAGCCTGACTCACTCAGCTTCTCCAGAGTACTTGGCTTCCAGGCTTGGTAGGGCTTCCTTCCAGATCTCTGGCCTCAGCAACTCTGACCTGCAACCTGACTCATAGTCCCACAATTGACCTGAAAATTGAGCCTATTGTCAGAACTAAGAACTAACTCATCTCTAATTTGCAGAGTTTAGCCTTTCCCCCTGGTGCAGTTACCCAGCAACTGCTCCTTCCATCTTTCCTTGTGCTTCTCTGGGCGCAGTTTTGCTGCTGGGTTGTGTCAACATCCAGGTCTATGACTTCTACAGAGCTGCACATCATGGCCACTGTTGGTTTCTTTATGTTTTCCTATGGGCTTGGTTATTTCTCTCTGTTATCTATGCTGCTGGACCCCTCTTTTGGGCACTTACCATCTTAGTCATATTTAAACAGCTCACTGATGACAGTGATACAGGTAGAGAGCAGACTAGATATACCGAAGCAAGAATAAAGGCATTGAACGATTCCGTTTAGGAAGTCTCGTCGAGGTATGTGACCCTGAGCAAGTGCTCAATCAATATGCATTTATTAAGCGCCTACTATGTTATCAGGCACTGTGCCTAGTGCTAGGCAATCCACTCAGTTTCTTCATCTATAAAATGAGGGGATTGGATTCAAATGACCTTTAAAGGCTCCTTCCAGATCCAAGTCTATGAGCCTATGATCCTATGACTTTCCTAAAGCTCAAACCACTGTTTCTGTTTTAAAAAGTGAAGAGAAAGAGACATCCCCCAGAGAAGACAGGTTGTTTTCTACTGACTTCCTTCTGGATTATCTTCTGCCCAACAATCTTTCCTCTGCCTTATCCTCTTTACCCATTCCCTTCCATTTTGTTAAACAAACCAAAAAGGCAGCGTGGCATGCTGAAAAGAGTGAGGAGCTCAGAATCCAGAGACCTGGGTTCAAATCTTGACTCTGTAACTTAACTAGCTATGTGGCCATGAGCAAGTTCTTTCCCCTTTCTGGGCTTCAGTGTAAATGATCTCTAAGGTTTCTTTCAAGTTGAAATCTATGATTTGGATAGAAGGTAAGCCCCTTGAGGGCAAGGACTGGCTCATTGTTGTCTTCGTAATTCACAGTTCCTAGCACAGCATAGCCACTTAATAAATGTAGGCACACAGTAAGTGCCTAATATATGCTTGCCAATTGATTCTGTTCAAACATGTCTTGAAGATTCTTGATGCAAAAGTATTGACTCCTTGAATATTAAGAGCTGCCATTTAGATAGCACTTAGTATGCAAAATGCTTTATATTAATTATCTCATTTGAGCTTTAATAACCCTGTGAAGTAGGTACTACTGTCTCCATTTTATACCTGAGGAAATCAAAACTCAGATAGATGAAATGGCTTGTCCACAGTCACGCAAATAATAAATGTTAGAGAAATAAACATTTTGTAGCAGAGAAAAGGGTCAGATCATGAAATTCTTGGACTCTACTTGAGTTAAAAATCTACTGGGGGTAAAAATGAAATATCCAGAAGGAATCAAGGGTCCATTGGAGGAAATATCTTAGAAGCGTGCTTCCTAAGGAAATTCTTTCCTAACTAGAAGGAATCCATTGTGAACAAGAAGCTGATTTGCACAGACCCAGGGAATGACCCCATTGCCTTTCTTCTTCTATTTTCTGTCATGGCGCTCTTGGACAGTCTGGTGAAGCCTATGGATCCCCTCTCAAAATTAAATTTTTAAACACATAAAATGAGATGCATAGAATTACAAAGAGGGCCAATTATATTGAAGTATAGTTATCAAAATATTTTAAAAATTCAGACACCTGGTTAAGAATGCCTACTCTGAATGTAGTCCCAAAGAACCAGGAAGCCAAGTTTACCAAAGTAAGACTAGACAGTGTCCGGTAGTGAGAAGAATGCTGGATTGACAGTCCTGCTGAGATCTTGGCTCTACCTGAGTGACTATAAGCAATTTTTTCAACTCTCACTGGGCCTTAGTTTTCTCATCCAGTTAAAGAGGCTTAATTAAATTTCAGAAGGTCCTTCCCTGCTCTGTCTTATGACCCCATGATCTGGTACAGTCTCCGCTCCCTACTTAACTATCTGGCATTGCACAAATCATGCCACCTCTCTCCAGGACTCAGTTCGTTTCTCTGTAAAATGAGGAGCTGGACTAGATGGGTTCAAAAGTTCCTGCTACATTCCATATTCCATCACTATGACTTAATAAGAGCAGGCCAGCACACATTAGGAGAGCTAAGGAAGAAAATTACTTCTCTCCCATAAACTGTAAGCAAATTGTTGAACCTGAAATAGTTCCCTGACTAAGCTGGCTAAATCCCCCAAGTGTCTATGACAAGATTCTAAAGCAGTGTCCTAAAAAACTTCTAAGTGTAAGAGAAGATCTGGGCTTAGTTTGCTATAGGCCTGCAAGATAATGCAGCAATTGGGATAACAAATGTAATAACAAATAATGTATAATTTATTGTAATAATTATATTAATTATGTAATATTTATACTTATATTAATATATATTTTATAATAATTTATTTTTCATCATATAGAATTTTATTAATTATATCTTTATAATTACATGATATAATAATATAATATGACCATGATATATTATAATATATAATACATAAATAATAAATAAATGACAACAACAATTTAAGCTTTGCAGTTTTCCAAAAAGGTAACAGTTGACATATAGTGAATAACATACCATTCTGTCCCTAGTTATTACCATACCTTTAAACCTTGTTCTATATTGCATGATTCCCTAAAAAAAAAAAGTATGTAAATATTGGTGATTACATTCAGTGCATCTCACCACTGGACCCAGATGGCTCCAGAGGAGACAGTGAGTCTGGTGACCCTGCTCAGCCCTGCCTCACTATCATGGCATCACCTTCCTGATGGCATGATTCTCTTCAAGAACAAAGGACAAAAATCAACTACAACAATTTAGGTTGCTATGTGTCTATAAATAAAGCAGAAATGAGACAGGGCAGGCCCCAGGCCTAATTTATCTTCCCATTCCCCTAAATACCTAGAGCTGTCCTTGTATGTACCTCACTAAATTTTTGCTGAATAGACGTGTGAATGAATGAGTGAAGTAAAGAATGAACTATACCCTCTCTCTTACTTCTGCACGTGGGGAAAACCTAGAGAGTAGACCTGACCCAAGGCAAGATGTCATCTAGTGGCGCTCCAATGAATTGCAGACATTGTGCCTAGAAGGAAATAAGCACTCTCTCTACAATGATAGTCTCTCAACTCCAAATCTAAGAAGTGATGACAAATCTCCCATTCACAGAAGAAAGTTACAGGAGGAAAGTTTTGTTTTGTTTTTATGAGGCAATCAGTGTCAAGTGACTTCCCCGGGTCACACAGCTAGTAGGTGTCAAGTGTCTGAGGCTGGATTTGAATTCAAGTACTACTGACTCCAGAACCAGTGCTCTATCCACTGTGACACCTTGTTGCCCCCCAAGAGTTTTCTAATGGTAAAAAAAGACCAAAAAACTCCCAAACTTGAGCATCAATTTAATTTCTTTTGAATGTCCTTTTTCACTTAAAAAATATTTTTCTGACTACATCTTTCAGTATAAAATGATACAGGAGAAAGAAGGCCAAACTGGGATTCAGGAGATTAGGGTTCTTTTCTTGGCATATCCCCTAACTCTTTATGTGACCTTAAATAGGTCATTTCATTTCTAGTCTTCAGATTTATCAATCTCTCAAATGAGAGAATTTTGTAATTTCTAAGGTCCCTCTCAGATCTAACAAATAATCAATCAACAAGCATTAAATACGTTCCTGCTGTGGTTGAAGCACTGTACTAGGCACTAGAGACACTTTTCTCCCTTTCTTCTCTACTGCCGATCTCCAGGCCTTCTCTCAAAGCTGGACACCAGGCTGCAAATGAAAAGATAAAATTTTACAAGAATAAATCTAAAGACCTGCCCTTAGGTTTTAAAAAAAATCAATTGTGCAAGTAAAAGATTGGGAAGAGACTAGACTTGACAGCAGTAAAAAACAAACAAACAAACCTTGGGGTTTTATTTGACCACAAGTTCAAGATGAACTAACAATGTGCCGTAGCTACATGTGCAGCAGAATGTGCAGAATAAAAGAAGAGAAAGTCCTCCTGAGCCCTGCCATGGGCAGATCACACCTGTTTAATTCTGGGTTATGTCCTAGATGCCATATTTTAAATAGGACACTGACGAACTAGAGCATGTCCAGAAGAACAAGACCAGGATGCTACGAGGGACTGGGAACCATTTTGGATGAAGAATGAATGACTGTAGGAGCTGAGACTCTTTAAGGTGGAATAGAGAAGGCTTTGCAAGAGCACAATCATTGTCTTCAAATAAGCCCAGGTCTACAATGGGAGAAGGAGCAGAGTTTTCTGTATGGAGCTAAGGGGAAGCTGGAAGCCATAGGGAGGGTGAGCTTTCTGACCACTAAGGCTGTTTCAGAAACTGAGGCGGGCTTTCTTTTTGCCAAAGTCAATCCATTTATTTGCACCTATGATTTCACTCCTTCTCCTCTCCCCCAGGATCTTGCACCTTCAATCACCTTACTCTTTCTCTCATTTTCAGTTTCTCTTTATCCAATGGCATCTTCCCTACTACCTTAAAAAGCCCTTCACCTAATTCTGTTTTCCATGAGCATCCAATAGGGGGTTTCCAGTCACTCTGAAGCTGTCATCCTGATAACTCTACTCCCCATCACACCCAAACTCCTGGGGAAAAATAGTTCTTATAATCGACTCCAACTTCTCAACTCCTTATGATCAGATTTTAATCCTGGCAACTTGGCTGTAACTGCTATTTCCAAAGTCAACAATAACTAGTCAACGACTATAATAGCTAAATCCAACTCAGTTCTTGTCTTTCTTGACATCTCTGCAGCATTTGGCACTCCTGACAACCCCTCCTCCCAGATACCCTCTGCTCCCTGGGATTTTGTGACATTGCTATCATGGTTCCTCAGGACTTATCTCATGAATCTTTTTTATTCTCCCCTAGAAGATTAAGAACAACCCCCCATTCCCGTGAATACAACCCTGGTCCTTCTTTTCTCCCTCTTAACTCCCTTGGCAAATCCATTGTCATCATCTTTATGCAGATGACTCCCAAGTCACATATATCCAGCCTTGATTTCTCTTCTGAGCTTCAGTTCTACATTATCAACACCTGCCTACTGGACAGCTATACCTGGATGTCCCATAGGCATCTCAAATTAAACACGTCCAAAACTGAACTCATCATCTTCCCCTTTAAACTCTCCCCTCCTATTCCTGACAAGGGTACCACATTTCTACCAGTCAACAAGGTTCCAAACCTAGAAGTCATCCTCAAATCTTCAGTCACCCCCACATCCAACTGTCAAATCTTGTCACTTCTACCTCCACAACATCTCTCACATCCATTCTCTCCACTTACAAAGACACATCACCCCCCAGTTCAGGCACTTATCACCTCTTATATCAATGGTCACAACAGCCTTCTAATTGGTCTTTCTGTGTTCAGCCTTTCCCTTCTCCAATCCATCCTCCACCCAATTGACAAGTCGTCCCCTGTCCAATTCGTCTTCCACCCAGGGGAGGATGCTCAAATCCCCTACTCAAGATACTCACTTTATGCTCCAGTCACACTGGCCCACTAATTGCCCCTCATATGTGACATGTATCTCCCACCTCTGTGCCTTGGTCATGACTGTCCCCCATGCTTAGAATTCTCCAGTCCTCCTCCTAATACCCTCTTGGAACCCTAGTACCCTTCATCGTTCAGCTCACCTGCCACTTCTATAAGAGATTTTTCCTGATTTCCCAGCTATTCATGAAAATGATTGCATTTATGTGGTACACATAATGCATCTACTTATCTGAGCACATGTCAAAAGCAGAAACCACTCCAATTTTATTTCTATTTCCCCAGCCCCTAGCCCAGTGGAAGGTGCTAGATCACAGTAGGCATTTAATAAATGCTTGCTGAATTGAATTGTTATTGACCAAGAGTAACACTGTACATTAAGTATGATAAGTGACTATTTTGATAGGTAAAAACAGAGAAGGTCGCTTTACCCCTACATATCTTTACCACTATCTTGAGGACGTCTGAAATTCTACCAGTTCATTCTTTGGATGTATTGAAGACCTCAGTTAAAACGCATGTATTTCATCTGGGAAGGGTAACCCATTGACATTGTAATGTCCTATATAGGCATAGGTTCCCTTTACTTCGTAGTCAGGGTTTACAGCCTCATATTGGCTACTGTGATATACCTTGGTCTCCTTGGGAGTCCCTGGGAGTCCGTGGGTTTAGTCTGATTACCCTTGCCATTAACTTCCACCTCTGGTCAGGGTCCCCAGGGCTGGAATGTAGGGCCTCAGTATCTGTTCTCTTCTCTGCCTTGCCTCTGCTCCCTCAGTTAGATCAGAGGATTTAAAGCTAGAAAGTACCAATGACACCTTCTTGTCAGACACCCTTTATTTTACAGATGAGGAAACTGAGGCCCTGAGGGAGGAACTGACATAGGGAATGAGAGGTGCATCAGAGATGTGTACCTACGTAAGCCAAATCTTAATCTAGGGATCCGCCTGCTTTGCAATCTTCCCTCTAACATCTGGGGACCTCCCTGGCCACCTCTCTCCTTCCAGCTGCATAAGCCCATTACTCTGTAATGTCACCTTATAAAAAGGATGAAAGTTGAGAGGAGAACAATGTAATTTGGCCTAAATCCCTCATCTCCCAAAGGCAGCCATCTTCCTTTTAGTTCAGGTTTTGGGATGGAAATAATAACCATTGCTTGGGGCTGCTTCTTCGAGGCTCACCTAGAATTTTAGCAATGGAAGAGGTCTCCAATATTATCTATCCAATACCTTGCCAAGTGCAGTCCTCCCCCCCACAAGACCTCTGGTAAGTAGTAAGTCAGACTGGCGGGCACAATACATCCATGAAAAGGAGTTCACTGCCTATCAAGCTGTTCACCACTCTATGCCCTCATCACCTCATGCCTTAATTACTGAGCAATTAGTAACTGCATTGGTCCAGGTGATTGAGATGTTGAAGGCCTGAACCAGAGTAGTGGCTAAATGGGAGGACAGAAGGAGTCAGACGTAAGAGATGTTATGGCAGTTGAGTTGACAAGACTTGGCAACTGGTCCAAAGACCCAAAGCAAAGCTAGCATTAACCCTCCCAGTTCCTGGGACCCAGATCTGTCATGGAGGCCTTTGGATCTGGGCCCTTGAGCAAGAAACACATGCAAAGGAAAATAAGGCAGCTGGGCCTCCTGCTTCCCGGTACCCTCTGGCTCTTGCAGAGATGTGAGTGAAGGCAAATCAGCTACCAAAGAAGCAGTCAGCCAGTGAGGCGCAAAGCTCCTGATGGGGAACTGGTGGCACAGCCCTGGGAGACATTCATTGTATGAACACATCCCTCAGTGCCAAGGGGGTGGGGAAGTGGACTCCCAGGGGTGGATGAGGCGTCACTTTTAATATTTCAATTTCCCTCCCTTTGCCATTCATAAGGAGAGAAGACATTCCTGTAACACCACAAGCAGTGAGGAATTTCTGTGCATTCTGGGCATGTGGTATCATAAAAGGCTCAGACATTTACTAGATGTGTGACCCTGAGAAAGTTAGGGACCTCATCAGGAGTCTGTTTCTTCATCAGTAAAATGATAGGGTAGAGCTCACTGACCTCTAAGGTCCCTTCCATCCATCATCGAATCTATAATCCCACGGTATAAGGCCAGCCAGCATGGTCAAGGCAGAGGAGTTAGAGGGATGCCCAGAATCCACACTGACTCACACAAAGAATATACTTTATGGGGAGGGGATACATTTAGTGGTGGCAAGGATGATCATTTCTACATCTAGTGCTAATATCAGGGGAGTCCATAGTATTAGTGTCCTCTAGTCCCCTCAGAGTACATCTGGGGTACAGTGTTCAGACAGGGGCACTTCATTTTAAAAGAACTGACATGAAGAGGGGAAGGCAAAGATGGTGAGCGGCTCAAAGTTGTGCCCTAGGAAGAATGGCTGAAAAAATGCACAAATATTACAGAATTATAAATCTGGAAGTAGAAGAGGACCAAGAGGACAAGAAATCTAAATCCCTCATTTTACAGATGAGGAAACTAAGGCAGGGTAGGGGGGAATTAGGTAACTTGTCCAAAGTCACACACTTTAACCTAAAAGAAAAAGGACCCGGGGGAGCAAATTCAGTGTCTTCAAATATCTAAATATCTAAAATCTAAAGTGTTTGTTTTTTTCTCCCAAGGTTTCCTATGAAGCAAAGATAAGGGTTTGCACGAATGAACTCAGAAGGAATAAATGAGAAGTAAAGGCATATAGGAAGAGATTATTTAGCTCAACCCCTTCATTTTCTGGAAAGGGAAACTGAGTCTCAAAGAAGGCAAATGACATGCACAAGTTCACATAAGCAGTAAAGGAGAAGAGATAGAATTTAAGCCCATCTCTTCAGACTCCAAATCCAACCTTCTTTCCATTTATCTTGGGAGAAATTAAGCAAAGGGTACACTGAAGCTAGCTCTCACACACTCATGAAAGCTGATTGTTAAATTTTCAGGAAGAGCTTTTAAAACTTGGAAACTGTCAGATGCTACAAATGAGGGCTTGACCTCTTGACTTAGTGAATGTCTAGAATCACAAAAGTGATGGGAGAAATGTAAACAATGGAAATAAAACTTAAAAGTGCTTTTTTGGGAGCGCCCAGGTGGCACAGTTAGTAAGAGTGCCGGCCCCGGCATTGGGAGACTGGGTATCGGTTCTGGCCTCAGATACTTGGCACCCACACAAAATAAATGGCCAGGTAACCTTGAGCAAGTTACTTAACCCCAACTGCTTTAAAAAAAATGTTTTTGTTGTTTGTTTTCTGAGAGCCTGTTGTTAAACCTTTATCTCCACACCCTTAGACTGTGCACAAAGTCTGCCACTTCTAACCTGAGTAACTCTGAACAAGTTACTCCATCTCTTTACTCCTGGGCTCCTTCCTTCCATCCATCATATGGGGACATGAATCCCTACCCTGTAGGGATTAAATTATTAAATTAAATTAATTAAATTTCCCAGAATTAAAATGAAATTATGCACTCCCTTTAAAAACTACAAACACTCTACAAATGTAAGGTCTCTAAGGTTACAAGGCCCTCTGGTCTATTGCAGTGGTGAGAAGACCATTGTGAGAAGACAACCTTTGGCTTACCCTTTACCCCACATTTTCATAGGGGCTTTCAATGCCTTAACTCAGAGGCATAAAGCACCAATGGTGGAATTTCAGATTCTGTGACAGGCTATAGAAGAGATATCTTGGGATTGGTTTCAAGTGATTCCAAGTGCCTGATATGCTGAAGTTGATACCATTAGTCTCTGGTTCCTTCTCCTATTTCCCTTCTTTGCCCTAAGCCCCACTCTATGCTTCTCCTTATCCCAGCTGTGCATTCATGCATCCCCTGATCACAGCAGCAGGGCCCTATTCTCAGCTAGTTTTCAATTAAAAGTAATATATTTCAGGCATAATGACAGACAAGCAGGAATATTTTAGGAGGGAAAGGGTATCTACCAAGAGCCATGCAAAGAACTCATGTGAGCAATCACCTACTCTACCTGACTTAAGAGCAGCCTTGTCCACAAGCACTAAATGACCCAAATGAAAGCATTCATCTTTGCTGGAATTAATTTCCCTGATTACAAATTTTGCATTGCTCTGAAAACTTCACCCTCCCTTCTCTGCATCTCTCTCTCTTTCTCTCTCCCTGTCTCTCTCCATCTCTCTAGCTTCCTCCCTCCATCTCTGTCTCTCTCTGTCACTCTTCTCTCTGTCTCATTGTTCTCTCTCACTCTCTCTCTCTGTCTCTCTCACTCTCTCTCTGTCTCTGTCTCTCTTTCTCTCTCCATTATCTCACTGCCTCTATCTCTCATTTTCTTCCCTCTCTCAATTCCCCTCTCCCCAGTAGAACATGCAACTAATTCCTTTCCTTCCATCACTTTCACTCAGCTAACAACTTTGAAAGCAAATCGCCTGTTGTCTTGGGGCATTAAATCAACGTTGCTGCACAGATCTCTGGTCCTGAAAAGTGTATTTATGGCTCAAAATCGTGTTATGTTTATGTAACAAGTACTGTGCTCATTCTCCTGGTGTCTATCTCCTGGTGTTTACTGTCAAGACAAAAAAAATCAATAAAATGCTTGTGATTTTATCCATGTCATTTATTCATTCATTTGTCCAACAAACATTTACGGGGCGCATGATACTGGGCTAGGCTTTAATGGCAGACACAGAGATATATATGAAGAGGGAAGATCATTGGACCTGCACTCAAAGGAACTGGGTGTGGCTCTTGGTTCCACCATTTACTGCCTGGGTGACCTTGGGCAAGGAAACTGAGCCTCAGGTTCCTCATCTGTAAAATAAGGGACTGGGACCAGGGTGGGTCTTTAGAGTTCAAGTGGAAAGGATGCTGAATTTGAAGTAAAAAAAGACCTATGTTTGAACCAGATTGCTATTTAATACCTGTATGACCTTGGACAATCAATTCTGTCTGGTGTCTTGGTCTGTAAAATTAGTGGGTTGTACTAGAGAACATCCAATTTCTTCCCAGCTTGAACTCTATGCTCTTTTGACCCCATTGGTCTTTATTTCTTGCCAGACTGAACTCCTGACTTCTCTGGATTGTCCCTGTACTGTGTGCCTCCATTCTTCCCTTACCCCACTTTTGGGTTCCTTTTCTGTGTTCTTCGCTCCATTTGAATGTAAGCTCTTCAAGGGCATGAACTGTCTTTCTTTTTCACTTGTTTTTGTATTCCCAGGGCTTAGCACCATGCCTGGCACATGGTAAATGCTTAATAAATAAATGCTTGTTTCCTGACTGACACTGACTGTTCACTGATTCTCCTGGAGAGAGTGGGATTTGAGCTGAGTTTTGAGGAAAACAGTAGGTGGGAGTGAGGAGGGAGTGATTCCAGGCATGGAGTAAAGCCAGTGAAAAGCTGCAGATCCAGGAGGTAGAGTGGTTATATGGTATGCTTCAGGGACAAGGGGAAGAGCCTTCTGGCTAAAGCATTGCAGCATAGTGAAGGGAACAGAAAAGCAGAGAATGAGTGTTGTTGGAATACCAGTGTCCATAGAGCAGAGAGAACGGCCATGCCTTGGGCACTGGGGCAAAGGGATGGGACAGGTAGCATCTGCTGCCATGTCTAGGGGATTCTGTGTGATCACAGCAGCAGCTTGATTGGTGAGATATGGCAGAATCCTGTAGTAGCTGATTGTACCAGAACTTCTGCTGGGAGAATGGAAGGGGGTAGAGAACAGTATTGAAATAAGCGAGTTCCACTGGAGGACTGACTGATGGACCTTAGATTGGACCAGCCTGTTCCTGAAGTGTGTCCAGAGGGAGCCAAACAGGATGGTGAGAGACCAAAATATCTCACTACATAAGTAGCGAGTAGTATGATGGGCAAAGTGCTGGATTTAAGGTCAAAGACCTGGGTTCAAATCCTGTCTCTGCTACTTATTACCCATGTACCCTTAGACAACCCTGCTCCTGTTTCTCTTCTCTAAAATAAGGTGGTAACCAGACATCCTTAGAAGTCTCTTCTTGCTCTGGATCTATGATCCTATGAAATGAGGATATTTAAAAGCCTAGAGAAGAGACAATTTCATTGGGGTGATGACAGCTATCATATATGTGAAAAGCTCTCATGACTGGTGGAATCTATTCAACTAGGTTCCAGAAGGCAAGAACCTGAAACTATGGGTAGACTCTGAAGAGAGGCAGCATTTGACTTGTAAGGAAAAGCTTCTGAATAATTAGGGCTGGATAGATAGTGAGTTTGGGTGGGTAATGGGCTCCTCCTCACTTGAAGTCTTCAAGCAAAGGCTAAATGACCTCTTGTTAGGGATGCTGGGGAGGGTATTCTCATTCAGGTGCAGGGCAGACCCCTCTAGGGTCTCTTCCAATTCTGAGACTCTCTGTGCATCTCAGAGTAAGTGAAGCAGAGCTTAATGAAGACCAGGAGGAGAAAGGTAGCTACCGTGCTTGAGTGGTGGGTACTCTGGGTAAATTATCACAAAGTAGGGAGAGGGTTGGGGAAAGTGTCACAGATGCCAGCATCCAGCCAACGCCTCCACCCTGATACCATCAAGACTGATTAAGTGAATGATGAAAGCTGTGGCCAGATACAGCTCCAACTTGTCTATCTGAAGGGTATCAAGAACATTTACTCCCAATTTTCTTCCCCTAGAAAGGTATGATATTGGCAGTTGGTAAACTTAAGAAGTCACTTGGTCCTCACTGAATACTTCATTTGATTGCTGGGACAGAGATTACTCTGCCTGTTCTACAGAGATGACCCTGAAAAAGCAGCAGAGTGTCTCAAACTTACCTTTCTGTGGTGACTACTTATTGATTATTAGAGAAAATCTACACTCCGTTCTTTGGCTTTCAAGGCTCAGTTCAAGTTCCCATACCCTTCATGTTACCTTCCCCGACACACTCTAATATATTATTTCTCTAACCTTCTACATAGGGGAGTACTGAGTAGCTCCCAATTCCATTGAAATAAACAGATCACAGAATTCAAAGATTTATAGTTGTAAGGAATCTTAGAGGCCATTTGGGCCAACTCTTTAATTTATGAGGGCCACAGAGGTGAAGCCTAAGGTCACAAGGTAGCAAATAGCAAAATCATAATTCAGACCTCCAATCCAGTGCCTTTTCCCCATATAATTCTTATCGATACTTCAACAGGTTTTAACTGACCTCTAGGGAGCATCCCTTACAGTTTCTACCCTACGAATAAAGGGCAAACTTCTCTAGACCATGTGCACTCTGGCCAAGGTCTTGGGAATCTCTCAGATGGTCTCCCCTTATTTCTGAGAAGCTTTCCTTCCATTCCTGTTTCCTAAGACTCTTCTACAGTAGCATAGGCAGATCTCCCACTCCATTCACTTGCTAGGATTTTTTTTCTGTTTCTCACTCTACTTACCAAGCATTTATCTTGATCCCTGATATATTTAGCCCAGGAGCCTTCTGGTGATTGCCATATATCACCAGAGACAGCAGCAAAGGAACTGGAGCCCTGTGGGGCAAGCCATGCAAATGATTGCCGGTCAGCAGGGATGTGTCAGGAACAGAATTCTTAGAGGGGGAGGGTCTATAAATATCCTGTGTTTAATTCTGATCTGTCTTACAGAGGGGGCAGTTTGGATCATAGTCCTCCTAAGGCTCTTTTATTAAACCTTTCTCCTTCCCCCAAAGACAAGACTTGACCAGGCTGGCATATTTCCACCCCCACTCCACCCCCATTCCAGGCAAATCACCAGCATCTTTCCTAGGTCACAGAAACACAGAATTTTAGAAAGGGCTTTTAGAACCCAGAAATATCAGAGCTCAGAATGTTCAGAGCTAGAAAGGGTCTTAAAACACAGAAATGTGAGCATTCAGAACATTCAGAACTAGAAAAGAGCTCAGAGGTCAGCTAGTCCAACAGATAGGAAAAATGAGGCCCACATTAAGTTAATGAAAGAACAAGGCTTAGAACCCAAATGTCTCTTGCTGTACTCCAATGCTCTGGCCACTAAAATGGCAAGCCAAGACTATAAGGAGTCAGGTCATATCTACGTGTAGTTATCATTGGCAGGTTCTTTGGATAGGAGTTCTGGTTCTTAGATCTGTGCTACTTTACTCCTGAGACTTTCCCAGATTTAGTCACTAGACAAATATTTACTGAATATAACTGCTAAATATTTCCATAACTGCTCTTTTGTCTAGCTCTGTTCTAGGTGCTATATATGATTGGGGCACAAACCAGATCGCACATATTTAAATGGAATTGGGAGCTACTAAGCACTCTCCTATGTAGGAGGTTAGAGAAATAAGATATCAGTGTGTGTTGGGGAAGGTAACATGGAGGGTATGGGGGCTTGAATTGAGCCTCGAAGGCAAAAAAAGTGTAGATTTTCTCTATTAAGCAATAAGTAGCCACTACAGAAAAGGTAATAAGCAAGAAGTAACCACCACAGAAAAGGAAAGTGGTATGTTAAGGAGGCTAATCTGGTGCTAGAAGGGAGGACAAATTAGATGGAGGATATTAGAAGCAAAGAAACAGTAGTCCAGGAGCATAGTAGTGGACTCAACTAGGCTGGTTGCCATGGAAATGGAAAAGGGGGAATGGACATTTCAAAGGAAGATTCAATAGGATTTGGTGTCCAGCTGGAAGATGGAGTCCAGGATGATACTGAAATGTTATGACTGGGTGATAAGAGGGATAAGATAATCAGGAAGGGGAGCCAGATTGTAGGGGAAGATGATTGATTTTATCATGTCCATGTTGCTCGGGTCTAGCCCCAGCATTTGTAAAGATCATAAGATCCAGAGTTTCTTAAGATTCAGAGTAGTAAGAAATCTTATAGATCATCTATTCTCACCCCAGTATTAACTCCATCATTGATTCACGAATGGAAAGAGTGTGAGAATCTTAGCTGAGGACCAATATTTAGAACACTGACCAGTCATAGGTAGACAAAGTTTTCCTGGGGACTTCATTATGCCTAGAAATCAGGTTTTAGGGATAGAGGATGATGAATCAGCATGACTGATATGGGAAACTCAGAATATACAGACAGTGACAAGAGTCCCATGTACTGTATATGACTTCTGTCACAAGTATACTCAAGAAAGTATGGGAAAGCTCAGAAGGAATTGTCAAGGGCACAGCCCCTGCTGACCTTGTGACATGAAACCCAGGCCTTTCAACCTTTTAAGACTTAAAATGTAAGCCCACTATACTAATCTCTCCTCAGAAAGCCAGACACCACAGAAGAACGCAAACCCAGGGAATACCACTTAGGTAAGCAGACACCCTAGAGGTCTCAACCTAAAAACAGTTGACTGTGCTGTGTGAGGTCCAGTTTAAAAGCACCAGTCCAGACACCTGAATTAACCCAATTTTTATAGGCTGACTACATAAAGAAACTTCATAGAGGAATAGAAACTGCTGCTTTCCTCAGGGTTAGCGGCTATATCTATTGGCTTTCTCCTCCATAGGTCAGTTTCCCCAGTGTCCAGATTATGGTTAAAAACAAAAACCAGAACCAGGGAATCCAGACATGGAGGAAGTCACGGGAGAAATCGGGGCAGGATGGGAGGGGAGGTTGGGTCAGAGCGTTCAATCAGGAGTTCTGCACCCTCTCCCCAAGTTAACATACACAAGAGTCACAGTGATGCTCAGGACGAGGGGATTTATCATGCAAGGAGTTTCACATGCAGTCCAGCGCTCCTTGCAAGCACCCTCCACCTCCAGCACTCCTCTGCATTCATGCCATCAGTGGGGCCTAGAAAGCCTCACCATAATTACAGCCAGCATGAGCTCATATCCCTGGGGACACAGAGAAATATCGCCCTTCTTACAGATGAGAGAAGATCTCTGAAGCCATTCGTTTGTGAAACAAATGGACATCTGTGCTGGTTTGGACATTGGCATTTAATTCCTGACACATTCAGAACATTAGACATGACTGTTTACTCAGAGGCAGACGTTTGGGCCATCACTCAAACGTCACTAGGAGGGACGGAGGGGGTAGAAGGAGGGAGGGGAAGGAAGTCACATGAGTGAGGGGAGAGGGATCGAGGGCAATAGAAACACTAGGCTCCTGCTACCTGAAGCAAGATGCTTCTAGCACCACCCACAGACTTGGGCGCTTCTCCTTAGGGGTGCAAGAACATATTCCTTCCCCTCATATGTCTCCCCCCAGCCTTTCCTCAGCAGCAGGTAATGAGCATTGGTTCTGAATGCAGCAAAACTGATTACAGGCATGAAAAATGCACAAAGGATTATCAAGTTAGCAGTCACAGCAGCTACACAGCTTAGTTACAAAGGAAGGAAGAAAGGAATGGAGGGGCAGAAGAAAGAGGAAGGGAAGAAGGAAGTAATGGAGGGAGGAGAGAAAGATGAATGAAGGAATAAAGGGATAAAAAAGGAGGAAGGGAGGGAGGAATAAAGGGAGAGAAGGAAGAAGGGAGGAAGGAATGGAGGGACAAAAGAAGAAAGGAAGGGAGGAAGTAAGTAATGGAGGTATAGAAGGGAGGGAAGGAGGAAGGCAAGAAGAAATAGCTGAGGAGAAAGACGAAAGCAAGGTAAAAAAGAAGAAACCTAGGGTGGGATGAGTTAAGAGCATGAACAAAACATCGGAAATTAGAAGATATCATGAGAGAGGAGAGACCAGAATCCCACCCTGCATGCAGTAGATACTTGATACATAACAGTTTGGACTGAATTGGACAACCTAGGGAAAAGCAACCACGAAAGGAGCAATATGGTACCATGGAAAGAACGATGGTTCAGGAGGATCTGGGTTCCGATCCAGCCTGACACCTATCTGTGTGACTTTGTACAAGTCACTTAATCTCAATGGGCCTCAGTTTCCCCATCTATAAAAGGACAGTGTTGCACTAGATAGCTTCCCAGGTCCCTTCCAGGCCCAGAACTATGACCTCAGTCATATCATGTTGCTACTCAGAATTCAGATTGGAACTTGGGGTGAAGAGGGGAGGACTGTCTCTGGAGAAGCATCGAGGATAGAGCATGATCTTCTCTATTTACCAGAGAAGGAAGCCCCCAGCTGGCCTGGGGAGTGAGGTGAGGCTGACATTGGACAGACAAAATCCAGAACCAAGGGTTTTCTTTGTATCCCTGGTGTTGAGCGTGGTCTTGAGTCCCAGCTCTGGGACTTTTATCTCTGTGTGACCTTGAATCAGTCACTTAATCTGTCTAACCTTAGCTTCCTCTTCCATGAAAAAAGGGGTTAACAATACATATGCTGTTGACATCACCAAGTTGATATATGACGGGTTCTTCATAAACCTTATAGCATCACATAAGTGTAAATTACAATGATTACCCACAACACAGGGCTGTTGTGAGGAATAAGTAACATAATTGATATAAGGTGCTTCATAAAACTTTAAGTACTATATAAATGTAAGATAGTATGACTATTATGGGAGACAATTAAGGGACAGGGATGTGTTCTCAAGATCTAAAGAGAACAATCTCCCTTGAGTGGGAAGTCTTTCCCAATACCTCTTAATGTTAATGCCTCCCCTCTGTTAATTATTTCCTATTTTATCCTGTATATGACTAATTTATCCATGGTTGTTTATATGTTGTCTCCTCCAGCAGACTGTAAGCTCCTTGAGGGCAGGGACTTTCTTTTGACTTTCTTTGTATCCCCAGAGCTTAGGACAGTACCTGGAACATAGTTAAGTGTTTAATAAATGTCTGCTGACTTAATTTGATTGAACTTTTATCCCCAGATGCTTAATATGGAGGTACACAGTAGGTGCTTAATAAGTACTTATTAACTGACTGGCAGCAGCAGAAGGTGGTTACTTCTTGTCCAGCACACTCCTAATGTGTTTGCTACTCTCTATACTCCATGGTGCTGGATTCCTTTGACCTCTGACGCTGGTCCACACAAAATAACAGGTGGGACTCAGAAAGTACTGAGGATGTGGTGACCTTGTTACCAAATCATTGCTACCAAGCAGACAGACCTCGGGTAGTTATGCAGCAAGTCCAACACACATGCCCTTCTCGGGTATGTGTATGATAGAGGAGAAAACAGACACAAATACAGAGTAAAATGTCCAGGAACAACACATACTTCTCAACCCCAACCCTCATAGTGACAATGTTCTACCCTGGGAGGCCTTACTTGGCTCTCTCTTACTCTCTCTCCTTTCTGCATAAGAGCTTCGCCACTGCAGCAGAGTGGGCCTAAGTACCAGCCAAGAGGCCCAGGCTCTCCCTGCTTTCATTTGCTATCAACAGACATGCTAAGATTGGAGAGAAACTAACATCCATGGTAGGGCTGCTGGCAGCTACTACCCGCCTTGATCAACTGCCCTGTCCCCATGATGGTGATAACACATCGTCCAGCCATTGCCCTGCACATCTATCCCTGCTGGTTTCCACGGGGTCAGTTCTGAGGCCTTCTGCTCTCTCTTTAGCATTTGGTGCTGCATTCTGGATAATGAAAAGATGCCAAGATCATCCTAGCTCACTTCCCCCCCTCTCCCTACCAAAAGAGGCACTCATCCAGGGCTGCAGACAGAGACTTTGTCAATAGGCTCAGTTCCTGAAGAGCTGAAGAGGTGGGTGAGTTATCCCACTGACAGTGGACACAGAGGCGGGAGACTGGGTAAAGAGGCAGTGGGGAGAGAAGGGAGGTCATTAGCGTTTCATCCTTATAAACAACGTCCAAAGTTGTGTTCTTTGCAGTGTGTCAAGATAGCATGTTCTCTCTGATAGGAAAGCGGAGGTCCAGAGAGAATAAAGACAGGAGGAGGTAAAGGAAGAAAGGGCATGAGGGGAGCAGCAACCCTAGAAAAGTCAGAAGCCATCTCCAAGGATGAATTAGAGTGATTAACCACAAGTCCCTGACTCTCGGCCCCAGAGGACCAGATCATAGGAAGAGGAGGGAGAAAATATCTGAATACTACAAGAGAACATGGGAACCCTGCATGTGAGGCAGTCTGGAATTTCACAAGAAAAGAAGTTGTTTGTAAAAAAAGGTCATGAGGGGCAGCTAGGTGTCTCCAGTGGTATCAGGAGGACCTGAGGTCAAATGTGACCTCAGACACTTGACACTTACTAGCTGTGTGACCTTGGGCAAGTCACTTAACCCCAATTGCCTACCCCCCTCCAAAAAAAAGTCATGAAACACTAAAAGAAATATACAGCATATGTCTGCATAGTCATATAATAATAATAGCTAGCATTTATATAGTGCTTTGCACATTCTATACCTAACTTTTGAACAAACACACAAGAACTTACACATCCAAATTGATGCTGAGCAATGCTATTCACCATCACTGGGCACACTTAACTCTACATGGAACGCTCCTCCCTTCATCCTGACCCTGGACTGACCCCTAACCTTGGACATAGTATGACCTCTCCCCAAACACACACAGTCAGACAGATACTAATCCCTAAACCTGGCCACAGACTGACCTCATTCAAAGTATGTTCCCCAACTTTGGCCACAGATTGGTCCCCAACCTGAGCCACAGAATAAGCCCCAATCCTAACCACAGACTAGGTGATCACTGGCTGGATCCTTAATACAGCTATCCTAACCCCATCCTCATTGACAATCTGACCCCTAACCTCAGACTTGAACATCACCTAAAGCCTGGACAGCTATATTATCACTGTGTCCTTGGTCACAAGGAGAACTGAGTTAGAGTGAGTATGGAATTGGAATTCATTGTAATCCATCCCTATGCACCTGCCAGTGATTCAGATGGCATTTCCCTTACATGCCCAGGGCAGTGTTTTCATTTTACTCTGGCGTTCGTTTTAGACTTGGGGACTGAAGTAACAATCCCTTAGCTTCAGTCCTAGGGCTACGAGCAAAGAGAGGCAAACCACAGACCCAGGAGGACCTGAATATGGCCACTACACCCTCACAATTCAATTGAATTCAACAACCTTTGAGATAAAACTGCTGCAAATGGACAGATTTCTAGGGTAAGGGGATTGGGAGAAAGGAGAGGGTTATAATGCTCTAACTTCTTCCAACCCAGGTTCTGTGTCCACAAACCAGGTGTGTCAGGAGCTCTGACAAAATGTCATCTGGCATCTCCAGCTACACAACGGGACCAGCTAAGGGGCCCCCAAAACCAATCCTTTGTAGAAATTGCCTATTCCTTGTCTCCTCATTCATATTCATGGTATCAGCTAGTCAACCAATCTCATGGAAGAGCCAAGCCACTGCTTCTCACATGCAAACGTGTAGTCTACCTTCCATCTGAGAGGCCTTACAGATAGGCAAACTAGGTGGCCACTCATGTGACCTAATTAAGGGCCAGTGCTAAGGTCCCCATACTCTCAAAGTATAATTTTTTGGTTATAGTACCTAAAGTACTAAAATTAAAGATTCATTCTGGATCTGGAGCCAAAAGTTCTAGGTTTTCATCTTGGTTCTATCACTTGCTAGCTATGCAGTCCTCTTGTGAATTACTTTACCTCTCTATGCCTCAGTTTCCTCATTTGCAAATAATACCTGTATTATTTACCTAAAAGGCTACTATGAGAAAAGTCTTGTAGACTATGATGTACAATGGAAAGTAGTAATTTTGGTTATTTATTATTATTAAAAATGGAAAGATAATCTCATCCAGAGTCTTCTTTGACACTTGGAAGGAAGCAATTTAAGTTATGATAAACAAAGACCTTAGGAGGCAGACAACTTAGGGAAATGTCCCACGGAAGTAGTTCATAGCATAGATACCCAGGATAGGGCAGTGCCAGGAGCAGGAGAGGTGATCAGGTTTAAGCAAGAATAGGTCATACTAGATTATTTTCTTTTTTCTCATTCAAGATATATTTATTAATGTGCAGTATATATATATACAATATATAATATACAATATGTAAAATATATTTATTAAAAGTACAGTGATACAACGACAGTTGTAAAATAGCCCGACATTAAAGAAGTCAAAGTCTTAGGGTGGAGGTGGGGAGGTGGTGGACAATAAGCTCAGATAAGTAAATACAAAATATAATAGGTAGATTGTTTTGTGCAGGGAGAAACAAGTTGATTGGTTTATATAGAAAGTAGCATGTGTGAAGACGAGTAATGTGAAAGTAAGCTAAGAAAGGGAGAACTTAAGTTTTGAATCTCACGATCTCTTGAAAAAAAGAGATTTGAATGTACTACACTCTTTTGCCATGTATAAATTAGAAAACATTATATAAATGATAAAAATCAATATCATTATTATGATTATCCTCTCAACATTAAGCCATCCCTGTCTAGACCAGAAATTTTACAAAGACAATCTCATGGGACTCAGAGTTCACGTCATTAGTCAGTCATTTTTAATAAAGCAGCTCTAGCTGCTCAGCCAAATAGATATCCACTTAACTTTTTTTTTCATTTTTCAAATGCTTTATTAACTTCTGATTTACATCACTAATTTCTGCCAGATTTTGAGTTACAAATTCTCTCCCTGTTTTTCCCCTGCCCACCACCCCAAAATAGCAGTCCCACAGGATATCCCCTCCTCCAATCTGCTCTCTCCCATATCTTCTCTCATACCCCCTTAGACTTTTCCAGCAGGGCATGGTGGATCTCTATGCCCCAGTGCCTGGATATCTTCTTTCCCAATTACATGCAAAATATTACTAATAATAGTATATATGATTTTAAACATTTGATTTTAAAACTTTGAATTCCAAATTCATTCCCTTCTTCTCTTGTCACCCACCCTTACTGGGAAGATAAGCAGTTCAGTATAGATTGTACAGATGTAGCTAATGCAAAACATTAAAATAGTAGATATATTGTAAAAGATTGACTATATTTCCCTCCCTCCTATCCCACCACCCACTTGTTCTATTCTCTACTTTGATCCTATCCCTTTTCAAAAGTGAGTGCTTCCAACTTCCCTCCCCCCCAGCCTGCCCTCCCTTCCATCATCCCCCCTCTCATCCCCTTCCCCCTACTCTCCTATAGGGTGAGATACCCTATTAAGTGTGTATTTCATTCCCTCCCCAAGCCAAATTTAGTGAGAATAAGGTTGACCCATTCCCTTTTGCCTTCCTATTCTTCCCCTCCATTGTAACCATTTTCCCTTGCCTCTTCTTTATAAGATAGTTTACCCCATTCTGTCTCTCTCCATCTTCTCTCATTATATTCCTCTCTCACCTCTTAATTTCCCCTTTTAAGTAGTATCCCTTCCCATTAAATTGGTCCTGTGCCCTGTATTTATGTATACCTGTAAGCATATATACACAATTCACACATGTATTCATATGCCCGTATACCTCTGATATATACATATATATATATATATATATATATTTCTATTCCCTTCTACTATTTTCATACTGAGAAAAGTCTCATCAATTACAATTATCATTTTTCCATATAGGAATGTTAATAATTCACCTTTGATCAGTGGCTTATGATTTCTTTTCCCTGTTAACCTTCTCAAGCTTCTCTTGCCTCTTGTATCTGGATGTCAAATTTTCTATTCAACTCTGATTTTTTCATTAAGAATGCTTGAAAGTCCTCTATTCCACTGAATGACCATATTTTCCCCTGAAACATGATACTCAGTTTTGCTGGGTAGGTGATTCTTGGTTTTAATCCCAGCTCCTCTGCCCTCCAGAATATCCTATTCCAGGCCCTTTGATCCCTCAATGTAGAAGCTGCCAGATCCTGGGTTATCCTGATTGTGTTTCCACAATATTCAAATTGTTTCTTCCTGGCTGCACATAATATTTTCTCCTTGAGCTGGGAATTCCAGAACCTGGCTATAATATTCCTAGGAGTTTTCTTTTTGGGATCTTTTTTCAGGAGGTGATCGGTGGATTCTTTCAACCCCTATTTTGCCCTCTGGTTCTAAAACATCAGGGCAGTTTTCCTTGAGAATTTCTTGGAGGATGATTTCTAGTTTCTTATTTTGATCATGGCTTTCAGGTAGTCCAATAATTTTTAAATTATCTCTCCGGGATCTATTTTCCAGATCAGTAGTTTTTCCCATGAGATATTTCACATTACCTTCTATTCTTTCATTTGTTTGGATCCGTTTAACATCATCTTGATTTCTCTTAAAGTCACTAGCTTCCCTTTGCTCCAATCTAAATCCGAGGGAACAATTCTCTTCATTGAGCTTTTGAGATTCTTTTTCCATCTGGCAAATTCAGCTTTGGCATTCCTCTCCTCATTGCCTTTTTGAGCCTCTTTTGCCAATTAAGTCAGTCTGTTTTTTAAGGTGTGATTTTCCTCAGTCATGCTGTTGACTCTCAGTTCGTAATTTTCTTGCATCGTTCTCATTTCTCTTCCCAATTTTCCTCCACTTCTCTTATCTGCTTCTTAAGGTCCTCTATGGCCTGTAACCAGCTCATATTTTCCTTTGAAGATTTTGGTGCAGGAGTTCTGACTTCACTGTCTTCCTCTTGTTCCATGCTTTGCTCCTTTTTGTCCCCCAAATAGGAGTCTAATGTTGGAATCTTCTGTATGTTTTGTTTCCTTTGCCTGGTCATGTCGCCCCTCAGTCACTTGACCCCTGGGCTTTTTGCCACAGTAGGACTCTGCCACCAGACAGGGGAGCTTTCATCCCAAACGCTGGGGTTTTCTCAGCTGCTGGAGGTATTAGATGGGTGCCCTCTCTGAGGCCTCCACACACTCTGAAAAGCTGGTCACGCACAGGACCTTCACCATAGACTGCAATCCAGATCCCAGCAGGTTAAATAAAGCAAGAGAGATTGTCCTTCAAACTGGTTGCTTGGACCCCTACACTCTGCAGGCCAGGAGCTGAAGCTGCAACTTGGTGCCGGCACAGCATCTCAGCTGCTTCGGAGGCAAAAGCCACGCACTCCCCCTTACTGGGTCCCAAAGTCCAGACTGCACTGATCTCTCACTTTGTCCTTCGCATCTATGTATTGATAAATCTGAAAACGGCCACAGCTACTGCTGATCTGAGGTCCCTCTGGCAGGTGACTGGTCAGGCTCACCCTGGGGCTAAAGCCTTGGCAAGGGGCTGGGCTTGGCTCCCGAAGCCCTGCGCTGGCCAATTCCTGCCAGCCTGCCAGGCTGTCCTCAGTGGGAGGTTAGCTTCTCTGTGTCATTTTGTAGGTTCTGCAGCTTCAAAGTTTGTTCAGAGTCCCCTTCTTACATGGATTGGGGAAGGTGGAGCCATTGGAGGTCCTGCTTCTACTCCTCCATCTCGACTTCACCCCCTCTTAACTATTTCTTTAAAAAAAAACCATATTTACTAAACTGGTAGATTAGGGGAATATGGTAGATAGAGCTTAGCTATATTTTAGTGAAGTGTTTGAACCAAATGCTACCCTCATGGAAAAGATGGAGTAATATGAATTAGATGAAAGCACAATTATAGAGAAGACTCATTAAATGACCAGGCACAAAGAGTGATCATAAAGTAATGAAGAGCAGTCATTCCAGGTCACTGTGGAAGAAGATCTCCCTCGGAGTGCCACAGGGTCTGAGCTTGCCCATATGATATTTAATAGTCATATCAATGACTTGCATAAATGGCACGTTTATCAGATTTGCAGCTGAGAGATCACTGGACAACAAAATCAGAATCTCAAAAACTATGACCAAAATAAAACTGAATAGGGATAAATATAAAGTCTGACATTTGGGGTTCAAAAATCAGTTTCTCAGGTCTGAGACTGGGGAAACATAGTTAGAAGGCAGCTCATTAGAAAAAGATTTAGGGCTTTTAAGCGAACTAAAATCTCTGTATGGTTTGGCTATGATATGGCGGCCAAAAAACTGGCGCAATCTTGGCCTCTATCAAGAGAAGGATGATTTTCAGAAATGAGGTGATATTTAGCTCTAGGCACCACGTTATAGAAGTAAATAGACAAGCTGGAGTGCCCAAAAGAAGGTAATCAGGATAGTAAAAGGCTTTGAGTCCATACCATATGAGAATTGGTCAGAAGAATGGGGAGAGGGGGGTGTAGAAAAAAGTTGAATAGCTGTCTTCATTTGTTTAAAGGGTATCATATGGAAAAGGGAGCAGATTTAACTACTTGAGTAGCAGTATGAGCAAAGCTGCAATGAGGAAAACTCAATCTTAATGTCAAGAAATATTTCCTAATAATTAGGACTACCCCAAAATGGAATGGGTCTTCTGGGGACCTAGAGAGAGGTTTGCAAGCAACAGCTGGAATTGATTAATGTGGGATTCCATAGAGTGCATTCTCTTTCAGGTATTGGTTGGACCTAAAGGCCACTGAGATCCCTTCCAATTCTGAAATTCTGTGATTCTGTAAGTAGAGAAAGGGGTACCAGTGGAGAATGGGAGCCCAACAGAGCCAAATCTCACTGACCTCCCTATTAGGAATCAAGCATGATTTTCTCCCTGGAGCAAGGTCTGATCTTATCAATCCTTGTGAGAGCAGTCATCCCGCCAAGGGGCCCAAGTTCTAGAGATTGGAGCTACCCAGAGTAGACTGGAAAACCTGAAGAAGTATTTATCGTTGTTTAATCCCAACTCTCAGACAATTTACCCATTTTTGTCCTTTTCATTGTTTTTTTAGCAGAAAATCCAGACGTAAGTAACATTTTTCCCTTCACTTGTAGCGGGCGAGACGCTGAAATGATAATTACTCGCTATATTTGAAACCCTCTCCTTTTCTGAAGGAGCCGCCATCTCCCCATGAAACTACCAACTACTGATTAGAGTTTTGGACCATGTCTGACAAGGACTGGGAGGAGTCCACTGTCATCTTCAAGTTCCTGGAGGTTCATGATGCCCAGTGCTCACCTCCTGGGTCCAGAGGAACATCATAAGAGAAGATTGGGAGAAGACTTTGGCATCCCCAGGCCTTCCCTGATCCTTTCTGTGTACTGTTTCCTCCTTTCAAGACCCTCTAAGATCCCCAAGACCTAAGTACCTCTTTCTCCGACTTTCCCTTCCCACTATGAAAACCTATAAAAAAGGATAAATAGTAACAGCCCACATTCTAGAGCACAAAGTAGTTTCCTCACAGAAATACTGTGAAGTAGGTAATATATTATTATTATTATTATATAATTTTAAACATATTATCATTGCATAATATAACATGCCATATCCTATGATATACAATATGTTATATATTGTATGTAACAATTATTATATTAATATCACCATTTTCCAGATAAGAATCAAGATTAAATGACTTGCCTAAAGTCACGCTAAGTATTAGGAAGAGGATATAATCTCAGACTTCCTGACTTTTAGTCAAAAATGCAGGATTTTGTCCTTCTTAAAGACAAGGAAATGTTTCAATTTTATCTCTATCTCCCCAAAGCCTGATCAGTCCCCAGCACATAGCTGACCATTAATAACACTCAGTGTTTGGTTGATTTAAATCCATCGTTCTTTCCTTTCCACTAGAGTTGTTTCTCCAAAATGTATCGTTTAGAGAATTAACCCATAGAGATGGGTGGTATCAGCTCCATCAGTAGAACAAAAGATGACTTTGGAGGGGGTGTCTAGGTGGTGAGTGCCGGAGTCCGGGCCTCAGACACTTAACACACACACACACACACACACACACACACACACACACACACACACACAACTAGCTGTGTAACCTTGGGCAAGTTATTTAACCCCAATTGCCCTCCAAAAGGCAAAAAAAAGATGACTTTGGAGAGAGAGGACCTCGGTTCAAATCTATTTGTTAACTGTATGTCTTTGAAGAAGTTATACAACTTCTCTGGGCCTTAGTTTCTTCGTGTGTAAAGTCAGACGGTCAGACTAGATGGCCTCTGAGATCCCCTCTAACTCTAAATCTATCATCCCATCAGAGGACCTGGAAAGAAAAATTGATCTGGAATCAGAAAAACAAGGTTCAAACTCTGTCCTTGTAATGGCAAGCACAGAAGTAGTTCACACCTTGTTTCAGTGTACTAAGAAACAGAATATGTGAACTCTACAATTTGTGAACCCTAGAACTTGTGAACTCCTGGGAAGGAGCTAATTACTATATAAGGAGAATCCCAGGGCTAGAGACAGCAGGAACGGAAAAGAAGTCTCTTATGGTGGCAGAGTCAAGAAGGAGAAAACTTGTGATATTCCAGCACTCTGTTTGTTTGTTCTGTCTGTGTTGATGTTTGTGATACTTTGTACAGAAGCCCTGGGACCTTACTGGAAGCCCTTAAAGAGGATTTCCTGGTTGTATGTTTACAGAAATCCTAGAGGGGTTTTAGGAGGTCCTGGGACCTTCCTGATGATTTGTGTTGAGTTCTCAGGCCTTGGTGGTGGGTCTGAGTTGATTTCACAGGCAGATAGTGAATTGATGATGGTGCCAGCAATGTGTATGAATATTGTTTTGGCTCTGTTAAGCTTTGTCTTCCCAGAAACAGGAACTGTGAAGGACTTGAGGTGGAATGGACCCTGTAAGTTTCAATATGAAATGGGAACTGGGCAGGGAGCTGGACAAAGAACTGGGAGCTGCCTGCCTTTGAATCCAGGTAACAGTTGGAGCTGGGACCATGGAAGAGGAACCATGGAAACTGAGAGCCAGCCTTGAGTCAAGCTGAAAGAAGACTTTACTTAGATACTGTGTACTGACTGAGAAGATTGTGATTTACTTGTGACTGAGGGGTGGATGGCCTGTGTATTTTCTACTACCCCTTAAGAGGGTATTGAGAGGTGACTGATGACTGAATAGTGACTGATGATTGAATAGTGACTTATTTTTAACTTAGTGTGCCCCATGAGTGGAGAACTTTGATTCTTATATTTTGTGACCCTTAAGGAGGAAAGCCTCCTTAAGGATGATTGAATGATTGAGTTACTAAGTGATTGATTGACTAAATGATTCTACTTTGTTCAAAACCATGTGACCACTGTGGTGAAAACTATGTGGCCATTTTCTGTGTTAAGTTGTAACATTGTGAATGCTGCACCTTGATTTTCTGTGAATATTTTCTTTGATTTGATATTGAATAGAGTGTTCACTATACTGTGTAATCAGAACCTTGAAAGCTGTTCACAGTAGCAATCTTCTGGAAAGGTGTTCATGTGTGGCTTTTCAGTCCTGTCTTTCAGAAAGAAAAGGTGTGACACCAAGGAAGCCACTACCCCTATGAGATTCAGTTTCCCCATATGTAAAGCAAACTCCTTTTCTAGCTGGAGAAAAGCATCTGGGTTTTCCCAACTGAGTATTCCTCTTTAAAGACCATTTCCCACCACAGACTGATAACCCAGGGGTACTAAATATGAGAAAAACAGAAAGCATCAAATGTTAATGAACATGGGGGTGGTGAGGCTAGTGGTAGTCACACTAATAAAGCTCCCAGGTTGAAACAAGCTATAGGGAGCAGGCAATCAGAGGTGGTGTTTATTCATCTTAAATTGAATGGTTCTTTTCTCTAGCTGGCTTAGTTTCTTAATGGAACCAGCCTCTTCTCATCTCTCCTGTCCAGTCCTGTATAGATCTAGAGAGTAAATCTCCACCTTCTTCTAAACTCAGAGCCGGTAGTTCAGAATGGTTCCCTATTGTTCACCAAATAGAGTCCCACCCTTTGTTGTTGTTTTTGTGGCTCAGTTCTTTCAACTCTTCGTGACCCCATTTGGGGTTTTCTTAGCAAAGATACTGGAGGAGTTTGTCATTTCCTTTTCCAGCTCATTTTACCAATAAGGAGACTGAGGCAAACAGGGTTAAGTGACTTTCCCATGGTTACACATCTAGGTAGTATCTGGGGTCAGATTTAAACTGAGGAAAATGAGTCTTCCTAACTCCAGAACCGAACTCTATCCACTATGCCACCTAGCTACCCAACCCCTAAGTTTGACATATAAAGCCCTCCAGGGTATTTATGGTCCCAACCTTATTTCCTGCAATCACCTACATGCATTCTGTGCTACAGTCTGGCTGGGGACTTCTTATGGTCCCCTCAACATATCAGGCTCATTAGTGTATGAGTATAGGGAAGTATAATTTTGCCTGGGACCAACACCTCATTATAAAGTCTAGACATACACAGAAGCGGAGCATATCTAATAGATTAGTTAAGATCTGGGAGAAGTTTGAGAGTGAAGCCTATATAGAGACTACTCATGTATTTGATTTTATTCCTTTTGCTACTATGGTAATGATTAAAGGATTGTATAATAACTTTCTTTTAAACATAACCCATTACAGCTAGAAGAGAGACCTTAGGGATCCTAGTCAATTTCCCTCTTTTTACAGAGTAGAAAACCAAAGTCCAAAGAAGTGAAAAGGGTTTGCCTCTGGTCATAACAACTAAAAAGCAACAGAGATAAAACTTAGATCCAAGACCTTGTGGTGGTCAAGTCCATCCCCATTTAACAGATGGGAAAACTGAGGTCTATTGAAGGGAAGTGACCTGCCTAAGGTCCCATAATCAGAGTAAGGGAGAGCTCAAATCTTGTGACTTTCCGTCCAGTGAGCTTTCCATATGCCACATTCAATAAATCTATCAATCAATAAGTATTTGCTGTGGCCTACTCTGTGCCCAGGCCTGTGCTAAGTACTGCCAGGGGATTCAGGGAAATCTGAAACAGTGTTCCTGCCCTCAAGAGGTTTACAGCCTAAGTGAGGCAGCAAACGCATAAAAATGTGAAGGAGAAGAAGGAGGAGGAAGAGGAGGAGGAAGAGGAGGAGGAGGAGGAGGAGGAGAAGGAGGA
>NW_027185761.1:20156124-20194021 GCF_028583685.1 Petaurus breviceps papuanus
AGGAGGAGGAGGAGGAGGAGGAGGAGAAAAAGGAGAAGAAGGAGAAGAAAAAGGAGAAGGAGGAGAAGGAGAAAAAGGAGAAGGAGAAGAAAAAGGAGAAGGAGAAGGAGAAGAAGGAGGAGGAGGAGGAGGAGGAGGAGAAAAAGGAGGAGGAGGAGAAGAAGAAGTTATAAACAAATACAGAATCTAGAAAGCACAAAGTTCAGGGTTCAGGGAATAATTAATAATAATTCTGTTAGTTAGAATTAAGGCTTCTCATCAGGGGAAAGCCTGAGAAAAGAATAGGGAGACAAGGTGTAGCCAGTCCCTGGAGAGCCTTGAATGCCAGGTTAAGGAGCTCAGAGTCTATTCCACAAGTGGTGAGAAGCCAATGGAGGCTGCTGGGCAGGGAGTGGCATGATGCCATGTAGAAAGCTTAGTTGGGCAGCAAGTATGGGGTGGATCATATGAGGAGAAAAAGGGATGTATCCATGTTCTTCCATTGCAAGGCAACAGAGGCATGGGGAGGGATGAGGGCCTGGCTTACACTAGCAAGTGTTCTCTAACAACATTATTCCTGTCTGGTGGGGGAACAAGGGCTGTTCCACAGTCAATCCTCTGCTGGCTGAAGTCCAGACGGGGGAGGGTCCCCCTTCTCCTATGAGGTGTGAGCTCCTAGCATCACACAGCAAAATGTTTGTGAAGAAATTAGGTTAAAGTCTGAATAATCAGCTCATTAACCCCCTTGCCAGCCCCCAAAGACAATCACAAAGCTGTCTGCGCCTTGGCCGTTACCATCGCTTATTCATGCAATGTGCTGTGCTCCATGTTTTATTTATATGACGTGCATATTTATTAGAGGAGGTGGTAAACAAACGAGCCGCCATCTGTCGTCAGCGGCATATGCCAGACGCCCCTACTCCCACTTCCAAACCGGGGACCAGGACAGGAAGATGGACAAAGTATGTATGGAACACCGCTCCATCCAAGATGTCCTGGGTGGACAAACTCTGAAGCAGAAGAGAAAGACAGAAACAGGTGCACGGGCAGGGTGAACAGGGAGCGAGACTGCTCAGAAAAGATTCATTTAAAATCCCAGAACATCACAATGGATTAGAAAGGGAACCGGCTTTGAGTCAGAAGATGTGTGTTCCAATCCCTGCTCTCACACTTAGGAGGTTAGGAGGCCTTACAGGCCTGAAGAGCCAAAAAGAGCTGCCCATCCCAAACTCCAGGGCCTGCAGAAGCCTTCCCTGACCATCCTACTGACCTCTCTCTGCAGAGAGCTCCTACCACATTTGTTGTCCAAGGTCAGACTCAGACACATACTGGCAGTGGGGCCCTGGGAAAGTCACAGTTCTTAATATGCAGAGAGTTTCCTTCCTGAAAATTCCTCTTACTTCATGAAATCACTTGTCTGAGCCAAAACAAATGAATAACAACAAACACTTTCCCTCTTCCCAATAAAATAATCACCCTACTTTCACAAAGACAGCAGAAGGAAAATGCTAGAAAAAACAACAGACATTGAAAGTTTTACATCTCTTATCTCAGGATGCTCACAACAGCCCTACTATCTCTACCTTCCAGATGGGGAAATTAAGGCTAAGAAAGGTAAAATTACTTGCCCCTGGGTCATACAGTTTGCAAATAGCTGAGGCAGGTCCTGCTTACTCCAAGGGTTATAGAATTATAGGTTATTATGAAAGAGCTGAAAGGGGCACCTTAGAGTTCACTTTGTCCAGTGTTTCATTTTTTAAGCTGGAAACTGAGGCCCAGGGGGGCCCCTCTCTTCTCATCTCACCTTTCATTAGTTAATCGGTCACTTCTACTCCTAACTACATATTGTCAAAGGTCACACATAAAGGAAATGATAGGGCCAGGATCTTATGTTTTGACTCCCTAATAGGGAGTCGACTTTGCCTGGAAATAGCAGTACTAATTCAGTGGGCAGATCTGCAGGACAGCCACACTGAGTTTAATCTCTTATGACCTATCATCCATTGACCCTAGATTACTTTTCGCAAAGCCTTCAGGGTGTTCCTCATCAGCTCTTCCAATGGGTGGACTCCCTCTTTTAATGAAATGGTGGAATTGACTTTTCTTCTTGTGACCTCTGTCCATAAGCAACATACCATGACAGGAAGGAGGAGACCAGATGGCCACTACTGCTGCTTCTGGGCTCTGGGATTCTCTCGTGTGATTTATAGGATCATAACTTCAGAACTGGATGTGTGCCTTTGACATTATCGAGACCAATGCTCTCATTTTATAGATGAGGAAAACAAAGCCCAGAGAATTAAGTGACTTTCCCAGAGTCACACTGCTAATAAATAACTGAAGCAAGATTCAAACCCATATCTTCCTGATCCCAAGTCCAGTGCTCATTTCCCTATATCTCTGAGAGTAATAGACAATGGAGTTCATCATTTCATATCTCCTGTTCTAGTGTAGGGGAACCTCAAAGGGATGGAAGAATTATGGGGGAATCTAAATATGTTGGGAGCACCTTGAAGTGGTTTTTCCATCAGAGAATCCTAGAGATGAAAGGGACATCAGAGAACTTCCATCCCAGTACAAGAATCTGTTCTGCAGCATCCCTTAAGGTGAGGGACATCCTTGGGCAAGTCAATGATGAAGTCACAAATCAGGACCTCTCCCATACCCCAAGCCATCTAATTCCAATTAAAGCCTGTATGCACATATTTCTTTGTAAGTCCCTCAAAGGAAATTGAGAGCAAAAGTAGAAGGGAGGAAGGAATCAGTGGAATGGGGGCTAACCCATCAATCTGATTCGAGGGAAAAACTCAGCCTCTCAAATTATGGTCCAGGAACCCCTGAAGTCCCTGAGATGCTTGCAGGGAGGCCATAAGGACAAAACTGTTGTCATAATAATTTTAAGACATGATTTGCCATTTAAAATACTCTTCCCTTTTCCAGCTATATATCTGTGAGAGGCTGGATTTTTTTTCACACACTTTAACCAAAACAGCAGATCACATTATCACAACAGATTGAATGCAGAGGCATACATGAGAATCCAGCTGTCTTCTATTAAGTCAGACATGAAAGAGATTTGTAAAATGTATAAAATGATGCCACTTTTCTCACAATTTTTTATAAAATAGAGTTATCTTTTCACAAAAAAAAACTCTTATCTATGACAACATATCATGGACTTACTATCATTAGTTGCAAATGAATTAATAAAAATGTTTTCAAATGTATCAGTTTAATTTTAATACATAAATATCAATAGATACAATCCACATAAACAAAGGCTCTTGGGGTTCTTTGTAATTTTTAAGACTGTAAGGGGTCCTCAATAATTTTTAATGGTATAAAGTGGTCCTGAGACCAAAGTGTTTGAGAACTGCTGGACCAGAGAACTCATCACCAATCACAAAGGGGAGGGGCCCAAGAGTGAATGGCAGCCAGCCAGCCAGCAGCTCTGAGCAGAAAGAGACATCCAGAGCTTGTCACGTGACCCAGAACTCCCTCTTATCAAGTAACACACCTCAGAAGTGTAGCTGAGACACGGGACTGACAGTCACATGTTTCTGTTGAATAGGATCATACATTAACCAGAGCACCCCCTCCTGGGGTCATAAACATAGAGTTGCTTGTCCTTCATTCATGAAGAGGACCATGACATCATGGGATTGATGCCATGACATGCAAGTGAATTGGGTTTAAGTGAGGTAGGGCAAAACAAAGTCACCAGCCTCACTTCTACCTCTGGAGCCATCTGAGTCCAGTGACCAGATATGGATCAGGACAACTGGAGATGGTCCCAGATGTAGTAGGAGACCTTGACCTTTGTAAAATAGGGAAAAGAACTCTGGAGTCAGGGTCAGAAGAATTGGGAGTTCTGCTATTCACAAGTTACTTCAACCTCTATGAACTTCTATTTCTTTATCTAAAAAGTAGGGGTACTAATACTTGTATTACCCACCTGCTAGAGTTTCTGTGAAGACCAAATAAGATAATGGTTGTAAAATGCTTGGTTAGTCATCAAGTTATCAGTTGTTTCTATTATCCTCCCTCTACTAGAGTCTCCATCAAGGATCACTATCATCTTCACCCTCCTGATCACTGATTATATAAAAAAGGAATGCCCACTAGGATGACTTCACAACTAGTGGGGGGGAGGGTTAACTTGGGGAAATATACCAGTATATATGGTAGCATCATGAGTCATTTCCTGGTGTTGAATTATCCATGGTGAAATATTCCCTGACCATCCCTAATATCACCATTTTTGACATCTCTAATCTTAATGACAAATCAAGATCTTCTGAGATGAGAGCCTCTCCTTTTCTCTGTAGGTCCTTCTAATAAAAGAAGACCCAGCCACCTCCACCAAGCCTGGCTCTGCATTAAATCCAATAATTCATTTCCACCCTGGGAAGCTGCAGAAACATCACTTTCTAATTTAATTAAACATAAGACTCAATATCACTTCCCTTGTTGTTTTTGCCTGGTCCATGGAGACCTCCTCTCACAAGGTGGTCTCATGGGGAAAGTCCCACATGAAGAATTAGTTGACATGGTTCCTAGTCTCAATGTGACTCCTCTGGACATCAGTTTCCCCATCTATAAAAATAAGAAGAATCATATCTGTCCTGAATGATTACAGGATCTTAGCTGAAGACCTGAAAGGGACCCTGGAGAGCCTGTAAGTCCAACCCTCTTATTTTACAGATAAAGAAACTTGAGGTCTAGGGATTCTAATGGACTTAACCAAGGTAACACATGTCATAAGTAGGTAAGGATTCTTAATTCAAGTGCTAACTGAATTATATTAACAGATTTTCTTCTTACACTTTGATATTTTGGGCAAGATGATAATACCTCAGAATAGTGGAAAGATGACTAAATTTGGGAATCATAAAGATCTGGGTTCATATTCCATCTCTGATACTAACCATACACAAGTCACCAAATCTCTCTGAGTCTCATGCACCTGTAAAACTTCATCAGTGAGGATCTGTATTTGTGGATGGAATTTTCACATTGACAAAATCTTATCATATTTCCAGCAGCACCCTCCTTGACTCCTCATTAGAATATGGACAGGGGCTCTGGGTTCTCTAATAAACATAGCAAAGGCTCCTGTCAAGGTAGAAGGTCTTGGAGCAATGGGCTAGGCAATCTGTCATTTAAGAACCACTCTAGTTAAGTATAGGAATCTTCGCTGACCAAGAGGGCAACTCCCAGAGGATGAAAGTGTTACTGTAGGGTAAGACAGGGAAAGGGGGTTCTTTCACATCAGCAGAAAAAGTAGCTCGAGAAAAGAAATCATAAATGTTTATAGCATTAAAATACTACAGGTTATTAAGATTTTATAATCATTAAACTAGTGAACCTAAGAGAGCCCCCCATATGAGCTGTCAGGGGAGGGGTGCCTGTCTCCTTCCCACATTCCTCTTTCCTGTCCAATTTGTGTTCCTAGGTCCCTCTTAGACATAGCCTAAGTCTGAGCTCATGGTTTAGGGGAAGGTCTTAGCCTAGAGGCATTAAAGTCATATGGACACCTTCACACTTCTTATCACCACCATTGGAAAGGAAGGGTCTGTGGTCTTGACTTAACTTGACCTAGTCTATTGAGCCAGAAGGCAGAAGGGCACCAGTCCATCTCCCCATTTTGAGTTTTACTGTAGACAACAGATGAGAAACAAGAAGAACAGAGCCCCCAGGCTGGCTGTAAATTAACCCAATGGCGAGAATCTCCTGGAACAACATCCCATTCTGTGAGCTTACCGGATGTTACAATTGAAGACTCATAAACTCAATTATATATGTGCACCTGTAGCCATGAATGCCACTGTCAGGTAAATGTATGACAAAGGGAAGGATACAACCAGTAAACTGGAAATTCCTCACTCTTCTTTTAAGTCCTAAAATGACAAACTCCCTCCTAGCTTTGCCTTATGAATGAATGAATCAAGCATTATTTATTAGTTTATGCAAAGTGGCAAGATGGATAGAGTGCCAGGCTTGAAGTCAAGAAGACTCATCTTCCCATGACCCCAGACACTTACTGACTATGTGACTCTGGGCAAGTCACTTCACCCTGTTTGCCTCAGTTTCCTCACTGAATAAAATGAGCTGGAGAAGGAAATGGCAAAACATGCCAGTATCTCTGCCAAGAAAATCCCAAATGGGATTATGAAGAATCATACACAACTGAAACAACTTAACAACAACATGTATAAAGTGTTGTGCTAAGTGCTAAGGATATAATGGAAAAATAAGACCACCCCTGCTCTCAAGGATTCACATGTTAATTGGAGAGATGACACATATGGATACTTGGTCTCACCAAAAGGAAAAAAAGTAAGGAATCCGAGTTTAATTAACAACCTGAAATCAGGCCATGAGCCTTTATGGGTCCTTGTTCTTATATCTCCTTATCTCCCTACAAGACCTTTAATATCTGCAGATAAGTCATTCTACATTCTTCCAGGGGCTGCTGGATAGCGCAGTAGACAAAATGCAGAAGCTGGAGTCAGGAAAAAACAAGTTCATATCCATTAAAGGTTTGTGTATTGCCTGACTTGGTTACTAGCTGTGTGACCCTGGCCAAGTCATTTTAACTCTACTTGTATTACTTTCCTCATCTGGAAGATGGGGAAAATAACAGTACTTACCCCCAAGGGTTATTATAAGGATAAAAATGAGATAATATTTGTAAAGCTCTCTGTAAACCTTAAAGAGAGAAAGAACTAGATTATATATCTAAATTCATATATCTATTCATATTTATCTTTAAAGTTCATTCATAATGCCAGGCTAGGAGGAAATATGTTATTTTGTGACTTAAAACAAGAGTGAGGGGGCAGCTAGGTGGAGCAGTGAATAGAGCACCACTCCCTGGAGTCAGGAGGACCTGAGTTCAAATCCAGCCTCAGACACTTAACATTTACCAACTGTGTAACCTTGGGCAAGTCACTTAACCCCAATTGCCCTGCCTTCCCCCCTCCAAAAAGCAAAAATAAAAAAACAAGAGTGGGAAATCTCTAGTCTATTGGCTACATCCTGCCCTTTTCATAAATTTACCTGACAGTCCCATTCATGACTACAGATGTATATATGACATATGTATATATGCATATGTATATATTCACATATATACATATGCACACCTGCAAATGTATACATACCCCCACATATATGTGTATATGTGTATTATATACATGTATGTACGTATGTATTATGTATGTATAGTAGTCGAAAATAGGGATAGTTTCTTGTGTTTACCCTTAGCTCAATAAATATTGGTCTCCCTGCCATTTAGTAAAGCAACAAGTATTTGTTGAGACCCTTCTGTGTGTGCAGCATTTGCCAGATGCCCCCAAGAGATCCAAGAGAAGAAGCTTCTGGCTAAGGGTATGATATGTGAGGGCAGAATTTGGTTTTCTGAACCACCGACTAAAATACTGCAACACCAGGCTCTTGGCCGCTTGGACCAAGGGCATCTAACAAGCACAGGTGAGAACTACTACTTGCTTGAATCTTTTGAATTTGATCAAGAGCGCTTCACAACTGAAAAGGGAGGAAAGCAAAGTGCCCACCAAGAAGTGCCAGACTTGCTAATGGAGGTGTAACGTAGAATAAATTGGGGAAGAGAAGATTGGTAATCCATGGGAGACAATATCCCCCATGGGCTTCAGTGTCCACAAACAAATGCTCATTGATCTCACATGAATCCCTGAGATTTGGTGGCATGAGACTCGGGGCTAAGATAAGACTTTAGAAGGTTTTATCTAATTTAATAATATCATAAAGCGCAGAATTGGAGGAGACTCCAGAGGAAATCTGGCCCAACTTCCTCATTTTACAGATGAGGAAACTGAGATACAAAGAAGCAAAGCGCTTTGCATTTAGATACAGAATTAGGATTTTAACCCAGGTCTTCTGAATTCAGAGTCAGTGTCCTTTCCCCCGCAACATGCTACTTTCCAGTATGAACAATAGAAATCAAAAAGAGAGTGGAGCAGCATTGAATCTTAAGGAGATGTGAGCTTGTGAGGAAATATTGGAACCCAAGGAGAAAAATGAAGGTCAGAGAATTCAGGAAAGACTTCATTGCAGCTAGTTGTTTTTGCTGTTCAGTCCTTTCGGTCACATCTGACTCTCCATGACCCCATTTGGGGTTTCCTTGGCAAAGATACTAGAGTGGTTTACCATTTTCTTCTCCAGCTCATTTTATAGAAGAGGAAACTGAGGCAAACGGGGTGAAGTTACTTGTCCAGGGTCACACAGCTACAAAGTGTCTGAAGCCAGTATGAACTCAGAGTGCTCTATCCATTTCACCACCTATCTGACTTCAGTTCAGGTGAAAACAGAAACTATGTTGCTGAGCTTACTACAGTAACATATATACTAAAATAGAAATAATATGGAAAAGATTGGCATGATCCCTGAATCAGGATGATGTGCAATTCATGAAGTGTTCCACATTTTTATGAAGTAATGCTGTTTGAAAAAATTATTTTTACAGATCTCTCTATTAAAAATTATGATTGCTTGGGGGAAATATACATATATACATATATGTATGTATGCATATATGCATGGATACATATATTTGTATATGTGTATATATAGCTATAGTATATGCTACAGACTACCTGGGTAGAAGGAGAGATTCTACAGTTCAAGAAAAAGAATATGATGCTATAGTCACAGGAACACTGTAGCAGTCTAGGTGTGTTGGCCCTGTGCCAAAAGTACAATATTGAAGATATTTATTACTTGTCTTAATGGCTTTTTATCCTATAAAAAGTAGTAGCAGTGACAGGAATACAAACCTTGAACTTGATTCTGGCCAACACAGAGGACCCAACAGCTAACTTAGCAGTAATGGGAACCTCAGAGACAGATGACCTCACCATCCAAGAGTTCGTGGTAGAGCACACTGGGAAAAAACCAGGCATATTTTTATATCTGTTTTAGATTTTTGGAAATCATATTTTAAAGTCAGCTCAACAAGCATTTATTAAGCACCTAGAATACCACGTAACTAAGCTCTGTATTCACAGAAAGAGTAGGTAGGATGCAATGTACTAATGACCTACTGGGAAAGTCAGAGGCAAAAGTGGGAGCTGCCTAAAGAGCCTGGTGTGGCTACATATTTTAAAAAGACTCCCAGAGAAGATGGGAGAATGGTAGGTAACTGGGGGGGGGGGGGTCAAAAGAGTAGGAGTGTACTACTTGTATAGTGTTAGAAGTATCAATGCCCAAAATAGTCTGTCTGACAGTGAATGCTAAAAAGAAACAAAAGAAGGAATGTAAACTCTGAAGTCAATAAAAGAAGAGAGAATGTCATTGCTCAGGGTAAATGGAAAGATGATCATGCACAATGGAGAGAAGGCAGAACTATTCAACATATATAAAAACTGATCTTTGGACTTACTTATCTTTAGACATTTACAGGCTGGGGAACCCTAGGTAAATCACCTCCCTTCTGTTTCTCTCAGTTTCTTTGACTTTAAAATGGGGATAATAATAGTGCCTACCTCTCAGGGTTGTTATGAGGATAAAATGATACAATATTTGTAAAGTGCTTATCACAGTACCTGGTTCATAATAATAGTTAATTATATTAAAGGAATGGTTCAAGAAGATATGAAAGGATATAAAAACAGCAATCACTAAGAACCTATATGGCTACCTCAAGAACAGGTTATGCCAGACTATCCTCATTTCCTTTTTTTTATAACAGGGTAACTAGACCAAGAGACCTAAAGTATTGGGCAGACATGATTTACTTAGATTTCTGGCAAAGCATTTGATGGAATTCTTCATGTAGTTCTCATGGACAAGACAATGCTATGAGCCAGATGACAGTACAGTGAGATGAATTAAGAGTTAGTTAAATGGCCTGACCCAAAAAGTAATCATTAATGGTTTGGTGTCAACTTGGTGTCTCCCAGTAATGAAGTCGTATCTAAGGTACATTTCTCAAATTTACAGCAACAAAAAATTCCCCAAACCACAGATTGGTAACACTTCAGAAGACAAAAATCTTAAAAGAGCTTAATAGGCTGCTTCTTAACGATTAGAGCTATCTAAGAATAAAATGGTTTGCTCCCAGGAGAATGGTGGGTTCCTCCTCTCTAGCGTTCTTCAAACAGAATCTAGATGAACACCTGCTGGTAAAGGGCTTCTTTCTCAGATGTGGATTGGACTCCATAGTTTCTGAGATCCCTTCCAACTCTGAGACTTTGCAGTTGTCAGACCAGAAGATCTCTAGTCCCTTCCAGTTTTAAATGCTATGATTGTGCCTATGATTAACACCCTCAAGGTAAAAAGAGAGAATAACACAAGAAAGAATTTGGCTGCTGTCCAAATATAGAGGGAAACTATGGCGGGCAGTCTATCCCATTCATTTTACTAATGAGAAGACTAGGGTTTATAGAAGTCAAAATGACTTACCCAAGGCCACAAAGCTAGTTGGGGAAGAATGACACCTAGATAGAAGTCTGTTAGTCTAGTGTTCTCATCCACGCTATACTTGCTAATGTATTGTCCTATATTGTAATCTTTCTATATATCTTTTTCTTCACAGCTAGATTGTAAGTGCATTCAGGACAGGCCAATTCTCTCTCTTGCATCTTTCAAAGTGTCTAATACAGGGTAGGGCACACAACAAGACAGACAGATGAGAAGAAAGGTGTGGTTTACCAGCAAGAGCACTGGACAAGAAATCAAAAGACTTCTGCTCTAGACCCTGCTCTAACACTAACTAGGTGACAAAGATCAAGTCATTTGACCCCTCCGAGCTTTAATAGCCCAACCTGTGAAATGTAGGCAACCATTACCGCCATGGACGGATTGTTGTAAAGACCAAATGAGATCATAGCTGTTAAAGGAAGGGGAAATGCAAATATGAGACACCATTTTACTGTCAATAATGAAAGCTATTATTAACACTTGTAGTTACTATCATCATCATTGATTTGCCAGGGGTTACCACATTTATCTGACTCCTGCAAGGGCACAGAAATTCTTGGAGGAACTGACAGATTAACCACCAGAGGGAGATATGTGAATGTAAAAGAAGTACACCAAAGACAAGTTTTTAAAAGCCTCTTGTAATCTGAGAAGCAAATGCCACGGGGTCAGTTTTGTCTCAAGCTTCACTCTCCCATTAACCTGGACAAGGTGGGGACAGGTGGGAAGAGGATGAAGTTACAAACCACCATGGAGCCAAGAGAAAATTAGATGCCACAGAGTTTAACTGTTGGAATGTTAGAATGTAGGATGCTAGAACAGTGGAGCAGAGGTGTCAGACTCAAGACAAGCCTTGGGAAGCCTCAAAACTCCTTAGTGCATCAAAACATAACTGTGAAGTATTTCACAGAATGAAAATACAATACAACAGAGAAAATGTTCATTTGTGGTTTTCTAAGTCAATGTGCCCGGGTAGGCATCTGATTCCATTTGAGATCAACATCACTGCATTAGAGGACAGAATGATGGTATGCTAATGTAGCATGTTGTAGGTGGAAGGGCCCTTAAAAGACAGAATATTGGAATTAGGGGGGACCTTAGAACAGAGAACATTAGAACTGAGAGGAACCTTAGAATATGGAAAGTTAGCAATAGGATGTTATAACTAGAAGGAATCTTAGAACATTGAATGTTAAAATAGAGTAGATTAGAGGCAGTGCGGTTGAGGGGATAGTCCCTAAGTCAGACATACCTGAGTTCAATCTTGCCTCTCATGTGGACTGGCTTTGTGACCCCAGGTTAATCCCTTAACCTCTCAGTTCTCTCTAAGGAAACTAAGACTGTAAAGTTGCAGAAGAGTACTGATCAGCATTCGGCAGAGGGCCTTTTCTCACCTAGGAGTTCCCTATATTCACAAAAATCACAAGTTCAACACCCAACACTATGTTAGGGCTTAAAGGGACCTTAGTTTTTAGAATGTAAGAGTTGTAAAGAACCCCAGAACCAAGAGTATTAGAATGAAGAATGTTGAGACATCGGACATCATTTAATTCAATATCTCAGTTTTATAGAGAAGGAAACTGAGACCCAGAAAGGGTAAATGTTTTAACCAAAGTCTCATAACTGCTTGGCAATAGCATTGAGACTAGCACCTGAGGCTTTGTTTTACTCTCAGGATATTTCTTTCAACTGTACAACCTCCAAAGCAGGAGACAGGGACCCAGATTTATAGCTTTGGTTATTGAGAAACTAGACATGGTGTAATAGAAACCCACTGTATTTGGAGAGAGAATGCAAGTTCAAATCCCAACTTTACCATTCAGTGTCTGTGTAGTCTTACACAAGTTTTTTTTTTCACCTTTTTGGGGCATCAGTTTCATCATCTGTAAAATGAGGGTGTTAGACTAGAAGACCTCCATGGTCCCTTACAGTTCTCAGTCTCTGGTCCTATTATCCTATTTAAGTGTGGCTGGCTGGTTGGGTGATTGGTTTTCAGGGAACTTCAGAAGGTCTGCCCATTCCTCCCTTTCCTCTCTTTCCAAGTCTCTCCCACCTGTTGAATGAATCCTTTTTATTTATTGATTGATCCTTTACATGGAGGCATAGAATTTTTTATTCTACAAGGTCAAGGAGGCTGGGAAATGAAACCTGTCATAGAAGAGTAGAATGTAATTTCTGTTTAGAATGTAGAAGCTGGAAAGGACTTCAGGACCAAGAACATTGGACAAAGGATGATAAGAAACATTAGACAACATCTAGTTCTTTTAGATAACAAAGGTCACTTCCTCTTTGGCTTTGCATCCCCAGCATCTATAATAGTTCCTGACCCACAGTAGGTGCTTAATAAAGTCTTGTCTGAATGAATGAATGAATAATTGAATGCGATTGAAGAATAAATGACTGTTGGTTTAAACTTTCCTGACAGTAGATGGAGAGAAGAGAGAACAAAAGGGTACAGAAAGCCTGAAGGAGGAAAAGCAGAGGAAAGGTGAGGTTGCTAACCACATAATGTCAAGGACCAATCCTATCTACCAACTGCATAGTTAGAAGGCAAACTAAACAGCCATCTATAGTTTGAATCAGGGGCTCTTAACCTTATCTAATGAAGTCTATACACTCCTTCTCAGAATATTTTTAAATTTATAAAACAAATTACATAGAATTACAAAGGAAACCAATTGTATATAAAATGACACTTATCAGAATATATATGTATATATATATATCAGAATATAACTTTTATACTTAGTATTTTATTTTCCCATAGTTACATTATAAACAATTTTTAACTTTTTGTTTTTAAAACTTTGAATTCCAAATTCCCTCCCTTCCTCTCTCCCCACCCCACCCCCATTGAGAAGGTAAGCAATTCAAAATAGGTTATACATGCATAGTCATGAAAAATATATCAAAATAAATTTTTTTAAATAAAATAAATTCATGAGCCCCAGGTGAAGAAAAACCTTTGGGGTAGACTAAAGTCTAGGAGGCAGGAAGTTAATCCTGCAACTTTGTTTAGACAAATGCCAGACCTCATCCAGTCTCACAAGATGAGTGGGTAAATGAGAAGGGACTTAGGTGGGAGGCTTATTTTGAAAACCTCTTGGGTTAAAATAGGGCCACAAATGACATATCTACTCCATTTTAAATTATCAGGTTTCTCATAGTTATGGCCACCATTAACCCTGCCCCCCCCAAAGCTAAAGTCATCAAGTTTCTGCATATATAATGATATTAAAGCTCTCAAACACTAATAGATTGTTTTATTTAAAATGGCATGATTAAATGTTTACAACTTGGAATTTAGGCTTTAGTTTTCAAAGGTCGAGCATGACAAGATATTAACTGGAAAAAAAAACAATGTAAAATTGCTTCCAATGGAAATCTTTCTGGCTGGCTATGCATTCTCAGCTTTATAGAAGAAAGGCCTGGAAGTCTGAAGTGTAAGTTTGTTTTATTCATTGTCCCCTTGTGGATTCAGGGGCAAGAAGGAGGTCAAGATGAACCATAGTGATCTGGAAGTGTGGAATATTAGCCACATAATAGTCAATGGCCTGGCATCTCTCAAGGGGCAAAGGAAAAGAGAGGATTGGAAACTCAACTCCTAAGAGAAGCAAGCAGCAGGAGTAGTGATGGGGTTATATTTGGAAAGGGCCTCCGTTCAATATCGTGTGAGCGTGGGCCAATCACGTCCCCTCTCCAGTCTTGCTTTCTTCATCTCTAAAATGAGAGTTAAACTAGACATTCTTTAAGGACCATTTCCTTTTCTAAATCCTATAATCACGGTTCCTTACCCCATAGACTAAGAAATCCTGGCAAAATGAACTAGCACTGGGGCTTGGAGACCTGTATACCCAGGGTCAAAGACTTAAGAGTGAGAGGGGGCTTTAGTCCATCAAATCCAACTGCTACATTGTACGAATGAGGAAATTCAAGGCAACATGGTATAGCAGATAAAGCAATGGGCTGGGGGGTCAGAAAGACCTAGGTTTGAACACTAGCTAGCTGTATGACCTTGGTCAAGTCATAACCACCCTGGTCATCAGTTCTGCCATTTATAGATAAAGGGGGTTGGACTTAATGACCTGTAAGGACTTTCCAGCTATAATCCATGATCCTATAACCTGATGCCCAGATTTCTGCACAACGTCACAGCGATGGTAAATGTCAGGACTAAGATTCAAACCCAGATCCTGTGACTCTAAACACAGATTTCTCTCCAATACACCAGCCCTGTCTCTAACAAAGTGTGTGACCTTAAACAAGTCACTTCCTTCTCTGCATATCAATGCCTAAAGTCTAGTAAGTGACAAGGAGACTTTAGTCCCTCTATTTTAAAAAAAAATGGAGAATTAGGGCCAAAAGGAATTTCAGATGTCATTTAGTCCAATCTCTTCTTGTTCTTCTTGTTCAATCATTTAGTCAGTCGGACTCTTCCTTCTCCCATTGGTGGCTTTTCTTGGCAAAGATGCTGGAAGTGGTTTGCCATTTCCTTCTCCGGTTCATTTTACAGATGAGGAAACTGAGGCAAATAGGGTTAAGTGACTTGTCCAGGGTCACCCAGTTAGTAAGTGTCTGAGGCTGGATTTGCAATCTCCTCTTACAGCTGAGGAAAATGAAGCCTAGAGTTTAAATAACTTGGCCAAGGTCACTCAGTAGTAAAGTGGTAGATGGGATCCTAACCCAAGTCTTAAGGGTTTCTGGCAAGCCAGTATGAGAGCACCCTTTGGTAGTCCCATTGAGGTCTTTCTGGAGCTTCTCATGGACCGAAGCCATTAGAGCTTGTTCTGGCCATCCCAGACACTGATTTTATTTCATAAATATTGTTCTCCCTGAAAACTGCTCACTCAGCACATCAGCAGTGATTTGTTGGACTAATTGTGTTTCCCACACACTACCTCCTCCTCATGTCTCCTTCACCTTCTCTTTCCTGCTGCTGCTCCAGCAGCTGACCAAGCTCACTCCACTTTTATTTGAGGTCCTATTGTTGAACCCCCAGTGCAATGTAAGACCTTCAATGAGTCCCTTAAACTCTCTGTGTCTCAGGGAGTTTGCCAGGATAAAAGCCATAGTCTATCTACTCCTCCCTTCCTCCCAAAGTACCACCAACAATTTTTAAAAGTTTACCCCTTACCCCGTTCCATCCCTTTTTCCCCTCATTTTTTTGGCAAGGCATTTAGGGTTAGGTAATTTGCTCATGGTCACAGAGGTGATGTCCAGTATCTAAGGTCGAATTTGAACTCAGGTCCTCCCGACTCCAGGGCCAATGCTCAATCCAACATGCCACCTAGCTTAGGGGTGAGGGTAGGCAGAATAAAGACCTAGACTGAACAACCCCCTGGACCCAGCCAGGCTGAGTTCCACCCACTTTTCCCTTCTCTCCTTCTGTTCCAAACTTATGCAGAGCTAGCTTTTATTAGCAGCTGAAGTGAATCTCATTATAAAGGTGTACTTGGCCAGTGACCCCAAACACCCCACCTAAATCACCAAGCTCCTGATTCTATCAGCATTCTTGTAATTGCAGCCCTGGCAGGGCAGACCTGCCCCACTTTGCTGAAGGGTGGCCCCAGAGCACTTTCCACTCCAAGTACAAAACCATAAAACTGTTGTGGGGTGTGGGGGGAGGAAGAAGAGAAGGAGGAAGAGGAGGAGGGGGAAGAGGAAAAGGAGGAAGGAGAGGATGAAACAGAGGGGAGGGGAAGGGTTAGGTTGGATCTAGGAGCTCTGAGTTCTATCTAGCACCAAAGCATAGCATGAGAAATAGGAAGTTGGACCTGATGCCAAGGAGGCCTGGGTTCAAATCCTGCCTTGGCTATGTCCTGGCTGTATGATCTGGAAAAGGGGCTCTCAGTGCTCTAAGCAACTTCTGAGATTATAGTCTGGAGAAGGGGCCACATTACAGAGTAAGCTTCTGCTGCCTGGATTTATGTCTCCCGGCAAAAGCATGGGACCCATCCCTAATCGTGTTCCAAAATGGGAAAGTGGTGACAAAGGATTACCCTCCACATTTTGTTGTTTTAGAAACCTGATTTCTCTGGTATAGGGAGCTTCCAACAATCTAATTCCCTCTACCAGTAAAGACAGGCGATTTCTCTGCAACTCAGAGAATCAGTTTTCTGGCCCACTAAGGGGTTCACTAAGGGTTCAGACACTTCCTAGCTGTGTGACCCTGGGCAAGTCACTTAACCCTGTCTAACTCAGTTTACTCATCTGTAAAATGAACTGGAGAAGGAAATGGGACACCATTCCAGTATCTCTGCCAAGAAAACCCCAAATGGGGTTATGGAGAGTCAAACACGACTGAAAAATGACTAACAACATCAAGATGAGATTGGACTCAATGATGGCTGAAATCCCTTCTAAACTCTAATGACTTGCCCACGATCACACAACCAGTACGTGTCAGATGTGGGGACTTGAATTCAGGTCTTCCTGACTCTGATGCAGTCTCCCCAACTACTAGGTTACATTGTCTTCCCATTATAGAGGACAAAAATGGGGATGCTGAGAAGAGAGGGGATTTCAAGTCTGAGAGTGTCAAGCAGAAGGGAATGTAAAAGGTCCTTCATTTTAACAGAGGAGGAAACAAAGGCTTATGGAGGAGAAAGGACATACTCAAGGTCACAGAAGGAATTAGCAGCAGAGATGGGCCTGGAGCCAGGGTCTCATGACTGCCAGGACAGACACCTCTTTCCTCTCTGTGTTCACCCACTGCCCCACCCTTAGATTCAGATGGTTGGACTGGGATGAGAGCCCAGGTCTCAGCTCCCAATTAAGTTTTATGGGGAAAAAATCAACTAGTTCCCCAACAATGCACTGAGCTTAAGAAAGCTGCATAGCTGCAAAGGCAGGTGCAGAGATCCCAGGGGCTGATGAATCTCCCTCTGAGCAGCCCTGGATGACCCTGTACACTCAGTCCTAGGCCAAACCCATGCCTTACTGCCTTGAAGGGGGCAACCTAGTTGGGGAGACCAGGCCCTTACACAGGGAGCAATGAGAAGACAGACAAGGGCTGAGCTGCCTAAGTACTGATGTTTGGTGTAGGGTTCAAGCAGATCAATGTGGGCTGGAAAACTCTGCCTGGGGGGGGGGGAACTTGAAGTATGGTTTCAATCTAGAGAAGTAAAGGACAGCAGATGAGACATTTCTAGGAGGGACTGACTAGTCAGAAAAGACTTTACAGAAAAGGCTTATTGTTCCGGAGGGGCCCAAAGTACAAAAAATACTTATTGTTCCGGAGGGGCCCAAGGTTAAACAAAGAAACTTAAAAACTGCCAAAAAGCCACAAGGAAGGTAGCATTGGATCTGAAGATGGGTTCTCTGACTCTCTGCCCTTGGGCATGAGCAGTAGTTGTGATTCATGAGGCCATCAATCTCTCACCTCAAGCTCTGTGACAATGACAGATGGCTTTGGAGACTTTTGTCAAGAAGGTATGATGCAGCCTTGGGAGAGGAATCAGTTTGTGGAGGAGACAGCTGTAGACATGACTTCCTCCTTTACCCTCAGGGGGTCTTGTGAGATTGTAGATGCCTATCATGAGTGAGCCAGGGGCCACCAATCAGCCTTCTTCAATCTACCCTGTGCTAAGAATCAGAGAATGTCAAGATAGAAATCATTTCTCCAGCACTTCTCCAAGTTTTTTGTCTCAGGACCCCTTTACACTTAATACTCTTGAGGACCTTCCAAATAGCTCTTCCTTACGTGGGTTATCTACTGATATTTACAATATTAGAAGTTAAGACATCTTAATGTTATTATGGAAATAGTATTTATCATGCAGAAGATTAACAAGCATTTATTAAGTGCTAACTTCTGAGTCTTCAGAGTCCCTGAAAGCGTTTTGGGGACTCCCTGGAATTCCCAGATGATAATTTAAGAACCACAGATCTAATCCAACCACCATCTTTTTTAAATGAGGATAATGAAGGCCATTGAGAAGGGAAGGGGCTTTCCTAAGATCACACAGCTGGCTAAGGGCAGGACCAGGACTCAAAGCCAGGTCATCCCACTTCAAATCCAGTGTTCTTTCTACCACAAAGATTGTTCCTGTAATGGCAGCTCCTCTGACCCTGATTCAGTCTGAACCACGACCCACCTCCAGGGTTTTGACCCTCACTCTGGGGCCCCAGATACATTTGTAAGTCCTCATGTCTATAGGAAGCAGAAAAGGGGCCAAGTCAACATTCCCTGGTCCTGTGTTGGGCTCTCTTCATTGTTTCAGATGAATATCTAGGCGTCACATTACCTGACCCCTGGACCATGGCCACTTGCCATTCTTCAATCGCAAGATTTGGGTCACTTACTGACCTCAGGGTAACCGATGACTTCCTTACATGACTCTCTAGAATTTAGATACAACATTGGAGTTTACAAAAACACCATATGTATTCTTTTCTCATTGTGCCTTGTCAATGAACTTGAGAGAAAGGTAGTACAGAGATTATGGTGTCCATTTCACAGATGTTTAAGATGATTGATTTAGGGCTGGAAGGAACCTAACTGGTCAACTTGTCCAACTCCCTTCATTTTATAGAGGAGTGTCAAGTGACTTATACACAGTCATATAGATAGCAAATGGTAGAGCTAAGACCAAGGTCCAGGTCCTTTGATTTCTAGTATAGTGACCTTTGTATTCCACCACTCTATCTTTTGCATTATTCACCTGACCTCCTAAGACATCAGCCAATAGGCAGATGATGGAGGTGGTGCTTTGAGGGCAACAGGACTCCTGCCTGAACCCTCACTGTAGAAGTGGATGCCAGGGCCACCAACAAGTAAGGCACAGCCCTTATAGACCAAAATAGTTTGGTGACACCAATCAGTGGCACAGTGGGTAGAGTACTGAACTTGTAGTCAGTAAGACCCTATTTTGAATCTTGCCTCGGCCACTTGACTAGCTTTGTGACCCTGGCAAGCCATTTAACTTCTCTCAGTCTCAGTTTCCTCATATGTAAAATGAGAAGGTTGGAATCAATAGCCTTCAAGGTCTCTAAATCTGTGAGCTTATGGATTTCTCATTCAACTCTGTCTTTTTTTTTAAACCATTTCCCACCTCTTTGCCTTTGCTCAGCTTGTCCCCTTGGTTAAAACGTGACCCTTTCTCACCTCTGCCTGTGGTGTCTTTGAAAGATCATATAGAATGGTCGAGGTATAGTCAGATTGAAGAAGAGAAAATGTTCCAAATTTCAAAAGATAAAGGAAAATGAAGTTTGCAAACTGGACAGCACATCTCCAAAGTCTTAGTGCAGTTTAAGCTTATTAATTTATTATTTTAAGCCTTAATAAGCTTAAGTTGAACTAAGACTTTGGTGACATCCTGTAATAAATAATAACAATAATTAATAGCTAACATTGTACCTATTATGTGCCAGGTACTGTGCTGATATAATTTGTAGAGTTAATTCTTATTAAAGCTGAAACTGCTCAAAGACTTTGGGGACATTCTGTACAATCCTATAAGCCTGATATTGCTTTCTGGCAAGATTCTAGGAATATATCATTAAAGGGATAGTGAACATCTGTGCTATTCTTATAGATAAGATTGAGAGCAATGGGGCTAGATAAGTGTAAAATTAGTTGGATTTAAGATTAGTGGAATGACCAGACTCAAAAGTAGTCATTAATGGTTTAACGTCAATTTAGAAGGAGTTTTCCATTCAACCTCCCCAAGGATCTGTGTCAGCCTTCTGCTATTTAACAATTTTATCAGTGTTTTGGCCAAAGACAAAGATGGCATGTGTATCAGATTTGCAGATGACATGAATCTGGAAGGGGCAGCTAATACAATGAATGACAAAGTTAGGATTCAAAATTATCTTGACAGGCTAGAATCTGGGTCAAGTTTAATAAGGTTAAATTCATGAAGGTAAATTCAAAGCATACTCTTAGGCTCAAATAATCTAATTTACAAGTACAAGATTGGGGGGTCATGACCAGACAGTAATTTCTCTCAAAAAGAGATCCAAGGGTTTTAATGAACGGCAAGGTCAATATGAGTCAATGATTGTGACTCTGAGGTCAAGGAAGCTAATGTGATGTCAGTCAATCAGTCTGTCAACAAACATTTATTAAGGGTGTACTATGTGCCAGGCATTGTGCTAAATGCTAGAGGCTGTATTAATAGATATATAGTGTCTAGGACTAGGGAAGTGACAGTGGCACTCGGCATTGGTCAACTCCCATATGGAGTATTTTCAATTCCAGGTATCACATTTTAGGAAGGAAATTTAAAAATTGGATCATACCCACAATCCAAAGGAGGTCAGCTAAGAAGGTGATGGGACTGGAGCTAATGTTGTATAAGAAACTAGAGATGTTTAGCCTGGAGCAGTAAGGGAGAACGTGAGAGTTGTAAACAAGTAGAGACAAGATCAGACTTACTTTGCTTGACTTCAGAAGACAGTATAAGGAGCTAAGAATGAACATTGAAAAGATTCAAATTTAGGCTTGGTTTAAGGAAAGAACCAGCGAGGTGGCACCATAGTGCACAGAATGCCAGGGCTGGAGTCAGGAAGACTCATATTCCTGAGTTCAAATCTGACCTCAGATAGCTATTAGCTGAGTGACCCTGGGCAAATCATTCAACTATGTTTGCCTCATATAAGCTAAAAGCCCCACTTTTTAGAAAGACCTTCCTCATAGCCCTACCACAGGGCCTGAAATGCCTACCAAGGGAACCATTCTTTTGTTGTATTTCATAAAGACTCTTCTTATAAAGTAAGTATTAATACCCAAAAAGAAGAACACATTAACCTACTAATAAATTAGATTAGTCCTAGCAGAGAATAGGACCTGATAGAAAGGGAAATATGACAGAGAAGTTTCTTTGTTTTTGTTGTTGGGGTTTTTTTTGAGGTTTTGTTTGTTTGGGGGTTTTGTTTAGCAAAAAGAAGAAGGCAGGAAAAAGGGTAGAGTTAGGTTGAGTATTGGTATGTTTGGTTTGGACTGTCAGATAAGAATATTAGGTATATCCAAGGGAGAAGGGGGAAATGCAGGAATGTTCAGGGGACACTAGAAATGTGTTTCATCTGCTGTAGTATTTTTCTTCACCTCCCCAAGGATTGTGTAAGTAGCAAAGGTTTCAAAAAAACAAGGTTGGATAGCAAAACTCTGAAGAACAGAATGAAGATAGGAAAAAAGTCTGAAAAAAAACAGATTGCAATTAGTGAGATGAAATGACATGGATCAATGCAAAGTCTTACACTTGGGATCAAAAAGTCAATTACCCAAGTAAAGCAGGAGGGAAGCATAGCTAGATAAGGATTTGTGTGAAAAGGACCTGGAGGTTTTAAGGAACTGACTACAAAGTTTAGTTATGAGATAGTTCAATTCAATAGGCATTCAAGTACCTCCCATGTGTGATATTGTGTCAACAATGTGACTTGAGAGTCAAAAATGGGAGCACTATCACAAGCCACATTACGAGAAGCCTACAGTCTAAATGGAAAGAGGAATTGAATTTTGCTGTACTCCTTACTCATGTGACCATATCTAGATTACTGGGTTCAGTTCAAGGCATCACAGTATAGAAAAGAAGGATGTTGGCAAGCAGGAACCTATCCAAAGGCAAGAGAGCAAGAAGGTGAAAAGACTGTAAACCATGCTAAAGGAAAGGTGTCTGAAGGAATTAGTAATGTTTAGAATGGAGAAGTTCTAGAAGACTTGTGAATGCAAGAAAACAATCTTCAGATATTTGAAGGGCTGTCAAGAAAAGAGACTGGCTCTCCTTGACCTCGGAGAGCAGGACTAGGAATAATGGGTAAAGAGGAAGGTTTTGGCTTAATTTAAAGTAAAACATCTTAACAATTAGAGTTGGGGGGGGAGGCCGAACTAATGAGATCTTCATCCCCGGAGGTCTTCGAATGAAAGATGGATGATTACTTGATAGGGATGTTGCCAAAGGGACTCTAATTAAGCTGTACAATAAACTAGGCAGCCTTCAAGACTCCTCCCAACTCTGAGATTCTATAAGCCTGATCCCAGTGGCCTGGGAGAAGTGAAGCTAGTGTCTTGACTCACAAAACTTAACAACCAATATACTAATAATAACTAGAACTCATATAGCACTTTAAGGTTGACAAAGCATCATATATACATTATCTCATGGGATCTTTACAATAGCTCTGGGAGGTAGATGCTATTACTATTCCCATTTTACAGATGAGGAAACTCAGGCAAACAGAGTTGTAGTGACTTGCTCAGGGTCACACAGCTACCAAGTGTCTGAGGAAGTATTTGAATTCCTGACTTCAAGAACAACACCGAATCTGCCTAGCTTACAATATCACAGTATATTTCTGTCCCTGTTCTGCTCTTTCACTGTAGAGATTAGTAGAATTTGGGTGGGGAGAAGAGGGACCAGGAGGGTGGGAGTAAATAGATGTTAATTTGGAAAAGACTCCCAGAGACATCTGTCAGATCCAGATGGCTTGGTGAGGAAAAGATAACTTTGCCTCTGGGTATGGACAGAAGAAAGAAATGGGCTCAGGAGATTCCCACCAGGGGTTCATACCCATTCTAAGCTACCACTGTGGAGGAGGGAACTGGGGTTCTATTGGAAGGAGACACACCAACAAGCACACATATGCTCCCACCCATATACATCTACCCCTACACAAACAAACTGACCTTGTTGAATTGAGAAAAGGAGCTGAATCAACTCTGCCTGGGCCTGGATGTCAAGCAATTGTTGTTTCTGCCTCAGTGATGCTAGGTGAGACCTTATCATAAGCCAGGGCTGAGCAGGGCTATCATGAACCCAGGATGAATGAAATGGGGCCATGGATGGCCTAGCTTCATGCCTTCCCTCAGCACTATTGCCTTCCTGTGTAATGATGTCTCTGACCTAACATCAGTTGGGTCTGTACTTTGAACTGAGCTGTGGAGACCACACAGAATAAACCTTCTGTCTCCTTCACCCAGTGTCCCTGTGACTCAGCATGGGTTTGTAAGATATCTGCTGGAGGTGGGACTTGTAAGCTGTTGGGATCCATAAGATGTCTGGTTGGGATTTGATCTGTGACCAAGGTGAGGGATCAGACAATGGCCCAAACTTTGGAGTTTAGGCTGTGGCTAGGTTTTAGAAGTCAAGTAATGCCTGGATTTAGAGGTCAGGCTGTGACAAAGAGCAACAGATTAGGCAATGCTGGGGCTAGAATTAAGGGATGGGCAATAATATCCAAACAAGGGAACAAGCTGCGGTAAGGGTTATGGGGTAAGACTACAGCTATGGGCAGCTAAGTTGCACGGTGGATAGAGCTCTAGGTCGGGAATCAGGAAATCCTCAGTTCAAATCTGGCCTCAGACACTTACTACCTATGTGGCTTTGGGCAAGTCATTCGGCCCTGTTTACCTCAGTTTCCTCAGTTGTAAAGTGAGCTGGAGAAGGAAATGGCAAACCACTCCAGTATCTTTGTTAAGAACATGCCAAATGAGGTCATGAAGAGTCATACACACCTAAAACAATTCAACAACATCATGGAACTCTAAAGCTATCCCATATGGAGAACAGAAAGCCAAGACCTCTCTCTGGGCAAGATGATTCTCTAAGAGCATTGGCCCATGCTTAGGAGGCAGCAGGACACAGGGGACAGAGCATTGCACTTGAAGACAGGAAGACAAGTTCAAATCCTACCTCAGACACTACCTATGTGACCATGGTTAAACCAAATAACCTCTCTCAGCCTCAGTTCCTTCTTTTATAAAATGGGAACAGCTGCTTTAGGGTTCAGCTGGTAGAACTGGTATGAAGGACATACAGCCTGATGATCTCCTAGACCATGGTACCATTTTGTGCAGAACAAAAGTATGGAGGTTATAGATGACCCTTCCCTGAGTTTCAGGTCTTGCTGAACCACAAGTGGACATCCATTTCTTCATTTGGCTTGACTGGGATATAGATTTTGTGAAAGGAAATACCAATTGATAAAGTTGGAACCAGACTACAGGAGCCTTGAATGCCAAGATGAGCAATTTGTATTTTTTTCCATTAAATAATGGGGAATTATTGTACATTTTTGTAAGAAAGTGAAGTGGTTGGGTCGGTGCATTAGAAACTAGCAAAAGTATGAAGGCTGGAGAGATGAAAGACATAGATAAATTAGGAGGATATTTTAATAGTCCAAGTAAGCGGTAATACAGGTCTAAAGGCAGGCAGTATTAATGGGAACCCAAAGGAGAATACTGATGCAGGAGATTTTGGAGAGTTAGAATCCACATGACTCAGCAACTGATTGAATGTGAAGGCAGAGAGGGATAGTTTCACTCTTCCATAACTCTAAGGTTGGGATTCTGGTTGATCAGAAAGACAGTAGAGCCACAAACCAGAAAAAGTTTTGGGGAAAAGGGGATGAATTCAGCTTTGAACATACTGATATCGAAGTGATGGCAAGAAATCCAGAATCACACAGGGGTGGCTATGTGGTGCAGTGAATAGAGCACTGGCCCTGGAGTCAGGAGGACCTGAGTTCAAATCCAGCCTCAGACATTTAACACTTACTAGCCATGTGACCTTGGACAAATCACTTAACCCAATTGCCCTGCCTTCTCCCCTCAAAAAAAAAAAAAAAAGAAATCCAGAATCACAGAATTGGAATCATGGTATTAGAATCTGAAAGAACCACAGAGATAATCACATTCAACCACATCATTTTACAAAGTTACAAAGCCAATTAGAAGTACACTTGAGATTAGCACTCCCTGGCTCAGTGTCCTTTCCACTACATCATATTTCAAGCAGAGATATTCCACACATAGCTGGCAATGTTGCACTCAGGGTCCAGCTTTGAGAATTATCCATAGAGAGGTGATAATTGAAGCTGCAGCAGTGAACCAGGTTATTAAATGCACATCAAGAGAAAAGAGAAGAGCAGCCAAAATGAGGCTTAGAGGACACCTACTTAGATGTAGAACTTCAAAAATACCTTCTCCTCTTCCTCCCCCCTCACTGGCACCATCCTCATCTAAGCACCACACTCTTAATACTCTCTCCCTCTTTTCTCTGCTACCACATACACACTAGACTCTTAAGAGTATGATCCCAGGGTTCCATAATATACATTTAGCCCTAGCCATCATCCTCATTTTACAGATAAAAAACTGAAGCCCAGAGAGGGCTAATGTCTTGCCAGGTCCCATAGCTAAAAGTGTCTGAGTCAGGATTCAAACATGGGTCTTCATCTTCTAAGTCTAGTGCTCTATCCACTGTGCTTGTGGCCTGTCTTTTCTTCCAAAGGGAAAAGGGCATAAACAAAACATAGAAATAATAAGCCAGGGTAAGACAATTAGAAACACATATGAAAGATGTTATACCACCTTTCCTATAGAATTCTTCACTTGGTATCTATTGCAGTCTACTCACACCCACTTTATGCATTTCAGTTGCCCTTTGAGTGATCAACTTCATTTCTTTCCAGAGACTGTAATTTTCCATCGTTTCAGTCATATGACTTTACTGGGAAAATATTGATTGTTGGTATTGTTGTAAAAGATGTCATCAGAGAAATGCATGAAAGAAATGGTAAAAAAAGAGGCAGTCATGGGATGACAATGAAGGACAACCACTGAACGGCCAAGGTGCTCCACTGCTATCTGCATAACACAAAGAAGGCCTTACAAAAGCCTCCAGCACGTTTGAACAGATGTCCTGTGGTAATTTATGGGAGTCCATGGAGGAGAGTGGAAAGGGATGAATGGGCATGGATGATTCCGTCAATAAACTATCATTCACTAACCACCTACTATGTACCAAGCACTGTGCTGAGTGCTAGAGACACAAAGAAAGGTGTCCCTTCTCATAAGGAGCTCAGTGGATCATGGGTAAAGTTGGAAAGGAACTCAGAGGTCATCAAGGTCAATGGTACCAAATTCAAATAGAAACAGGGACCACTAACCACACATAACGATCTTCCTGCTTGACGTATTGACTTAGTTTTAAAATGTTATCTACATTTCATTGCATTTGAAACATTTTTGTTAAGTATTTCCCAATTACATTTTAATCTGTCGTGATGTGGGCTATGTGATATGGGCAACCAGTGTTGACAATTTGACTCCTTAATCTAGTCCATCCACTTCACTTGACAGATTAGGAATCGGAGGCCCAAAGAGGTTAAGTGACCTTGGGGTCACCCCAAGAATAAACATCAGAGATGGGATCTGAACGCAGGTCTCGTGCCTCCAGAGCCAAGTTTCTTCCCATCGTTTTCTACATTGTTGGAGGGAATATTCATTTCAATAAGGTCGCAGGTCCATTAGAGTATAAAAGATGTTATTCAGCTTAAACTAGATGGTGCCTAGATTTGTGGGCTGCTCTCTACCTAGCCTAAATCTGCCCATCTTTAGTTTGGTTAGTACTTCTCCAGCTGAGCCCATGCCACAGTGGGCTGATCTCCTTTGGCCCCTCAAATGAGGATGGTTTCTCTCCACAAGAAAACCAATTCCCACCACTTGAGATTGAAATTGCCCACCCGGGGCTATGGGGCTGAGCTCTGATCTGAACTCCTCAACTCCTCAGCCAATGAGAAAGCCTTAGGAGTAGTGGTTGGCTTTAGGTATTCTATGTTCATATTCCAATTTAATCTCTTGGCTAAGTAGGTATCTCCCTTCCATATCAGAGTCAATTTAGGGTTTATATTGCAAAGTTCACAGGAGAAAAATCCCTTTCTTTATGAGCCAAATTAAAACCAGATAAAGGTTCCTGGAGATGTTTGAATTGGAGGAAAGCCAAATGCCTTTAGCTTTTGGCACCACATTTTAGGAATAACATTGGACAAGCTAGGGTATATCCAGGGCAAGAGTGCCCAGGATAGTGACCAGACTGGAAACTGTCATATATGAATCAATTGAAGGAATTCAGGAAGTTTCCTGGATAAGAGAAGATGAGAAGGGTCAGGCATGTGAGTGTGGAGGGAGGACAAGAGTTGTCTTCAAGAATTAGAAGGGCTCACCCTTTGAAGGAAGAATTAAGCTTCTGCTGCTTGGCCCCACAGAGGAGAACTGGGAGTATGGTAAAGGCTCCAGGGAGGCATATTGCAGTTCAATAAAAGAAAACACATGCCAATGGTTAGAGGTATCCAGCAATGGAATGGCCTGAAGATTTCCCTTCCCTAGAGGTGTTCAAGCAAGGATGTTGGACTAGAGTGAGCACACCTAACAGATAAAAGGCTAGCAATGGAGTCAGAAAAATTTGAGTTCAAATTCTACTTCTAATACTAGCTGAGTGAACCTGGGCAAGTCATTTGCCTTCTCTAAACATCATTTTCTTCATCTGTAAAATGGGAATTATAATAATACCCATACTTATGTCATAGGGTTACTCAAATGAGATAATGAGTAGGAATGTGATGGGCAGAGTTTAAAATCAAGTCCTACAAGCTAATTATGATGACCTGGTCCTTCCACCTCTGAGGTTTTAAGATTCCAGGTTGATTCAATAGGATTACAGAACCATAGATTTAGAAAGAGAAGGGACTTTAAAGGTCATTGAGTCCACTGTGTTCCTCTCATTTTACAGATGAAGAAACCAAGGCCCACAGGGGCAAAAGGAATCCCTCAAGGTCACAGAGCTAGTAAATATCTGGGGTGGGCTTTGAAGCTAGGTCTTACTGACTCCAGGTCCAGACCTCTTTCCACTATTGAGGCCACACTGCCTCAGTTGGCCCACCAGTGTTCTACATACAAGTGTCTAAAAGCTACCCTAGGTCACAGTGTAGAAAAAGCAAGAGGAAAGATGCCCCCTGCATCCAGTGTTGACATCCCCCTCTATCTGCCCCAGTTCACCCTCATGGCTTTGTCAACTGGACCCCTCGTGAAGGCTGGAATTGCTGGGCCACAGGCTTACCAAAAGGCATATCCCTGATTCCGGGGGCCCAGCTAGAACTAAAAGGTAATTTCTCCCCAGGTTTAAAAAAAAAAAAGTCATCACTGTCCTAAACAATGCACTTTCCATGTGATTAAATTATACTGCCTCACTCTCTCTCCACTTTAGCCTTCGCTCCTGATATTAACCTCAGCGGCTCCAGCAAATCAAAGAAAACAATCATTTCAATGAAAACAGTCATTTCACTGCCACCGAGAAGAAAGCTCTATAAAGAGAAGAGGCCGGCAGGGTCGGCGTTCAGGCAGCTTGCCCAGAGCTAGGACCCCAGAGCCCCACGAGGAGGAACTGCACAATTTGGGCCAGTCTGACGTCCATCTGCTGGTGTCCAGAGGCAAGCACTCACAGGCACAGTGGAGTTTGGGGCTTCAAACATTTATTGTGTCTCCCATAGCATGTGTCCATATAAACCTCAAAAGGAGTGAAAGACAATGTGAGGACCTGATCAGATGGAAAGAGAGACATTTAACTTGAACATCTGCTTTAACAACAAGGCATTTGTTAGCACCTAGCATGTAATGTTATAGAGAAATAATGATGATGATGATGGTGGTGATAATTTTAAAATCTCATGTATATGATGCCTTACGGATTGTGAAGCACTTTTACAGATATTATCTCATTTGATCCTTGCAATAACCTTATGAGATAGGTGCTATTACCATTATACCTCTTTTACAGATCAGGAAACTGAGGTTCAGAGACTAAGCAATTTACCCAGAATCATATAGCTAGTGAGTGTCCAGGACAGGATTGGAGATTGGAAAAAGAGAGGGACTAAAAATATAATATGAGTGAGGGATAAGAGATAGTTTAAGTGATAAAATGGTAGCCACAGGACATAAAAATACCCTAGTGGAAGGTCTCTGGCATGTTGGATACACCTTCCATGGACCATCTATGGAAGATTCATTGCTTGACTCCAACCTTATAGATACAGCCTTACTCTATGGTCCAGCCAAACTGGCATGATACTCTAACTCCTTCCAACATAGACTGTCTGTACTCCATGCCTAGAATATAATCCTTCCTTACCTTTACCTCTCAGAATTCCTAGCTTATTTCAAAACTGAGTTCACAAATGCCACCTGAGAACTTTTCTGACCCCCCCCAAGTAGGGTCTCCCTCCCATAAAATAACTTTGTATATATTTTGTGTATGCTCATATATGTATATGTCATTTTCCTTGATAGAATGTAAGCTCCTCATGGGCAGGATTTTTTTTTTTTGCTTTTAGAGTCAAAGCACAGTGTCTGACACATAATAGGTATTTAATGGTTGGCTCATTGGTCTATAGGAGAACATGAACAAGAATCAAAGTGGATGAAAGAATGAAAATGGGCTGTTATCTTCAAGGATGGAAGGAAAACCCACATCAATGGGAACTCCCCCCTCCAACTCAAGGAAATCTGAAAGGAGCAGCATAGTGCTGAGTAACCATGGGATGGTTAATTCTGGGACACTGAAGAGGAGATGGCTTTAAGACAAAAAAATGACTTTGGGATATAGAATTTAAATGATATAAGCTTCCTGGGCAGTAATATCATCCTGATAGATATTTGGGATGCGGAGAAACCAGAGAGTAAGACCTTACAGTTCATAAGAATTCCACTTTTCATGAATATAATTTATCTGAAAAATTGTTGTTCAGTCATTTTAGTTGTGTCCAACTCTTTGTGACCCCATTTTGGGTCTTCTTGGCAGGTATGTTGGAGTAGTTTGCCATTTCCTTCTCCAGCTCATTTTATAGATAAGGAAATTGAGGCAAAGAGGTTTAAGTGACTTGCCCAGGGTCATACAGCTAATAGTTTGAGATCAGATTTGACTTTGGCACTCTATCCACTGTGCCACCTAGCTGTCCCTAACTAAAAGGTACACGTTGACTACAGAAATTGCTGCAGACTTTCATTTCTATCTATGTGACCAGACGATCTCTAAGGACTTTCCTCACCTCTTCCATCCTTGGGTTCTATGAAATCCCGACTGACTCTAGATGACATCGTGTCACCTCCAGGGAAGCATAACATGATAGGAGAAATCCATTACTGCTGACACCATTTGCACTGCTACTCCATGAAGAAGTAGTATGCATGATCATACCCTGCTGGGTGATGTAGTGAATGCTCCCTCCCTACCACACTCCAGGTCAGAGAAAAATGGCAGCCACGTGCTGGGGGCCATTTATTAGCAGGACAGATTCTTCCCATTCCCTCTCTTTTCTATGTCACCTGCACCAACTGACAGTTCCCAGAGAGAGGTCAGGTAGAAAGTGCCCTTAACCGATTGGGAGGAGACCTGAGATCTCACCTTGATTCTGCTGGAATTTATCAAAGTGACAAACTACAGTCATTTCTTTTCCCTCAACCTCAATTTCTTCACATGGAAAAAGAGCAGGTTGGATCACAATATAGCTACAGTTCCTTCCAGTCCTGACATGCTCTGTCCTAATGACCTTGCAGCTCAAGTGTCCCCTGTTCTAAGCCCCCATCCACTTCTAACATCTTGTGCTGTAAGACCAAGGGCGTTCTTAATTGGGGTCCATGAACTCAGATGGGAAAAAAAACTACAACTTTATTTTCACTGCTCTAGAACCAAAATTTAACAGTTCCTTCAATTATGAATATACATGTGAGTGTTTGTATACATATATATATATATATATATATATGTGTGTGTGTGTGTGTTCTGAAAAGGGGTAAAGGAGTGCATAGGCTTCTCCAGATTGTCAAAGGGGTCCATGACACAAAAGATTGAGAACTACTCTGATGTCCCTTGAAGCTCTGATGTTCTCTGTTCTAAGATTCCCTTCTAGCCCTGTCATTTTATGGTTCTGTAACTCTTAAGTCTCCCCCACTCCTGGACAGTGAGGACAGGGAGGAGAATACCCTCCCCCCAACCAGAACAACCTATGAATAAGAGTCAATACATGGTGTGATTAAAGGGGTATTGGAAAAGTCCTTCTTCCTAGGAAGCCCTTCCCCTACCAACTAACCCCAATGACAGATATTTTTATTGACTTCGAAGGAATTAGAGATCATCTAATCTAACCCTCTCACTTTACATGTGAACAAACAGAGGGAAGGATCGGGACTAAGATGAAATTCATCACATTGACCCTAAACCTTTGAGCTGTGACATCATTAACCTATAAAAGAATTTCCTCTTTCCCCACCCTAGCCTACCCCTTCTATTCTTTCTACCCAAGGCTTCTTTTCACTAGCCTGGTGTTCCTGAGTTCTGGAAAGGTGAGCAGAATACAGGAGGAGGGCCAAAGGCATGTCAACATAATGTCACAGCTTTGGGGACAGGCTGTTCAGGGCATGTGTCAGGACTTTGGTCTCTTTCATAAAAGAATAGTTAGACCTAGCTTTATAGCATAGGAGGTTGCCTACATGGGGAAAATAAAAAGGTCCCTATGATCAAAATGTATCCCCTCAGAATAAGAAAAATATTCTTTCTCACTTTTTGTAGCTCTAGGGAATCATGGGTAATGAATGCTACATCTGCTGCCAGACTATTAATACGTTGGTTGATTTTGTTGAACAGTTTATTTTTTCTTTTTTATTCTTCATTACAAAGAAAGACTTGCCGGTGAAAAGGGGGATATATCAGATGTGAATGTAATGTAAAAACAAAAGGCATCAATTAAAAATTTTTGATCTCCCCCACTTCTAGTCTCAAGGCCTGAAATTCCTCAATTAGAGATTTGTAAAACTCCACTCTAACATCATTATTTCTCCAGGTACAACTACCCTCCATAACTTTGCTTGAAAGGAGCTGGTGGCATGAAAAGGGGTATTCCCATCCTTGGGGAAAGTCAAAGTACACTGTCACTTGATGACAGACAGGAATGGTGGGAATGGAGACAAGTTGTCAGGAATCTATTGGGCCAACACTATGTATCGAAGACCCCATTACTGCTCAAAATGCAAGAGGGTGATGCAAATCACACTTACTTCTAGTCCCAAGATCATAGATTTTAAACTCTTATTTAAAGTCATTTCTAAGAAATGAGGGAAGAAAATCAAGTCATCCAATGACACACGTATATTGACATCCAAAACAGCCATCTTTCAAGACTCTACTTATCTCACCCAAGGGATAATAAAATGTAGGATTGACTTTGGGTTCTTCATCTGGGAAACAAAAATATTTGTGCATTTGACAGGTAGCTATCTTCCACTGGAGAGGTAAGGTAGCTCAGTGCAGTGGAAAGAACCGTAGGCTTGGCATAAAAAGATTGAGAAGTTGCAGTCTTGACTCCTGTCATTTCACTTCTTTGAAATGATGTGTTGATCTGTAAAATGGGGTCTTTGTATCACTTATACTACTACTTATTGGGAGGCTAAGAGGTCATACAGATAAAAATCCTAATTATGATTAATAACAAATAAGTTCAGTTCCCTGCCCTCTTCTAGCTGGAGCAGGAAGAGAAAACAATCATTTTCAGAGGTGAACAATTTAACACAACTAAGAAAGCTGGTGTCCAGAAAAGAGGCTGGCATGAGATTCCAAGGGAAATAATTGCCTTTAAGAACACCACAGAGTTAGGATAATGGGAAAAGGGAGGAAGGAAGTGGGAGGAGAGAAAAGACAAAGGGGAGAGAGAGAAGCAAAGAAGAGAAAGGTCAGAAATAAACTTGAACTGAAGTAACATTGACTTCACTTGAGAAATAGAACTCAGGTAGAGTTGCCCTAATTAGCTCTTTGAAAGTGTTCCCCAAACCTCTCCATTCTGGTTCTCCATCTTCATAGTAAAGTGCTTTTTCTTTTTCCTTGAAAGAGATTAGAAGAGGTTCAGTAGAAGCAGTCTTATTTACAGTTTGGGAATCAGGAGCATCTCCTCTCACACATGGGCTCCCAGGAAAGCTAACCCAGGTTCAGGGCAGTCTGTGCATTGGTATGCAGTCAGAATGATAGCTCACAAGCCCCCTTCAATGTATTTATTTTAAGTAGCCAAGAAAACGTGTTGGTTTAAAACAAAAAAAATTTAATCACATAGAATAGCAAATATAATAATCAGAAATGCCCTTATACATACACACACATACACTGTACACATAGAGAACATTTCTCTCCAGGTTACTACACTACCAGTGAAGGGAGGGTGCATATATACACAATACATGTGAAAAGGAGCTCATAAGGAAAGTATACACATGTAGGAAACATGTGTCTCCATTGAACATGGAAAAACTGAATATACTAGAAACTCAAGTGGCCTTGGCCCTTGGAAGGAATATATTAGGAACTCATGTAGAAAGCACATATTCATGGAAGGCACAGAGCATGTAGAGAGAACACATATATGGTCAGACCAAAGTGCATCTCTAACACCACAGAGCTGTACATGTCCTCAGATAAAGTCATTGTACCACTCTCTGGCGAGCATCTTTCTATGTTCTCTGCTGGGTAAGACATTGTCTCTGCTATGTCCATTATCTCAGTCCTCTGTTAGGCATCACATTGTATCTGCTGGCACCTCAGATCACTGATCAACTCTCTGCTTCAGAGTTCTTCAGAGCCATCTACTGGCTCTTGTTATCCAATTACTAAAGGATAGTGACTGGAAAGTCTCTCCCTGACAAGAGCAAATTGAATTACTGAATAGCTACTTGCTCTTGAACATACCTATCTAAGGGTCAGCCAACAAAAACCAGTCAGAATATTCCCAGGATAAGATCAAATTAGTCGTTTTGGCTTCCTGAGTTTGCTGCTGATTCTAAGTCAATGCTCCCAGACTTAGGTTTGGAAATTATTTATAATGCTGATTTAATCACTGATGGATATTTTGGGGTGAACCCCAAATCAATTTTAGGGGCCACTGATCCCCCCAAAACATATGAACTATGCTGGGAAGATGATAGGCAGTATGCTTGATTGAGTGCTAGATCTGGAGTCAGAAAGACCTGGATTCAAATCCTGCCTCAGACACATACTGCCTGTATGACTCTGGGCAAGTCTCTTACCTTCTCTGTAATTCAGTTTCTTTACCTATAAAATGAAAGAGTTGGATTCAACATCCTCTAAGGTCCCTTCCAGATCTAAATCTATAATATTATAAAGCTGAAAGGTGTCTCAGAGGCCAGTGAGTTCACCCCTCTTATTTTACAGATGAGTCAACAGAGGCCCAAGGAATGGAATGGACTTGCCCAGCATCATACAGGTAAAAAATGGCAGAGGAGAGATTTGAACACTAGTCCCTGGTCATTTTTTTTGTTAATTATAAAATGTTTTTTATTCAATAGAACAAAATGGCAGCTTAGAGTAGATTCTCTTATAACACTCATGCACACATCAAACTCATGCAATATTTGTTTAGAAGATAACAGAAAAAATCCTGTGCATCAGACCAGTCAGAAAATGAAGATATCTGCTTGCCAAAGATATTCACCTATAAAAATCTAGGTCAAAGAAGGTTCCCGTTTGAGCAGTGACAATCTCCACGTGCTCCTACTTGATTTTTGTTTGTTTCTTTTTTCTTTTGGGTCCCTGACATTTGATATTTCTGTGACTCTTCATTCTACCCCAACCCTGGATAGTGAGGACAAAAAGGGAGGAAAGGTCCTCTTCACCTACAAAATATCAGAAAGAGTCAGTGCTCTTTGCATTCTACCAATCAGTTTCATAGGGAACTCACTTTCCTCTTCAAATACTCTTTCATTGGTAAGTAAAGATGGTTGAGCAAGAACCAAATACAAGTGAATAATACCAAGTGATTTCCTCTGACGACCCTACTGCTCCATATTCCAATCTTTATTCCATCTATCTGCCAACAGTAACAACCATCACCACTTGTGTTTTGTACTATATTCTGGGCCATTTAAGACCTGTCTCCCTACATCATGTAAATGGAGCTTTGGAAGTACTCTAAATTGGAACAAAATCCCTGGAGGAGGAATCAGGGAACTCTGGTTGTAGTCATGGCTCAATCATTAACCAGCTGTGAAATCCTGGCCAAGACACTTAGCCTCTGAGAGGCTCAATTTATTAAATGATCTTACAACTTATCTATCACTAAAAATATATTAGACAGACATTCCAAAAGGATACTGAGAAGTTCCCAGAATTGAAGAGCAGGAAGGAGATGTGTTAGATTATCACTTTGGGGAAATTGTGCAGTGCTTTTAATGACCACAAGTTTACCCTGAAATAAAGGCTCATCTGATTAACACCAATATTCTTCTGGTTATGTTGCAAGGGTGAAACTAATGATATTCTATCATTTTTAAAGAAAGGAGGTTGAAGATTATCCAAAGGGAAATGGAGACACACATTGTGGGTGTTAGCAAACTATAACACATTATAAGTGAAAAACAGTGAAGGAAAAGCTACATAAAGAGCATCATCAGAAAAAAATATGTGATCAGAAAAATGAAGCAAGATAAACGATAACTCATAGACCAACCATTTCTGTGCTCCACTGAGGTCCACACAATGTCAAGAGAACTAGAATATCCTCAGCATGTGGGATGATCACTCTGGGTAGAAATTTCAGGAGGAAAAGAAGAATGCATGATGGGCAGGAATAGATGGGCTGTGATCTGCATTGTTACAGTGAGATCACCTATCCATTAAAATTCCAGAGGCCTCTACTATCCTTGATACGTAATGATTCCACACTGGGAAACTCTCATCCCACAAAAATTCTCTCTCCCATCCCTCCAGAACAGGGACCAGAAAAATGTATGCTATAGAAAATATGCGTGCTGGGGCATAAGTGTCCCATTCAGAGAGGACAGGACTGGCAATTGATGGCCTCCATTTTCCCCCTGTGAACTGGCCAACATATAAAATATAACCATATCACTCTATTGTCACCACAGGTCTCCATGCAAACCAGGGCTGAGCATAATCTTAAACCTACTTCCAACCTTCCACCATAAATTACTCTTCCAGAAGGGGAGACTTGAGTCACTGGTTCACTTGGAACAGAAGTGAGGCAATAAATTAGGGACATTACAGTCTCAGGAAGAAAACCTTCTTGGGAGTTTTCATTTTATGTGCCTCAGATAAATTACCATTTCGGACAGGTGGGGAGAAGTGTTTACTCATTTTGTTGAAAAATGGGTACTCTGATGAGAATACATGGTGAGACTGGTCTATTACATTATTAGGCTTTCCGAGTCTGGCAAGTGGGAGATAGCCAAACTCCTGAGATATCCTCAGAGCAAAACTGGACAGGCCAAACTCCTTGACCTCTCTGACTACTCCAAGAAAGCCACAATTCCCTCAAAAAGTCTCCCAGTTCTTCAGAATAAAAGTTGTGCTTATGGTGACAGTCTTTCCCACCTATCCTTGTAACCTCTTAGAATATTAGAGCAGAAAAGGACTTCAAAGATTATCTAATCAAACCCTTACATTTTGCAGAGAGGTCAATCAAGGACCAGAGAAGGAAAGTGATTTACCCAAGGTGACGTAGCTCACAATCCAGCACACTCTCCACCATACTATGGAATGACCCCACATCAGGTGAAAACGCATCCAATCTCTTCTCAAGCTAGCTCCCCACATCAAGGTATATGAAACAAGAGGCTGAGGATTTTAGATAGGATGATAGGACAAAGAAACATGGAGAACACAGAAAACATCAGACTCTGGGCAGAGTTGGATCAAACTCTGAGTAAGCCATAAAAATGCAGAGGACCTTACTCAGATGGGATATCTAAAGTTGGTACCTTGAGGAGTCATAAAAGTCAATGAAAAAAGAGGTTGCAGGGTACATGATTGGGTCTGGAAAAGTCAATAAGCAGGAGTTTCACCCACTTCCCTTCTTCCCCAAGAAATAAGAGAGCAGATACCTCTGATACTGAGAAAACTTGCTGAACCTGGTGTATTGGCAAGACCACTGACTCTTGAGTCAGAGAGTCCAGGGTTCAAGTCTCACCTCTGACATTTATTTGACTGTAACTTTGAATGAGTCATTTAACCATTCAACTTCAGTTTGTTCATCAGTTTTTGCTGTTTGTCCTTCATTCTCCAAGAGGACCATGATATCAGGAAGATGATGTCATGACTGGCAAGTGAATTGGATTTAAGGGAGGGCTGTGCAAGATCACCAGCCTCACTTTCTCCTCTGGAGCCATCTGGGTCCAGTGGCCAGATATAGATCAGGATGACTGGAGATGTCCCCCTTCTTTATCAGTAAAGTGAGAATAATACGCCATCTTTCTCACAGGGTTACGGTGAGAAAAGCATTTCATCAACCTTCAAGCTATATAGAAATGTGAATTATTGTTATTTATACTCCTTCTCTCTCATAAAAGTCAGTACTAAATGAACCTAGCCTGAAGGATTTTGGGTAATGATAACCGTATGGTGGACATGTAGGATGGAGAGCAGAGATTTTTCATTGACAGGGTTTGCCATGAGCAAGAGAGGATGAAAGCATCCTTTTCCCCTATTCTAGAAGAGTCCTAGTAAATTGATGCCTGCATCAATGAATCTATGAGTTTCTCAGGAGATAAGATGGCCAACAATCTGTGACCACAATGGGAATCAAATGGCAAATTAATTAGTGTCTTATGAAGAGTCTCAGTGACATCGTGGGCCACATTTCCTAGATAGATAGATAGATAGAT